>NC_091464.1:83258116-83566554 GCF_027789765.1 Dendropsophus ebraccatus
TATAGAACTTATGTAAATGTGTACTCACATGGATGACAAAGAATATGGTGGATTGTCACAAGTGAAAACCATTTTGGGAGGCCAGAGTTGTGTGGTTGGTACATTTAGATTACTGTACTGTAGTGAACAATCATTGTAAATGGCAATTGTAAGGATACCCTGAGTACTGATGTAAGTGGTTGTAGAATTGCAGTGAGTAGCAGGGTTCCCTCAAAGATCTAGAAGCAAAGTCTCCAACCATCCGTGCACTCTGTAACAAGGGCACTCAAGAAAGTCCTGTCCTAGAAGGTAAAAAGGACACTCCATGGACTAAACATAAATCCCAAATTAGCTCTGGGTCATTGCAAAGTGCAGTTCAGCAGCAGAGCAGTATGGTCAGTGTGGTCATATAGACAGAAATTGGATGGGACACATTTCGGAAGACCTTGGACTTTGATGTTGAACAGTTGACCAAGATTAGAGATGAGCGAACCTGCCGAGGTTCGGGTTCGTATGAACCTGAACTGTCGGCTTCTGACTGCCGCTTTCTGCCCACTCCGTGGAGAGGGTGGATACAGCCGGAGGACCGCCTGGAAAACTGGGATACAGCCTATGGCTATGGCTGTATCCCAGTTTTCCAGGCGGTCCTCCGGCTGTATCCACCCTCTCCACGGAGCGGGCAGACATCGGCAGTCAGAAGCCGACAGTTCAGGTTCATATGAACCCGAACCTCGGACGGTTCGCTCATCTCTAACCAAGATCTCTTGAGCAGTTTAGAGTCCAATTATTATTATTTATTTTTTTTTTAAAGTGGACCTGTCACCCCAGCTGCCGGGGTGAAGCCAGCCCGACCCCCAGGTGGAGCCCTTTACACTTATCCCCCTCTAGAAGTCCCGGTACCGGACCCTGTCCAGTCATTCTCTATGGGTGTCAGACTCATCTCTGGTGAGCACACGCACGGCTTCCGACGGGGATTTATTGGCGGCGGGACGGGGTCCGAGACCGGTACTTCAGGGAAGGGGTAAGTATAAGGGGCTCCGCCAGGGGGGTCGGGCGGGCTTCACCACGGCAGCCAATGTTTTCTGGGATTTTTGTTAAGATTACCCTATATGGACAAGATCTCAACTTTACTGAGGCCGAAAATTCTTGAGGTTTGGAACTCTTTTGAAATTGGATAAAGGTTTTTTCTAATGATCATGCAATTTTCTTAGGTTTTTTCATTTTACCTTTCAAGTGCTACAACCTTTTCATTTTGTAATCGACAGATGAGGGCTTGTTTTTGTGGGAGAAGTTGTACTTTCTATTGACACCATCTTTAGGCACATATGACTTTTTGATTGCTTTCCTTTTGTTTTGTTTTTTCAGAGGGACATTAACAAAATACAGCAAGTCTGGTGTAGTTTTTTCATTTTTTTAGCGTTCATCCTGTGGGACAAATAATGAGATAATAGTTCACTCCGTTATGGGTGTGGTGATATAAAATATATGTATATTTTTTATTTTTAAATGTTTTATATAAAAATTATTTTGTAAGTGGAAATTGTGTAGTGTTTTTTGGGAGGGGTGTTTTGTTTTTTTGTTTTTTTACATTTAAAGAAGAAAATTTTTTA
The DNA here is from genome assembly GCF_027789765.1 of Dendropsophus ebraccatus. NCBI lineage: Eukaryota > Metazoa > Chordata > Amphibia > Anura > Hylidae > Dendropsophus > Dendropsophus ebraccatus. The sequence continues at coordinate 83,259,706 of NC_091464.1, forward strand.
TTAAAGTATTGTATTGCCTCCCAAAAATTATACAAATCGCCAATAAACACTTACGGGAAATGCTTATAAAGTGCTTTTTTTCTGCACTTACTACAGCATCAAGGCTTCACTTCCTGGATAACATGGTGATGTCACTTCCTGGATAACATGGTGATGTCACTTCCTGGATAACATGGTGATGTCACGACCGGACTTCCAGAGCTGTGCGGGCTGTGGCTGCTGGAGAGGATGATGGCAGGAGGATGCTCAGTGTCCCTCCAGTGCCCTGTGTCCCTCAGTGTCCCCCTGCCACCATCCTCTCTAGCAGCCACAGCCTGCACAGCTCTGGGAGTCGGGTCGTGACATCACCATGTTATCCAGGAAGTGAAGCCTTGATGCAGTAGTAAGTGCCTTTAAACGGAATTAAAACTAAAACTTTAAAAAAAGGCAGAAAATTTCAACTGTTTTTAAATCTCAAAAACACCTTTTTTAAACTTCAAAATTATGTTAGCTAGTGGTGTGTTTTAGTTAATTTTTTTTGTCTCCTATCTCCAGCCTCCTGGGGGCTGTCACATTTACCATAGCGGGGCCTATTCTACTCCTGCAGACTTTGCATTAAATTTACTCCCATCTATAAATGTTTTTGGTACATTCAAAGTAGTGCAGTCACGTGTATCTGTTTTATTGCCGTTTTCCAGAATATTTATTGCCTCTTTCCTGTACCCGAGCTGGAGCTTTATTTGCTGATGTATTGTTTTCACATAGAATGAGATTGTTCACTTTGTACAGAACTGCCAGGCCGGATTTGTACCCAAAGCAGCAATATCAAAATGCAGGACACAGGTCACATTATACAGAATAATAGAAGTGTCACTGGACTACCTACAGGTAGCCTGTACTGGTAACCACATGCAATGTTGTCTTCGCGAGTAGTTGTTTAGTATTCCCACATGCTATTGGCTTTCAGCTTTTGGTAAATTCATACCCGGACAGCCAAAACTTTTGCATTGTTAAAATTTTTCTTCAGCATAGACAGCAAGGGGATACAAAATAGATTTCTCTGAGGATGCATCTTTTTTGGTGCTAACAGAACAGTATCCAGGAAGTGGAGCATTTTGGAACCAGTCGTTTTTATTGGTTTTACCAACCCTGCTTTCTCTGCCCACTCCATCATGTTCCAGAATCCAATAAAGAACAAGCTCGGTGGTAGGCTACACATAATGGTGAGTACATGCCGATCTCATAAATGCAGAAATAAACACAGAAACAAAAGCATTGTAAAATGAATAGTTTGAGATTTCATCTTGTATTGTTTGCCTTTTTTTTATGCCTTTTTCTGTTGATACAGTCACGTAATATATTGGGAAACTCATCCCTGACCGGATGGGCAGGTGGCAAATTTGTTAATAAGAGAGTGGGGTTAAAAACCAATGAGGACATTGAAACATTTGTAGCATAATTTGCACAGCTACAGCGCCACCTATCTATAGCTTTTCAAGCAAAAAATGTTTGTGGCATGTGCATAATCTGCAGTGCCCGTTGTCCAATTCTAATTGGGAGCAGCAGAACGCCCTCCAGAGCCCTCAGGTCAGGGAGATCAGTGAAAAAAATTGCCCCCTATAAATTTAAATATGCCAAAAAGGGTTCCGTGAAACCTCTTTTGCGAATCTCAAATCAGGGCAACTGAGGCTCCACGGATCCCTTTTTTGCATGTGTATATAGCTTTGTTAGGAAACACTAGACTTCTGTATGCAGCAAGGCTTAGAAAGTCCTGTGCCACTTTGCCCCCTTGTAAACCTCAGTTGACTTTTTCAGGAGGCTGTACGGTTAGTCAGATGTCCATAGTGCAGCCTCTAGAAAAAGCTAAGGACCGTATTACACAGGACGATTATCATTCGAAAAATTGTTTGATTCGGATTTAAACGATAATCTTTTCGTGTAATAGCAGAAAACGATTAAACGACCAACGAGAAATCATTGGTCATTTGATAGAATTCAGACTTATTTTTATCGTTTGATTGTTTGCACATCGTTCGGTGTAATAAGAAGTCATAGCTGAAACGTAAGCAATAGAGACAACAAAACATGTGCAAGAACGATCATAAGTAACGGTCATTGTTCAATGTAATTGGGCGAACGATTTCGGGTCGTTTGCCATGGCGGTCATTTGAGATCGTTTATCGTTAATCATCAAAAAAATCGTTTGGTGTAATAGTACCCTTACTGTCGCTGATTGAAGAAGTGCTGTGCTGCTTTCTTTATACCACTGTGGCTTTGTTCTCCAAATAATCCATGGTCGCTGTGGTTATTTGGACATTGCTGGTATATTCTAGTGATGCACTATTAATATCTGCCATGAGACAAGCTCTTGGGTACTTGCATTAGTTTTTGACCTGAGCCTGGTCTTCAGCAGCCTGTATGCTATGATAACCCAGGGATCGGTGAAGTGCTGATTGCATGTAAGTAACATTCATTAATAAGTAGTCTGACACATTAATCCATGTTCAATTATTGGCACAGGGCCGCAGCTGAAGTGGACAACCCGTCTGTAGTCAAACAGAATGGGGGGAAATATTGTTTTACCTTGAAAAAATAGACTAAAATTAAAGCTTTGTACCTAGAAATAAAAGACGGTGTGCGGACAAATAAAGAGGACTGGCTTGTAGCTACGCTTATAGACCTTTAATAAAAGACCTGTTGATAAGTGAGAATAATATAAAAGGTGCAGGAAATTGTAATCTATCAGTGCCTGCAAGACAACAGGAAATTGTCACTATAAACCATTCACAATGCAGTATTTGTTCTGTGGACACTCTAACCAAACAAGAGGCAGGTGAAGCCGTCTAACCTGCATAGGTGAAACAAAGCTACCCATCAGCTAGACAAAACCCCCAACATATAAAATATCATGTATTTTTAGCAAAGAACTATCCTTATTTGCATGGATTAAAGTAGTACTCCGGAAAAAATCTTTTTCTTTTGAATTAAAGGGGTTATCCAGCGCTACAAAAACATGGCCACTTTTCCCCCTACTGTTGTCTCCAGTTCAGGTGCAGTTTGCAATTAAGCTCCATTTACTTCAATGGAACAGAGTTTCAAGACCCCACCCAAACTGGAGACAACAGTAGGGGGAAAGTGGCCATGTTTTTGTAGTGCTGGATAACCCTTTTAACTGGTTTCAAAAAGTTGTATAGATTTGTAATTTACTTCTATTTAAAAATATCCAGTCTTCCAGTACTTACCAGCTGCTGTATGTCCTGCAGGAAATGGTGTATTCATACCAGTCTGACACAGTGCTCTCTGCTGCCACCTCTGTCAATGTCAGGAACTGTCCAGCGAAGTAGAGGTTTTCTATGGGGATTTGCTGCTGCTCTGGACAGTTCCTGACATGGACAGAGGTGGCAGCAGAGAGCACTGTGTCAGACTGGAAAGAAATAACTACTTCCTGCAGGACATACAGCAGCTAAGTACTAGAAGACTGGAGATTTTTAAATAGAAGTAAATTACAAATCTATATAACTTTCCAAAACCAGTTGATTTAAAACAAAACTATTTTTGCTGGTGTACCCCTTTTAAGAAAAAAGTTTCTAAAGTAACAGATTTCAATGTAAACTCTATCAGCAGCCAGTTCCTCGCGGTTAATGATGGGCTGCTGCAATTGCGTGGCGGCCCGCCATTAACCCCTGCTGCATTTAAAACCGTGACAGGACTTGCATTCCTGTCACTGTCCTCTCGGGTTCTGATTGTACTAACTGACTGCCGGAGGTCCCTTACCTTCCTCCCGACACTCAGATGGGTGATCAGTGCATAGAGTCTGCCACAGGCAGGCTCTATGCGATGATAACAGATAGCTGTGATCAACGCTATGCTATGGCATAGCAGTGATCAGTCTTAGTATTGTAATTTAAAAATGTTAACATCCCCTAAGGGGACTTAAAAAGTGTAAAATAAAAAACTTTCTGTAGCCCCTTCCCCAATAAAAGTTTTAATCACCCCTCTTTCCCATTTTCTAAATAAAACATATAAAAATAAATTTATAATAGACCATAGAGTGCGGAATTTTCAGATCTATTAAAATAAAACAATATTGTTCTTGCACAATGAATGACCTAAAAATAAAGCAGTAAAAACGCAAGGATTGCTGTTTTTTTTATCAATTACACTTCATATAAAAAATGTTTTTATAAAAAGTGATCAATACCAATCCGATATCCGATCTACACATATCTGATACTAATAAAAACTAGAAATTAGAAACAAAAACTAGAAAAACTAGAAACAAAAAATGACACCCCATAAAGCCCCATAGGTGAAAAAATAAACACGTTATACCTATTTGTTTAAAAAAAAAAAGTAAAACATTACAAATGCTATGTAAACATGCATGTGGCTGTATTTAGACTGACCTATAGAATAAATATATCCTGTCAGTTTTACTGTAAAGTGCATTAAGGAAACACAGAACTGCCCAAAATTTGCAGAATTGCATTTTTTATACCCATATAACCCTATAAATTATATTTTGGGGATCCTGTCATTAATTTTATGGTAGATTAAAAGATGCCATTACGGAGTACACCTGCTTCTGAAAAAAATAAGACCTCACATGGTCCTGTAGCTAAAAAGAATTAAAGGGTTATAGAAGATGAGGTGGAAAAAACAAAAATGCAAATTAGAAAATTGTCGTGGTCCTTAAGGTACTTTTGAGCTCTGTCCTTAAAGAAGCAGTTCACAATTTTTTTTAATGGTGCCCCCCCACCCCCACCCAGGCGCTGGTGCTTTAGGGGTTAAGATGACACCTTTGTTGACTGATACACCCTCAGAGGGGTCCTTAATATATATGTTACGTCTACTGTCCTTTTAAAAAATAAAAACTTGGCTACCTAGTTAGAAGGCAGTGACTTATTGAAAGTAGACGGGTAAAAATACGACTTTTATGTTAGGCGTGGCTCACACTGCATTTTTGTTGTCGATTTAAAGGATCCATTTAGTGTGAAAAACAGCTGGAAAAACACATGCATCCAATTTAAACCATTTTTTCCATTGACCTCAATTTAAAAAGCGAATGAAAACGCATCCATTTTTTTAAGCCTTCATAAAAACACGGTGGACCACGTTTTTATGTATGCTAAAAACGGATGTGTTTTGATCATCCAACTTTTTTTTTTTATGAAAGTCAATGGAAAAACGGATCAAAATGTAATGCATCTGTTTTTTTCATCTGTCCCCCCCCCCCCCCCCCCCCCCAATACACGGATCCTTTTAAATGGACAGCAAAAACCCTGGGTGAACCCAGCTTAATACATCATTTTATGCACATGTCAGTGATCCCTCAACCTACAATGGCCTCAAGATACAAGATATCAACATACAATGGTCGTTTTGGAACCAATTATTATTGTATGTTGAGGGACCACTGTGTCTTCATACAAAGAATATGTTTTAACAGGAATCAGCATTTCAGAATGGAGTCGGTGTACAGGTTTTACTTCCTAGATCCAAACATTTGTATAGATAAGGTTCCCGCCCTCATGTATAAGCATACATTGTGCAAGGCCTCCTCACTGTCCGTGTATGATTAATGTGCTCCTGGACATTTAAAGAATATACAGATACACAACAGTGAAAAATATCGGCCATCCCAGGCCTCCCAGTCCTACCTGTATGACGGCCTCTTCTCAGCTTGACGTACATATTGGCAGATTCTCTGCATTTTTTTTTTTTTTTGCAATCTTGGCCTTTGTTTGTTTGACTTCACCTGGAGATGTCTCATTTATAAGTGAGTGGTGCCTGGTACTCCGAGCCTTATCACATTGGTTTACAGGAGAGAATTAATCCCTCCAAAGAGTCTTACATCAGTGGTGTGTTTCAGTGTATGTTATTGTAATACCGTTTAGTCATGAATATCAGTCATTGTAGGGAGCAGCAAAGGTGGAATGATCCTAAAAGGTGAGGCTGTAAGGCAGGGCCGTTTCTAGGTAGGTTTGACTGCAGGGCTAATTTTGCAACAAAACGTAATTCTGTGACTCACAGGTGACATCTTCTTTGTTCTGAGGTGTCACATTTCCTCCCCTTCTGGCCCGGACCACCATGATAATTTCTTGCAGCAACAATTTATCTCTTCTGATCCTGGCAGACAAACATCTTAGGCGCCGCACTTTTACAACAACTTCCACTTCTTTGTGTCATGTGCAGTAAAGTCAGTAGGTATGTGAGTTGCCCTCTGTATGTAGCATCCCCTGCTGTACACCCAAATAGTAATAATGCCCCCTGCTGTACCCCATAATAATAATAGTAATAATACTCACAGTGCAGTACCCAAATAGTAATAATCCCCCCGTGCTGTCGCCATAGTAATAATCCCCCCTGTGCTGCAAATCTCTCCAGTGCTCCCCCTTATAGTAATAACCCCCCCCTGTGCTTTCCCCATAGTAATAATCCCCCAGTGCTCCCCCTTATAGTAATAATCCCCCCAGTGCACCCCTTTATAGTAATAATCCCCCCCAGTGCACCCCTTTATAGTAATAATCCCCCAGTGCACCCCTTTATAGTAATAATCCCCCAGTGCTCCCCCTTATAGTAATAATCCCCCAGTGCTCCCCCTTATAGTAATAATCCCCCAGGTGCTCCCCCTTATAGTAATAACCCCCCCCCCCCCCAGGAACTGACCAGAGCAGGAGAGGTTTTCTATGGGTATGAGTTTGTATGAGTTGCAGTAACTACATAATTTGGTTAAACTATTGGTTGAGTGTATTTTCATCTACATCCGCAATAGCCCACCCTTAACTCTTCTGCAGATGCCTAAACATTGTAGCCTTTGTGTTTTCCCCCAGTTAGCGCTGGCACAGTACCCACTTCATTAGGTACCACTGGCACCATTCACATTTTTCTTTACTGTAAACATCATTTATGTTCTATTAGATCTCGTTGTTTCAGACTGGTGCCTTTTTACATTGTGTTCCTTAAAGTGCTCTTTGTTACTATGCCTCCCCCCCTCCCGGGAACTTTAGTTACACACCCCGCCTGGACACAGTTAAAGTTTTATCAATTTCTCTTGGCACAGAAACACTGTGTGTAACAAGGCAATGCCCTAGTTTCCTTTCTACTTTACAAATTACTGGATGGATGCCATAACTTGTGTGCCGGAATGGTTGTATTATTCCGGGATAGGAGGTTACTAAAGGGGAAAAAAGGCTACGCTTTTCCATCAGTTACATTCATACACGTGATACAAGTTTAAAGCTACTGTACTTTGTACTATTAATATATATATACACATTATTTATACTTTCTTTTTTTTATACCTACCTATATATCTACATGTTAGGAGAACTATAAAATAACACGTATAGTGTTGAGCTTCCCATATTGAGTTTTTCTAGCTTGTTCTATACACTAAGTACCTTGTAAGTACACTATAGGGCCACGTTCACACATCGTGAAACACTGGCTGTTCCCTGGCACCCGGCAGTGAGCGTCCGCATCCCAATTTAACATTGCACGCAATGGAGAGTGTGCGTCCAGAGCCGCACTCTGCATTGTGTGAACTGACATGTCTGTGCGGCCAATATTCAATGACGCGTCGGTATTTCGTGCGGCCGGATGGAATCCCGGTCAGAGCATATACTATGGGGGACATTTATTAAGTCCAGCGTTTTCTGTGCCGGACTTAAAACTGTCCCTGCGGCTCCGGCACTACGGAGATTTATGTTGAGGTGGACTGCCTCTACATAAATCCTGTGAGCATGGCAGAAAACCTACGCCAGCTGAGAGCTGGAGTAGGTTTTCTGCGTATCTTTACGAAAAAACAATGAATCGCGCAGACTCTGAGACGGGGGGAGAGCTTTAAACTGCTTTTTCTTGATAAAAATGCATTTTTCGGCTAATAAACCCAATTACAAAGTTTCTTAAAATCGCCTGTATTATTGATTTCTGCAAAAAAAATTTAAACAACAGTGACACTTTAAGCGTTTTTGGAGCTCCCGGCATCATAATGAAAAATGATTCACAGAAAACTGTCCAAGCACGGAGAGTATTGTGCGGACATGTGGCTGGCCCCTAACTACCATTCATTTGGGCTGGTGTTACACAGGGAGATACATAAAAACTGTGTAACCTTAGACAGTATAAACTCTAGACCCTTTTACACAGGCAAGTTATCTGCAACGAGTGTTCCTAGGATCGCCCATTCAGATCGCCCTGTGTAAAAGTGACAGTAGTCAGCTGAGGAGCGAGTGAACAGGCTCGTTGGCTGATTTGATATGGCCGCATGATGCAGAGATTGGTCGTGCAGTTATTCGTAGCCTGTAAAAACTGCTGATGTCGCTCACCAACTCTCGTTTTTGTCCTTGCAAGGTCCCATATTGGACCACTTAGAAGGACTTGTAGACTAAAACGTGCAAATATCAGTCAGATTTATAAGTTCTACTGAAGATTAGCCCTTCGTTCTTTTTAAGGGGTTATCCAGGAAAAAAATGTTTCCTTTCAAATCAGCTGGTTTCAGAAAGTTATATTTATTTGTAAATGACTTCTATTTAAAAATCTCAGGTCTTTCAGTTCGTATCAGCTGCTGTATGTCCTGCAGGAAGTAGTGGATTCTTTCCAGCGTGACACAGTGCTCTCTGCTGCCACCTCTGTCCATGTCTGTAACTGTCCAGAGCAGTAGCAAATCCCCATAAAAAACTTCTCCTGCTCTGGACAGTTCCTGACACTGTGTCGGACTGCAAGGAACACTTCCTAGAGGACATACAGCAGCTGATAAGTATGGGAATGGGACCTGAGATTTTTAAATAGAAGTAAATTACAAATTTATATAACTTTCTGAAACCAGTTGATTTGAACGAAAAAATATTTTTGCCGGAGTACCCTCTTTAAAAGCCGACGAGACTTCATTCACACATTGAAATGAGTAGGTTGTATGTGTTTGTGTACTTTTAGTTGCAGTAAGTTATGAGGACATGTCTATTGCAAAACCCCCTTGTTCTTTCTCTGCCGCCACATTGTACATTTTTCAGAGAGGTTTGTTAGTAAAGGTCTGATGTGCCATTATTTGCCTTGGTCATGTGAGACTCGTATGTACAGTCTATATAGTCCAGCTGTGTGTATATACAGGAACACTGGTGACAGGACACACAATAGTCCAGGTTTTATAAGGTGTGCAGTAATGGCTGAATGAGAGGTGAACAATGGCGCTCTGCTTCTATATTCATGGCTGTCTGACAGCAGTGACTTATTGGTGTTTTTGGTTGTTTTGTTGATGACATGTACTGTACCTGGTGTGATGTATGTAATGATTGAAGCATTAAATAGACCTGTAAGGAAGGAGTTATATCTATTACCTGTACTATTGGGGCTTCTAGTAATAATATTCTTTATATGGTGCCAACATATACAGCAGCAGTTTACAATGCAGGTACAGACAAAATCAGACATTACATAGTAACAAACAAATCACCCATTCAATCAATAGGAGTGAGGGCCTTGACCACAAGCGTTTCCAGCTGAGTAAGGGTCCTATTACACGGGCTGACTGCGGCCTGATCATGTTAGTAAATGAGCGCTGATCTGCTAGATCGGCACTGGTTCACCGGACCTATTAGACGGCCGGATAATCAGGCAGTAAAGGCCGCTTGGGTGCAAACATCTGGTACCTTACCGCTCCCGGTCTTCTCTCCTGTGCTCCGCAGCTTCCGTTCCCGGTGGCAGTGTCTGAGTGATCTGTCAGCTGACAGGCCGATCGGCCAATCAACGGTCAGGACCGCCATGGCCTGTGATTGGCTGAGCGGCCTGTGAGCTGACAGACTGAAGCCACCAGGACCAGGAAGCTGCAGAGCACAACAGAGAAGACCAGAAACAGGGAGAGGTAAGGTATCATGTGGTTGGGCAATCATCAGACGTCGGCCACGCATTGCTATTACACGTAGTGTTCAATGATTTAAGGTCCAAATCTAAACCAACGATTAGCCAATGATAGTTTCATCGACTGATTGTTGTCTCTATTACATCGAGTGAAATCGGCCCAATGGGACTATTTGCTAATGCCAATCAAGTAGCTTGACACTTTAAGAAGCCTAATACATGGCTCGATATTTAAGAGGTCAGGAACACACGAATGATCCATCTATCTGGGCCACACATTTCACTGTGTAATAGAGGATGTGCGGCCAACAAAGATGGATTGCTTGTGTAGCCCTGCCTGGTATTCAGGCCATGTACTAGGGTCCTTTAAAAAAGTGCCAGGCTATTCTATCGACACATACAAATGATGGTCTTGCAACCTTCTTAAAAGATGCAACTGCCAGACGAACGAGGGATTGCTGGGCCTATTACACAGGTCAGTATTGACCTGTTTGCCCTGTGTTATAGGACCTTAATAATGAATGAAATAAGGGGTGAAAGTGCTTGGTGTGCAAAATGGCTCTGCCAACATAAGATACAAAATGTACGTTTTTAGGGCATACTGTGTATGATGGAAATTATGCATATAAAGTGCTTTTTTTCCCTGCACTTATTACTGCATCAAGGCTTCACTTCCTGGATAACATGGTGGTGTCACTTCCTGGATAACATGGTGATGTCACTCCCTGGATAACATGGGGATGTCACTTCCTGGATAACATGGTGGTGTCACTTCCTGGATAACATGGGGATGTCACTTCCTGGATAACATGGTGGTGTCACTTCCTGGATAACATGGTGGTGTCACTTTCTGGATAACATGGTGATGTCACGTCCTGGAAAACATGGTGGTGTCACTTACTGGATAAAACGGTGATGTCACTTTCTGGATAACATGGTGATGTCACAACCCGACTCCCAGAGCTGTGCAGGCTGTGGCTGCTGGAGAGGATGATGGCAGAGGGACCCTGAGGGACATAGGGCACTGGGGGGACACTGAGCCTCCCTCTGCCATTATCCTCTCCAGCAGCCACAGCTCTGGGAGTCGGGTCGTGACATCACCGTGTTATCCAGGAAGTGACATCACCGTGTTATCCAGGAAGTGACATCACCGTGTTATCCAGGAAGTGACATCACCATGTTATGCAGGAAGTGAAGCCTTGATGCAGTAGTAAGTGCAGGGAAAAAAAGCCCTTTATAAGCATTTCCCATAATAAGTGTATATTGGGGATTTGTATAACTTTTAGGGGGCAATACAATACTTTCATAAAATTTTTCGCCAGACTTCTCCTTTAATTGACTTCACTTTAGTTTTGTAACAATATCCCCTACCTTATACTGTATGTCCTGTGCTTTAGGATTGTTATGAATGTGTAATGTATGTATATTCATCCTTCCTTTATGTATCTCCTAGTTGTCAGTTGGACAAACTTTACAGAAGGAAGCCCTGAAGAAACGTGTGATGAAGCAGGTATGGTGTGCTATGTATCCTCGGCCACATTTTATATATGTAAAAGAAGCGGAGTAATATCATCTGTGCTCATGCGGGACAATGTTTATGCTTATAACAATTGTTTGCTGTGTCTACCGTCTTGTAGAATTTCAGAAGTACATACTTTTACAGCAAAACCTTCAGCTTTTTGAGCCAGGTTATTTTAATTCTCTCTAAGGCTCAGCTCAAGGCATCATCTCGAGTACACCGCAATGGTTGAGCTGACTTGTAGAAATAGTATTCATGCCACTCATCTCAAATCAGAATGACATTTGACAAGATGATGTTTGATAGGCTTGCACTGACTATTGACCGCACTTGCCCAGCCCACTCCAAAACTATTCACTTAATAGACACAAGGTAACTACTAAATGATTTATCGTCTTGCAGATAATATTTAACTATTTTGCAGACCGATTTTTAATGTCACGCCGCTAGTATAGGAACGTAGCGTGCTGACCATTTCCTTGCTGGGGCAATTTTCACACCTTTTGCACAAATAAAACCAGAATTATAAAATAAAGATTCATGTTATGTCCCTATCAATATAATACATGCAGATTTGTTAAAAATATGAACCTTATACTTGAATATAACAACATGCTCTTACCTCTCCGGCTCCAGCGATGGGGTCTGCGGCCCTCCGCTCCGCTTCCTGGTCCCCCAGCCACTTCCTGGTTTGATTGGGATTTTGTCGGCCCCACTCAGCGCCAGTCAGTGGCTCAACTGGCCTGACATGTCACAACCAGGTCCCCGTTCAGACCAGAAAGTGTCCAGGAAACTGGTAACCGGAGTGGAGAAAAGAGCCTGGACTTGTCCCTTAACTGGAGGGGGGGGGGGTGCAGACACTGGGCTCCCCTTTGGCAAGGTCACAACCCGGCTGACGGATACCACGCTTACCCAGTCAGTGACTGAGGCGGGACACAGGGCTTTAGAGTTGCTCCAAATAACTCAAAATATTTATCAAATATCTACTCTCTAAAGTGTCAGGACCAACCGTGCCAACACCGGCAATTGTTAGGAATAAAAAGGTAGCGACTCCAATATAAGTACCCTAGAGTCTTAGCTACTTGTCCTGACAATGTGGCATATAAGAATGAAGTTATCTGCAACCACATGTGTATTTTTAAGTTGTGAGCAAAGGTTTTTAAGTTCTACACAATGTTAAAAAAAATATCTAAATTGGCAGCTGCATTAGTTCCCTGTCTTTTAAATTGTGATAACAAATCAGACAATTCCCTTTGGTTAAACAATTGGGCACCCCCAAGGATTAGCTGTAATGGGAGGAAAATTCTGGAGGCAAGTGTAGCATTACATTGTTCTATAGGCCAGCAGCATAATGTGGGGAGGGGGACTGCAGAGGTGGTGGCCCCTGATGAATAATTGTAAGGGCCCTATTACACATGACAAAAAATTGTTATATTGCTCGAATTTTAAACGATAATCGTTCTGTGTAATTGCAGACAACGATCGCAAAATCGTTCATATGTCGTTAATCGTTGATTTAGATCTGAACCTAAAATTATCATTAATCATTTGCTAATCGTTCGCTGTAATTACACATTTGTTCAGTGTAATTGCACATTGTTCATTGTTTTGCTGGGATCAGAAGGAATCAACGATCATAGTAACGATCGCAATAATGATCGTAACTAACAACCATCGTTCTGTGTAATATGGTGAACGATTTCAGGTTAACGATAAACACTCTTGTTTGCGATCGTTAGTCATTAATCTTTAAAAATCGTTCCGTGTAATGGGACCCTTAGGAAAGCAAAATCTGAAAAGTGTTGCACCCCTTAATTTGGCCTAGCAAATGATGATGCTTATGCATAGCACTGGAGAGGAGCCAGTGGTCTGGCAGTAGATAGGTGTCCCTGCTCCGTAGACCACAGAAAAAGAATTGCAGTTGCTATGAAGGACATTTATTGAGACTGGCATACTGGTACGCCGGTCTTAAATTAGGCCCTGCTCCCTTTTGTGGGGTGAATTCACTAAGAGGCCATACACCTGACCCTGCACCCAGCGTCCTTAACCCATCGGGTGAGTGGGGGATACAGCAGGTGTATGCCAGGGAGAAGGGGTGAAGCTTTGCCTCCCTCCCTGTCTGTTGTCGGAGTCCCTGCTCCTGTATAGCACTGTATATACTGTACACATCACCACTCATTATACAATCACCAGGCTCGGCTATGGGGCACAACACGATGCTGACCACACTATGCTCTGTATGGCTTGGATGGGAGATTTTTTTTTTTTATACTTGCTCTCTGCTATAGCTAAAAGATAAGGGTCTTGAGCAGTGGACCGCCCCGATCATGCATTTGTACATTGGTTTTCTAAACCACTAAAACCTGTAGTAACCGGCCATTGCTGTCAGCTGGCAGCACTGTCTTTTTTATAGTCTCCTCAGCAGTCATACGTTATGTAAAGTGTTGCAATCTGGTTCCTTGTGTAAATTGCAGCTTTCCATATATTTTATGGGGGCCTCTGGTTATTCTCACTATTATCTAGAAGAGCACAGGTGGGGCATTGAACTTGACCTTTTCTGCTGGAGATCTAATAGGGTTTATCTTAATCATTGTGAGATCATTGTAATAAAATGTGATGGATTGCAGAGATTTTCATGTTTATATCTCTCTTCCAAGACCAAGCTGGAGATGCAGAAAGCCCTGGAGGAGGATGCATCCGTGTATGAATACGACAGCGTGTATGATGACATGCAGAAGACCAAGGAAGAAAGTGCAGCTAAAAAGCTATCTGGACAGGATAGAAAGGTATCCCTGCTCTCGCTGGGCTGGAAAATGCCTTTATTTTGCTGTATATATGTGTGAAGTGAATGATTAATGTTAAATATAAGTCTTCAATATTATTTACATAAAACAAAGTGTATATGCATAACACCATAGATGATAATTGAGCCCTCGCATAGCAATCAATAAGAAGACAAATTATAGGGCTAAGCGTAAAATGTGTAGTTTATTGTGAAAAAACAACCCCTGTAAGTTAACAATCACTCACAATATATACATAAATGCAAAGAGACAGTCAATTAGAGTATGGGACCCAAGATTGTATAGAATCTACTCCACAGACGCATTCACTATTATGGCTGACATCATAACTATGACGTATGCATTTTGCACAGCCAAAGTATATCCAGAACATCCTAAAAGCTGTAGAGCAGAGAAAAAAGGAGCAGGAAAGAAGAATGGAGAAAAAAATCCAGAAGGAACGTGAAATGGAAGGGGATGAATTTCAGGACAAAGAGGCTTTTGTCACATCCGCCTATAAGAAAAAGCTTGAGGAGAAAGCTGAAGAGGAAGAGCGGGAGAGGAGGGAAGCTGCAATAGAAGGTGAGAATCTCATGCACATTTTACAGGATAGTCGGTAGGGATGACCATAAAATGCAAGAGATACTAGTTGTAGAATTAAAGGGGTACTCCAGCAAAAAAACTTTTTCTTTTAAATCAGCTGGTTTAAGAAAGTTATATAGATTTGTAATTTACTTCTATTTTAAAACCTCCAGTCTTCCAGTACTTATCACCTGCTCCTGCGCTGCAGGAAGTTGTGTATTCTTTCCAGTCTGACACTGCTCTCTGCTGCCACCTCTGTCCATGTCAGGAACTGTCCCGAGCAGTAGCAAATTCCCATAGAGAGCCTCTCCTGCTCTGGACAGTTCCTGACATGGACAGAGGTAGCAGCAGAGAGCAATGTGGAGAGTTTTCTCTGGCAAACTGCAAACTTGCAGTCCTCCATTTGGAAGCTTGAAAGGTTTTATAATGACAGTAACAAGGGAAACAAAACACAAGTGCAATATCCTAAATGCATCTTCATGTAAGATTTGGATGACAGTACTGAAAGGAGCTGGAGTTTCAGATATATGTAAAGTTATAGGATATCTACAGTTGCATCTATGAACATTGTATAAAATACACTTCTCTTTTTAGCATCTCTGGATGTCACTAAGCAGAGGGACCTGAGCGGCTTTTACAGACATCTGCTGAACCAGACTGTGGGTGAAGAGAAGGCTCCTGAATGCAGCTTAAGAAGTACAGAGTAAGGAGAATGTCTGTGTGTATGATGTCCCTGTAATGTATTATGCCTCCTTGTGTAGGAATAAGGCATAGGTAGACTGATTTAGACATCTGGGAGATCATCAGCTATCCTGAAATTGTGCACAAACTCAACAGGCATTCAGTTTGCCTAAACACAATTTTTTTTCATACAACCTTGCCAGCGCGTACATCCTTGTAACGCAGTCTAGTGTTTTATAGACCACCACCTGGTTCCTGCCGCAATGACGCAACCATACTTGATTTAATCTTCACCAATCGGGCCATTCTTATCAACCGCTCGTACCAATCTTTATAATTGACCCGACTTCAAAATGTAAAAAACATCAGCTCACTATTCACACTTGTCCAGTAAATATAGTACACCCGAGCAGGCACAACATGGATATATAATGCGGGCCACAGTTCAGAAAAGACACAGAAGTCGGCAGTACCTATATATCTTGCCAGGCCCACTAAAAGGTGTGTGCATCAAGGGTATAGCAGATACAATGTATCTTACAGCCGTGCTCTCACAATGAATGGAACAGTTCACAGATTCACAATGGCGATATTAGAGAGAAATCGTGGACACTCACCATGACATAGACTTGCTTTTATTGCTTCTTACAAAACTTTACATTAAAGTGGTAGGTAAAAATGGGAGATGCCATACCTATTTATGACAGCTGTTTCAAGCGCCTCCCTGCGCTTCATCAGATCAGGTCTGATCTAATGAAGCGCGCGGAGGCGCGTGAGACAGCTGTCATGAATAGGTATGTTGTATCCCGTTTTTACCTGCCACTTTAATGTAAAGTTTTGTAAGAAGCAATAAAAGCAAGTCTATGTCATGGTGAGTGCCCTACGATCTCTCTCTAATAGCGCTACTATATAAATGCGGGCATCACCAGGAAAGTACAAAGTGAAAAGGATCAGTTTTTAGCTCCATAAAAAATTTGATTTTTATTGAGATCATAATAAAAATACTGGTAACATTTACATTTATAATTGACTATCACACCAAACTGTCTCGAGAGGTCACTAGACAACAGTGACGCCCATGACCTAGTAGATAGGAATTTTCACTTGGCTGGTAGTAATTTTTATTTTTGATGCTGTTCATTAGTCTGTATAAATAGTTCTTAGCATGTCATCTTGCTCTAGAAATCCATATTTATACTTAAAGTTTGTGCACATTTGTCTAGATAAGTGTGCAAAAATGGCCGCTGTATCCCATTCATTACTGTATCCCTGGCTAATCTAATAATAACTGACTATACGGAAGACTGGGGTTGACCTTCCCGTGTATACTATAGAGACTGTAAGAAATGTATCAACATATTTTATTTCTCTTTCCAAATTTAGGGTGAAACAGGAGAAGCCAAGAGGATATTCTGATGAACCTACTAATAAGAACAATGAGGAAAACATTGATGCTGATAGTGCTTCGGAAACCGAGTCCAGTGAGGGCGAGCTGGATACTCCAAACAGATCCTGTAATGGCGACAAAAGAGAAACCCATGAAAGACATAGACACTTAAGCTCATCGAGTGAAGAGGAGGAGGATGATGACCATAGACACAAGGAAAAAGATACAAAAATGAGTAGCAAAGGCAGAACAGAGAGAGGAAAGTCTCCTTCCCTACGGGGTTATGACAAAGAAAAATCAGAAGACTTTAAGGAAAAGACAAGGCACAAGGAGCAAAGCGGTAAAACCTTGAATAGTAAGAGGGAAGACCAAGGTTACAATGTTAAGGTTAAAGAAGAGCGAGAACAAGAGCGAGAACAAGACCACAGTAGCAAAGACAAAAAAAGAGAAAAAGAACATGCTACAAGAGAGGAGGATGATTATTATTATAATGAAAAAGATAGGGATAGTAAAAAAGACAAAGAAAGAGTTGATGAAGGAAAGCGGAGAGACAGAGTTGATAAAGATCGGGATCGCACTGACAGATATCGCCACAAGGAGGATAGAGAAAGGTCAGACAGGGATCATGCAGATAGGTCAGACAGGGATCGCACTGACAGGTCGGGCAGGGAACGTGCAGATAGGTCAGACAGGGATCGCACTGACAGGTCGGACAGGGATCGTGCAGATAGGTATCATTCAGATAGGTCGGACAGGGATCGCACAGACAGGTCGGACAGGGATCGTGCAGATAGGTCAGACAGGGATCGTGCAGATAGGTCGGACAGGGATCGTGCAGATAGGTCAGACAGGGATCGTGCAGATAGGTCGGACAGGGATCGTGCAGATAGGTCAGACAGGGATCGTGCAGATAGGTCAGACAGGGATCGCACAGACAGGTCGGACAGGGATCGTGCAGATAGGTCAGACAGGGATCGTGCAGATAGGTCGGACAGGGATCGCACAGACAAGTCAGACAGGGATTACACAGACAGGTCAGACAGGGATCGTGCAGATAGGTCAGACAGGGATTGTGCTGACAGAGATCGCATAGATAAGTCGGGTAGGGATCATCCAGACAGGCAAAATAGAAGCAGAGCAGAGAGAGATTCCACAGACAAGAAAGAAAGAGAACACCAAAGCAATTCAGACAGAGAACTGAAAGAGGGTTTAGATAAAGCAAAGATTCACAGGGACCTTGAGAAAAATGTGGAGAACCGGTCACCGTCTGCTGAAAACGAAGAGGCTTCTGACTCCAAGCGCAAGGTGGAGGAAACCTCTAAAGAAGCTCATTCCACAACTAACAAGTTTTCAAAACGCAGTAATGAAGAGACTGTGGTATCAGCCAGGGACCGATACCTCGCAAGACAAATGGCTCGATCTGCAGTAAAATCATATGTAGAGAAGGAGGAGGACTAAAGACATTGTTCATTTTGGGTAATTCAAAGCTATGCAAATAACATGGCAATATGTTTCTTTTTTTGTGGTCCTTGTGTTTCTCTGGCAAGAAATGATGTTTTGTGGAATTCGTAATGATGATGTATTAAGATTATTTATCTTTCAGTTTGAGGCTTTTTTGTTGCTTAGTTCTAATGGGAAATTAAAGGGGTTATCCAGCGCTACAAAAACATGGCCACTTTCCCCCTACTGTTGTCTCCAGTTTGGGTGGGGTTTTGAAACTCCGTTCCATTGAAGTAAATGGAGCTTAATTGCAAACTGCACTTGAACTGGAAACAACACTAGGGGGAAAAGTGGCCATGTTTTTGTACTGCTGGATAACCCCTTTAAGTAAAGGGGATATAATAATCTGTCTCTTGGACTAGTGATATCCAGGCAAGTGAAATAGACCACTTCAGTTATTGCCATGAAACAAGACAGGAGCCAGGAAGCCTTACTTTTATAGTCTATTTTCATGCATAACCAGGTGCATATTGTAAGAGTGATTATTTATCACTTTAAAGGGTGCGATCCACGGCCACGGACAGCAATACAGACGCGTGAACCGGCCCTAAGGGTAGGAGTCATTATTCAAAGACAGAATACTTCGATTTGTTTGGTATGTTACAGTACCTCATCTCTAAAAAGCATTTGACATTGACGCATTCATCCACCACTTTATTGTTCGCTTCCCCTTGGTTTTGCTTATGCACCTGTTTACATTTTTATGACTGGTAATGAGATTTCCCATACTGAGCTCCCATTTGTACTGCAATAAAGTACTGTTTACTATTTTCATGCCTCTTATTTATAAAGGAACTATGGCAGCTATGTGGGATCCCTTTTTTGTAGCTACAGTAATACCTCGGTTTTTGAACGCTTTGGAACTCAAACTGCTTGGTATTTGAACGAAAATTTACCCAGAAGTAGTGTTTGGAATTCGAACTTTGCTCGGTTTTCGAACGTTGTTGGAACATTTTGCGAGCGTGGATGGTGGGTTGTACCTGGCGAGTTAAGCAGTGGTGAGGCTTCACATACAGTACAGTGCTGTATAAGACTGCTGGAGTGCATATTCAGTGCAGTAGTAGTACAGGCAGTGCACCACCATCTCCCATACATTACAGTGCTTGGGTGGGGGGACGCTATACAGTAAAGGATGGGTGAGGAGTTGGTGACTACTGTACTATAATTGCTGGTTCTGATGAACATTTCTTGTACAGTATAGTGCTGTTCTGTACTGTAGTGATTATACTGAGCACTTATCAGTGTAATAAATGAGTATTGTAGGTAATTATTGGTGGCTGCTGGAACCAGTTAATCACATTTACATTATTTCCTATGGGAAGACACTGCTTGGTTCTCAAACTGCCTTCCGGAACCAATTAAGTTCGAAAACCGAGGTACCACTGTATATACCAAAACATCCTATTGGGCTTTGTAGAATTCCTGGCAAAAATAATGCTGCAGATAAATAATAATAAAGAGCTAGATGAAATTACTGGAAGGATATGGACATTTTCTACATGGAAAAAAATATTTTTTATTTATGGGATTACCTTGATTTATAAAAACAGGACATTTCATGCTACAGTCTTTATTCTTTTATACATTTTTCAGATTCATTGATGTGTAGAATGTAACCTTCTCTTAGTCTTAGGGTACTATTACACGGAACGATAATCGATTGTCGCTCCGTGTACTAAATACAACGATCAGCCGATGACAACGATCATCGGCTGATTGTTGACATAGGTTAGAACCTATATTTGTCGGGCGCCTACCGCTATTACACGTAGCGATGTGTGGGCAGCGACTGACTATATACATTACCTATCCACGCTCCAGGGCTGCTCCGCTCTGAAGCTAGAGCGCGCAGGACCCGGGGAGAAGCGGACCGCAGGAGCAGCCCTGGAGCGTGAATAGGTAATGTATATAGTTTAAGCAAGGCCTGCAAGGACATCGGTAACGATGTCCCTGCAGCCCTTGTTAAATGATTATCGGCCGTGTAATAGGCCCAGTAAACGAGCGGCGATCTAGCAGATCGGCACTCGTTTACAGGTATTATCGGGCCCCCATCGGCCCGTGTAATACCACCCTTAGGCTTTATCCTTAGTGGGTACTTCCCTCCCATCCCATGCCAGTGTATCTAGAATTATGATTCTCTTCTGTTAGATTGTTACTTAGAGGTATAACCAGTAGGAAGAGGGAGATCGTGATCCTGCTGTATAGAGCTTTAGTGACATCACATCTGGAATACCGTGTCAAGTTCTGGAGACCTCACCTACAAAAAGGATATTGATTAAATACAACGGGTCCAAAAACGGCTACAAAAATGGTGGAGGGTGTCAGGCATAAAACATATCAGGAAAGACGTAAGGATCTACATCTGTATAGTCTGGATGAAAGAAGACAAAGGGGGACTTGATGGAAACCTTTAAGTATGTTAAGGGACAAAATAAGGGTCAGGAGGGAAGCGTTTATAGGGGAAAAAAAAACAAAAACCTCAAGAACAAGAAGACACAGTGAGAGGTTAGTTGGGGAAAAGATAAGAAGCAGCATGAGAAAATATTATTGTACTGAAAGAGTAGTAGATGCTTGGAACAAACTTTTAGCAGATGTAGTAGGTAAATCTACAGTAACTATAAACCTGCCTGGGATAAACATATACAGTATCTATTCTAAGATAATAATAAAGGAAATTCTAATAGGGCCGACTAGATGGACCAGGAGTCTCTTTCTGTCAGCAATCTTCTATGTTTCTAAGTGGATCTGCAATTCTTCATATAGAACTGTACTAATAATTCCCTTTACAGTCTTTCAGGGATCTCTTCTCCATTATGCTGACAGACATTGGTGCTCAGGAGTATGTGATTCCCTGTCACCACCAACTGGTGCAGAGTCTGCTATGAGTGTATGGCCTGTGTGATCTGCTCTTCCTGAAGACTTGAATAAATTACCCCCTTCCCACGCTAATTTGTCATGTACCTTATAACACCAAGAGAAACGAAGAGAAGATGTCGAAAGGAGGAAAAAATCTGGAAGAGAAGACACTGCTGGAAACCGTATGCTGTTGGGTCTCAGTTAGAAGCAGCAGGACAAACTGCTATGTGAATGAGTTACACAAGACACCACAGCAGCAAAATTGTAAAAGGGAAAAGGGTATAAATAAAACCTAATGTCCGGATGACATATTGTGCCACTCACCTCTTATTAACATAAACCAGAAGATTGCACAACACTTTCCCTGCCTAATAGATTCGCTGAAATGATATATGAATTTGTTAACCACCTTTTGCTACCCGCTATGTGACAAGTAGGATTCTATCATTTTGTATCATGCACCTTCATGATCCTTTTAAAAGTTGGACGAGGACAATGTTTTGTACTTCATCAGATTGACATTATGTTTTTATATCTCCCTTCAAAGCAAAATTTGGACTTTGATCTTCACCATGATGGCGAATTAACTATTTATAGAGAAAACGATCTTCATTGGCATTTACAAATGTCTGCCTAATAATTATAAATGTCTTGGAAGCTAAAAGAAATATTCTGGGATTTAGAATTATTGGCAACTTTGATAAAATTAAAGGAAAAAAAAGAGCTATATAAGGTTAAGCGCACACAGCTCTGGTGCTGGTCTAATCTGAATTGTAGGCATTTTATTTATTTATTTATCCTTTTATGAACTGGTCTATGAAAAACTAGATAGGTTGACATAGGTTGAAAACCGAAATGACCTACAAAAAGCGTGTTTTTCCAACACGGAAAAAATATAGTCTATAATTCGAAAACTTTAATTTTTTTTTTCCACTTTAGAAATAAGTTTGATAAATGCACGCAGATATGCTATTGTTTTAGAAGGTTATCCAGAGTGAATATTCTCACGATTGACCAAAGTGCCTAGGGAAAGGGAGAGGTCGGCTACGTTCCTGGCACTAACCATGTCATAAAGATTGGATTGATCCAATGCGTTGTACCACAATTGTCCAATGAACAGTTGCTGTTGGCTTACTTCTATGTGAATGGATTAGTCATTGAGATGGTCATAATTACCAGTGTTGCTAGGATCAACAAGTTACAATTCCTCCGGCTTTTGTTGGCAGAGACAGTGGAAAAAAACTCACATCTTAGACCCCAACCAACAATATTGTAAGAGTTTACAGTGACTAAACCCAGGATACAAACCTTTTTTGTACCTTTTTTGAACCACATTTAATTTTTTTTACGAGGGTCAGGTCTTCCATTAGACTCCATTAGAAATAGAGAAGAGACATAATTGTGGAGAAGAAAAAAAATCATGAACTTCCAACCTTTACTGATAAAATATCCATGCCATTGGTTAGGTTATGTCTATATTCTCACTCCTATGGCAAGCCACACAGTAGGGGGGTCACGAGCTAAATGTGACACCAAATACTACTACTAAAATATTCACCAAATTTTTTTTTATGGCCGGTCAACAAAGCAAATCCTTCGCTTTGGTCATCTGTAACTATGGATTACCTATTAAGTCGTCTTGGTCAAGCTTAAAAACGTGTCTGTATATAGTTTTTTGAATTGGGCATGCAAAAAGTATTTAAAATGGAGAGTTAGCTAATAGTAGGCCCTTAAACCATAGGGTTCTGCAACATGCGACAACAACTTTGATCACTTGACATCTGGTCTTTACGTCTCTGTGGAACAATTTTGTCTTGCATAGAATTGCTGTAATTCAGCCAGTCATGAACTGCCTCTTTAAAGGGCACTATTACACATTCCCTTTATGTTCTTGTCACAGCATCTCAATGGGGTCCAAGTTAAAAGTTTCCAGAATGTAAATTGGGTTCCTTTTGCTTGTCCTTCTATCTGAAGCACTTGCACAACCCTAAATGTATTAAAAGTATCCCTAGAGATTCCATTATTGAAAATATTTCTGTGTATGTAGATGATACCCCAGTTAACCCTGCGACCAACATTTCCTCCCCGGCTTCTTTATTGGATTTACTTAAAAATTTTGGTTTCTTCTCAGTTCTGAAGGTAAATTGGACCAAGGCAGCCTTTGTTTTTCCTTTTTATGGGTCTGAATTCTTTCTCATCCCCACTTGCTGACTTACTATGTGTATGTGTAGTGGCCATGTTTTTGTAGCGCTGGATAACCCCTTTAACAGTAGTGACTTTGAGATCATTTTTTGGAGGGTGGGAGGTTGTCCCTGACACTGTGACCTTTCCTGCGTTTTTACAGATGGGAAATACCCAACGCTGTGTTCTTTTAATATCTCCAACCTGGTCCTCCTCCAACTCCACCTGACCAAACTCCTAACACCTCTAGGAATTGCTGCGCTCTAGTTTGGCCCACACCATTTGACTTTGACTCCTGCATTGAGGATTCATAGGTAGCGATACACTCCGTTACCCCCTGAGGTCAGTACCAGGGACATGTTTTGGGTCCTTCATGGCCCGATCCTGCTCTGAACTATACTCTGGTTAGATGGTATTTTGTTCATCATGCAGTCTACATCATACCCTCAGTCCCCAAGACAGCAGGGCATTATAGTAAGAGTAGTACAAGGTTCCTACAGAAACTGCTTTTTGCTTTTATGTGGTCGTAAAAATAGTAGTAACTGCTCTGATTTTTGCAATAGAACATCAGACTCAATAAGCTTTGTCCCATTAGCAAAGGCTAACCTTAGGAGTCTGCTAGTAGAAAATGCAAAAGAACCAAGAGGAAATTAATCTCTGCAAGATTTCCACATGAGTATTTTAATAGCTTTAGAAAACATTTTGGGACTTCTTTCATTCACATTGCACCATTTTCTGTTGTACTATGCAATTTTTTTGGTCTGGTTTTTCTGTGCCCAATACACTGATAAAGCCTTTGCACCTTTTTTATATTTCCCATCTAGTTCCTAAGGCCAGATTCACACTGTGTTTTTTGCAGTCCATTTAATGTATCCGTTTTTAAATGGTTACTTTTAACATACACAAAAAATGTGGCCAACCATGTTTTTGTGTACGCTAGAAAATCGAAACAAAAAAAAAACGCATCCGTCCTGATGGTTTTTTTTTTTTTTTTTTTTTTATAATGGAAGTCAAGGGAGAAATGGATCCAAATAGATTGCACACAATTGCATCCCCCCCCCCCATAAAACGTATACAATAAACTTTTTCTGAAGTTGATGTAGTTTGTTGTACCCGTTTCTGCCTGATTTTATTATTTTTAACTTTTGAGAGAGTCTAAATTTGACATTGTATTCTCCAATTTTATGGTAGCTTTGGCTGTAAAGGCACTGATGCAACAGCTGGAGAGCCATGGGTTAGGTTCCTTACCACTGGCATAGAGCAAAGGTCATATTCTGCTAGTTAGTAATGCTATATGCTAATGCTAATTAGTAATGCTAAATATAATGATTATATTTTTGGCTTTTGGTCACCCAAAACTCGCTGAAGCATGAAACGCTAAGCTCCTTTATATGTGCACTGGCGTACTGTACTAGTATTATGTAAGCCGTCTGTGAAAGTGCTTACTTCCAGATACCATAAGTTATCAGTGTAATAGAAATCCATACATAAAACCAAGCGATATGTTGATATATTTATTATGGCAGTAAATTTCTTACAGTAACGGTTACAATACAAGGCACATACTGATGATTTACAATCCGTCTTGGAACATTCATAAGTGGAATGGCTGCATAATTTAATACAGATACATAATGTACAGGTGAATGAATATAATAGATATGTACAAATATAACTCCAATTACATGCGTTACTAAAGGCTTTACTATTCCTGATCAACACAAATATATATATAAATATATGTATATATACCAATAGCTGGTATCTCTCTCTCTCTCTGCTTTGGATACACAGTTTTCACATAGAACCAGCTGATAGTATCACAGTATCACAAAGTGCACACTGTGATTGTGCTATTAAAAAGAATCAGCAATCTGATTACACACATAATAACAGTCTTCAATAGGATATATTCTCTGAAATGGAACGTATGGTGGTTATTATGAACAGACGGAAAGGAATCGACAATGGCGCGTGATGGGTTCTCTACAGACTGGTATAAGGAATGCTTCTTGGTATATATCAAGGATTTTCTTTTCATTATTGCAAACTGTATTTTAGGTGTCGTGCACATTGCTTATAGATATAGATTCCCTGCGGCACAGTACGTATGAGCTGTCCCTCTGCATGGTACCATTTTAACAAAAAGTTTGCAGACCTTGCCAATTTTGCTCAGACTTGTTGACTTTTTAATGTATACGAGGACCTCCCAAATCTCTTCTAACAAAGGAGCAATGGGTACATTGGATTTCTTTTGTTTTTCTGGAACATACCATGCCAACAGAGCACTCGTTCTTCATTCACAATGCATGAACTGTTGGCCAAACATTCACCTGTATGGTGTGAATTGAAATGATTAGAGATGAGCGAATCGAACCTGCCTAATCCAGATCAGTTTCTGCAAAGTTCGGAGAGGTTTGGCAAGATGGGCTCTGCTCATGTAAAAAATAAATAAATATTCTCACCTGTCCATGGTCCCCCGGTGTCTCCTAATGTCTTTCTGGTCCGGGACGGGACAAGAGAAGAAGGACCCTGAGAGAGCGCGGAGATGTAAGTATAAGGAGCAGCCTTTAAAAACTGCATTGAAACAGCTAAAAACCTGCAGTCGTTTAGCTGTTTTAGCTAAACGACTGTTTTTTAAACCCGAACTTTACATTAAAGTTCAGCGGACCTGCCTAACCAAAAGAAATGCTAGCTGTTGGCCAGATGAATGTTTGGCCAACAATTATTGAAGAAGTGTCGCAGCTGATGCTGATGGTCCATCAATTTATAACATCTGGCAAGGCCAGGGAGAAATTGATTACAAGTACTAACTTACCTCTCCCCATGCCGCTGTGAGCAGCAGGACCGGCCATGGGACCCCTGCCGGAAGGCATTTTACAGGAAAGTTCTGTCCCAGCTGATGGACTGGGCGCTCAGCCAATCAGTGACTGGAGTGGAAAAGAGTCCCAGTCACTGACTGGCTGAGTGGCCAGTCCATCAGCCAGGTTGTGATGTGTCAGCGTTAGAGATCCCCGAATCCCGAGGCTGGTCCCACCGCTGACCGTGGGCACAAGGAGACGTAAATTAGTACTTGTAATGAATTTCCCCCTTTTACAAATCGCTGGACTTCTCCTTTAAGCAGCTAGAAGCCAATGACTTGTGATTCAGCAGCATGAAAGTTATACGTTTTCTTTCCTAATTCACATCTTGACAATTCCCCATAGAAGGCTCAGTAACCTCTATTTTTAGCTTATGCTTAAAACTTAAAGCTATTTATGGGAAAATTCTTGCATCCTAGATATACAACTAGTTAGATACAGACTCAAACAAGTGGGGGGTTGTAACCTGGAGCTAAGTTAGCTGTGAACCCATAGTATGTATTCTTATTGAACACTTTGTTTATACAGGGATGTTGGTTTTCAACAGTTAACAATGTAGTTAAAGGGGTTGTCAGGGATAATACTACATTTAACTATGCTGCTGTGGCTACAGGGGACATGTCCGTGATATATACTTACCTGCTCCATTCCACCTCCAGGTTCCAGGCTGCCTGCAATTTTAATACATCTGGTGATGCGCCGCTCCTACTGGAAATGGAAGCTTAGCATAGACTGTATAATGGATATGCTGTGCTTCCATTTCCGAGGGTAATGGTGTGACTGACTGACAGTGGTGGGGAGCAGACGGCCCTGAACCTGGCGTCGGAATGGGGCAGGTAAGTATATATCAACGACATCTTCCCTACAGCCCCGGCATCATAGTTAAATGTAATTTTATCCTGGACAACCCGATTATTCATCGTGTTTGGATTGTAATTTGCCAGTATACATTGGGATAGCAGTAAAACAGTATGCCAACATATACCATGTCCTAGCTGTGGCGGACCAATTGACTTTAATGGTCTAGTTGGCAATCCATTAGTCACAATGTTTATTTCCTTTCTTTAGTACGTTGTGGGAACATAGCCTTATACTACAGACTAGAGGTGAGCAAAATTAATTTGCACTCATTGTGTTTGTTATGAAGCCACTAACACTTTGTTATGAAGCCCTAACATTTTGTGACTTGTTTCGGATTTGTTTCCCTCCTGCTCCCGTGCACTGAGCAGTCTGCTGTATGCAGTGTAGCTTTCGCCCACCAAATTTGTTTGGCCAGGAGCTCTACACATGGCCCAGCTGCTCAGCATACTGTACAGGAGCAGGGACTCCTCTTGACTTTGACAGGAGTCCCTGCTCCTGTACACACATAGGATTGGCAGTCCAATGCCAATTAACAAAAGCAAAAGCATATTCGCCAGATCAGATCTGAAACAAATCTCAGGACATTTACTGATCCTATCAGTGACTAAGAGAACTTTACACATTAATGCTTGGAATGTTTTAGCTTCACATACACAACAAGGCTATGTTCTACACTGGTGGAAAATGACCAAATTCAACATCTGCTTAGCCTAGGACCAGGTTCACATATGCATCATACTGTGATTATGGACACATATCCCGGATGGCTTAAATCTGCTTTAGTAACTAACTCTTGGGAGTCTATTAAATATATCTTTACTTTTAATCTGCAGGTTGAGGTAGTTGAGGTTGCTCACTTACTACTTGGCTTCTTGTCATGTTAACTACTGTTTTTTTTTTTTTTTTTTTTACTGTGTATCTAAATGTATACATAAATAGTTCTCTCTATAAGGGCTCCGATATAAGGTTACCTGCAGTGCATACATAGGAGTGTATAAACCTACTGCAATGCAAACAGTGTAATGTATGTATGTATGTGATAGATAGATATATATATATATTATATATGTTATAGGATTACCTAATATACAGTTAGACCATAGCAAGTTATGTATCGGTTTTATTACTTGTGAACTTTGGGGGGAGGACAAACCATACACATAAACACTCACCTACTGATTACATGGAGAATAAACTGCTGTTGTATCACCTGGCAACAAGTGTAATATAAACTATACAGGGTAGAATAACGTATAGCTATTTATGATGGTTCGCTACTATCTATAATATCTAACAGCTGTCTCTTCTCAATGCTGAGTTTGCTGGGGTTACTTGCAAAGGTGAATCGTGCAAATAGAATATTCTCTTAAAACTCCTAACCTGCCAAAAGCGCTCTCAAAGTCCAATGTTTGGTGCTTATATACGAACAACTAATCTACGCACATTTACCATGAAACATCTTCCAGGAATTTAAAGGATTTAAAGGCATCTTGTAGAATCTGTAAAGAAGTGGCTAGCACTATGCGGGAATAAAAAATGGAACCAATTTTGACTGCATTAATGCAACTAAAATAAAATATTAAGCAACTTTGCAAACAGCTTTGTGGATCCAGCTCCTATGTGTCCTCTGTGTGGTGTGTTCCTGGGGGATTAGGGAGGGGGCCGCACCAAAGCATCATTATATGAGTAATTCTATGGCAGGGGTAGGGAATCTCGGCTCTCCATCTGTTGCAAAACTACAACTCCCATCATGCTTGGACGACTAAAGCTTTGGCTGTCCAGGCATGATGGGAGTTGTAGTTTAGAGATGAGCAAATATACAGTAATAATGAAGCTAATCGCTTTGTTAGCTCAACAGTTGTCCTATCACCCGGCTGCCTTTTAACTTAGTGCCGCTCCGGGTGCCTGGAAAAGCTGGATCTGGGAAACTTCTCCCAGTCTCGAGCTGTATAAAGTTGTTTCAGTGTAGCTGCTTCTGGATTTCTACTCCTTTACTATATAGCACATGTTTTAGATTCATTTTGCTTGGCTTCATGTTAAAAAGACTGTCAGTAGGTTTATGGTGTGCTATCTCAGGGTGGCATAAACTAGTGCCAGAGAAGCTGAACAGAATGATGTATCACTTACATTGTTCTGTGCAGCTGATCCAGAGATCTCCTAAATAACATGGACAATAAGTAGTCCTCTCCATTATGTGCATGAGCTCAGTAGTCCTGAATATTCATGAGAGACAGAAAACTCCGCCCACCAGCTGCTGATTGAACAGAATAATGTAAGTAACACACCAATCTGTTCAGCATTTTTCTCACTAGTTTATGCTGCCCTCATTTAAGGCCACATAAACCTAGTGACAGGTTACCTTTAAAGTTGCTGGTACCCCCAATAACTGGATAGGGCAGTGAGTTTTTTTTCCTGGAAAACCCCTTTATATTGCAACCATTTTCCTAAACCTGAATAGCCCTTTTTAATGTAAATGTATTTGAACTTAACACTGATGCTTATATAATCAGCTGCCATTATTTGATGGGTAACTATCACCTTTAAAAAACCTTCTGACATGTCCGATATTTCAATCACTGGGGGCTCGGTCACCGACAGGTCACCCACAGGGAGAAGCACTTAGCTATTCATTTTAATAATCGCCAATTTCCCTGCGCTCCTTGGAGAGGCGAGTGGGTATTGTATAGATTTATAGGTAGTCTCGAGACTTTCTATAAATCACTACAGGCCATGCTTGGCTCCACAAGGAGAGGAAGCAATGGAGGCTCAGTACTCAGATGAGTGTTTTCTGGCTGTTTCTTTCAGTGGTCTCAGCACCAAAATGCCTCTACGTCACGCCACGTCAGTTTTTAAAGGTGATGCTCTTTAAATATATACATGTTTTTTTTTGCAAGTCTTGTAACAAAGGGCTTCCTCTACAACTATAACTGCTATCGATGTATAAACCACAAATAATAATCTTCCTGCACTACCTACAGGATCTATATGAGTCTCACGTTCACATGGCACATAAACAACCACATTGATCACAGATGAAAAGGATATCAGATGGATCACTTGACGCTTCTGGAACCCAATGACAAATCTATAAAAGGACCCCATCAACTAACACAGATCGTTGTAAGTACTGGTGTCGGCATATGGAGTAGAGTTCCAGAGACCAGGTACAACTATCACCTCTATACTCCCCTATAGCTATGTCTAGGAAGAATACCAGTCCTAACGCTATTGGCAGGATCGGCAATGACCATTATATACACTTGTACGCTACTAACAGTTACGCAGTGGTCTTATAACCTTACAAAACCAGATACAATATACATTTAATGCAATTATTTTCAGCTTCTCAATGACATGAAATGATGCCATGGGCCCAGCCATGTTTAGATTCTTCTGTAGTGTACATAAGGTATACACACTGCAGGCAATATAAACTGTGTGTCTTTCCTTCGTGTTTATTCGAAAGAATTAAAGAGAATGTAAGTTTGCAGAATGCTGGGCATTTCTATGTTTATTGTAGACAATCCCTTAAAGGTAAAGTCCGGGACAAAAAATTATTCTAGGCTGGGGGTGGAGGAATATAAAAAAGAAGTTATATTCACCTGCCCTGATGCCCACACAGCATCGGGTCACGCTCCTGCTCCCCCAGCCGGCTGTCTTCTGAGCTACGTCACGACCCAGTTGATGGATGCCCCATTCAGCCAGTCAGTGACTGGGGCGGGACACCTCTGCAGTCACTGATTGGCTTAGTGTGCTAAATCCCACCCGCTTGTGGCATTCAACTTGGCATGTACCTATAAACCAGGAGAAGAGGACACCCGGCAGGATCGGGAGCCTGGTGATGCAGCGCAGCATGGGGACTGGTGAGCATATTGTCTTTTTTAATTCCCCCCCATCCCCTGTCTATAATGATTTTTTGCTCCCCCGCCGTACTTCTCCTTTAAATAGAAGCTAGTCTGGCAAGCACCTGGTTTGGTTCCAGTAACCTCAGTCAATCCATTGGGCAAACCACCTCTATCTAATATGTAGTCTACCATGAAGAGCATGGACAGGCTAGGTCTGCCACAATTGGGGCTGCTCTTATAGATCTTCTCTCCGAACTGCTTCATAGAAAGGGGTTCGGAGCAGAGGACCTCCTTCTGTAACACCCATATGTCTTCATAGGGCATACATTGAGCTCTCCTGATGGGACAACCTATATTTTGAGAGCTACCGTAACAATGAATGACCCCATCGTCCACTGTTTCCAGTGGGGGGGGGGGGGGTGAGGCATAATTCTGCAACACCCTATTGGTAAAATATATTTAGGAAATCAATGCGATACAACATACATTGCATTGAATCCACAAAGCAGCGCATTATCCATACCTTAGGTCAGTGTGTATTGAAGGACATAGCCACCTTACAGATAAAGGAGACGTCATTCCACTTTGTACAGCTTACAGTATATACACAGCTAACCACATCTACAGGAGTGGTGTACTATGGACGGATGGAATGGACGAGACGTGGGTTGTAATGCAGGAGGTTCCATTAAATACATAACTTATTTCTCTAACGTTACCAGGTCTATGAGTTGTTTTCTTGTCTTTTTATATCTTGTATGGTAAATGCAGAATAAAATATTTATATGAAAATAAAATGTAATCATTACACTGTATATGCCATATTCCCTGGACACAGTGACGTGCAGTCCAACGGCTTCCTCAATATAATATAAAAATATATAAACTGTTATGATATATTAAATATACTTTATTTTATAATACTTGTTACTATGAGGCAGTTCAAAGCAGACCAGCTATCAGTCTTATGCACCAATACGCCAATAATCGTCTACTATTGTAGCTCTGTATCCCCGCCATACCTCTCGTATTACAATATAATAGGTCTGTTTACTCTCACTCTCCCATAACTATTCTTAATGTATATCTGTCAGCTGTAATCCTCATTTTAAACTGCAAACACTATTATATAGATGTTATGTCAAGGAGACACTTGGTACCTTTCCTATATCTGTCTGTGCTTCCAGAACATACAAAAATTATTTTATTCTCCTGTGCAGAGTGTCAGAGGCTTTCCCAAGCTCCTAGAAACATGGAAGATTGTCAGCAGAAAAAGACCCCTGGTCCATCTTGTCTGCCCTTTTAGTATTTCCCTTCATATTATCTTAGGATAGAGATATGTTTATCCCAGGTTTACATTCTCTTTTACCAACCACATCTGCTGGAAGATTGTTCCAAGCGTCTACTACTCCTCAAATACTGAGGGCTGTAATGCCTCCATGCTCCCACTCCCATACCTCATAGTGAGCTGGTAGCTAAGCTCCCAGCAGGGATTAAATGGGAGGGGGAGCGAGGAGGCATTACAGCCCTTAGCACTTCAGGAGTTTGGGAACGCCTCTTTGACACTTTGCACTATAGAACAGAAGCCATTTTCTACATTATGGAAGCACTGCTGGATATAAAAGGTACCATGTGTCTCCTTGATCTAAGAGTGTCAGCAGTTTGAAATGTGAATTTCTGCTGACACGCAAGAAGTTCGCACATTGAAGGTCCAGTCGTGCAGAGATCCTGGGATACCAAGGCGCTGACAGGTTACCGCATCAAAGATGATGGGAGACATAGTGGTAAAGATAGTGAAGTCATATTACGGATGACGTGTTTCGAGGCTGCCCTCTTCATCAGATCCATCATCACCTCATGATAAAACTTTGCTTTCCTCCCCCACTACGTCTCCCATCATCTTTGATGGGGTAACCTCTTAGCGCCTTGGTTTCCCTGGATCTCTGCACGACTGGACCTTCAGCATGAAAACGTCTTCTGAATCTATATACCGGGCTCTCCCAGTCCTGTGGACGGGCAGCAGGTGGCAACCCTGTGACAAGTGATTGGCGTTGTCTGGCTCAAAGCATGACCGCCAGAGGTGCAATAAAGTCATCTCTGCTTTACCTGACAGTTTGCAGTGTTACGCTATGTGCGCTTCCGGTGGTTTCTATCTTTCTAGAAATTTCTGCTGTCAGTCACTTCAACTTTTCATACCACCTATGAAACTGATGTTGTGTGGCTGATTTATACAGCTTAGATTGGCACAGAAAGTAAAAGTTAGATGCAAATGCCACCTAAATGGAAAACCACTGTTCGTAGGTAAGTACATTGTGCTTTGTCATGGGACCGCCATCAAGAGGTGCAATGAGTTTTACATTGAGATTGGTATTTAAGGCTGGATTCACGCTACCTTTTTGAAATCCGTTTTTTTTTCCATCCATTTTTAAGAAAAACTGATACATTTGTGTGCATCCATCTTGATCCTTTTTTTAAATTTACTTTCATTATAAGAAAAACAGATTAAAACGCATCCTTTTTTTTTTACATAGACAAAAATTTGGTCGTCTGTTTTTGTGTACGTTTTCTTGATAATGGCACTCAATGGAAAAATGGATGTACACAAATGCATCCAACTGATTAAAAAAAAAAAAAAAACGGACTGCAAAAACGTTGTGTGAACCCAGCGTAAGGGAATTTCCAATAATGAAACCTATTTTAGCTGTCTAATAAATTTATATTGGTAAATAAAGTTATTTTATTATGTTTCTCCTTTCCTTTTATTGTAAACTTAAAATCAAATAGGTAAAAAATAGGTTAGATCATTGGAGAACCCCTTTAAATATTTTAGGTACTATCATAGAAATGAGACTATGGGGGAGATTTATCAAACATGGTGTAAAGTGAAACTGGCTCAGTTGCCCCTAGCAACCAATCAGATTCCACCTTTCATTCCTCACAGACTCTTTGGAAAATGAAAGGTGGAATCTGATTGGTTGCTAGGGGCAACTGAACCAGTTTCACTTTACACCATGTTTGATAAATCTCCCCCTATCTATGTTAGTTGCACTGGGCACACTGTAGGACTATTACAGCTATAGAAGGATTTACCCGCATATCCAGAGCTAGGACTTTACACCGCATGTACCTTCGTTTTTTTTCTCACCTGCAAGTTAGACAATATAAGGGACAGGAACACATCATAATAGGGACACACAATATACCTCAACATGCAGCTCTACCTAAGTGATACAACAGGGAGCCATCAACCTTAAAGCCATACAATATAAAACATTTAATAAATAGTAAAGATCTATAGATTTTGGAAATCGTTAGGAGTCATCCAGGTTTACGATAGGGTTGGTTCTTATCGAGATGGGCTAAGCCTTGAGGACAGAGATGGGGAAGCTTCGGCCCTCCAGCTGTTGCAAAACTACAATTCCCATCATGCCTGGACAGCCAAAGCGAAGCTTTGGCTGTCCAGGCATGATGGGAATTGTAGTTTTGCAACAGCTGGAGGGCCGAAGCTTCCCCATCCCTGCTTTAGGATATATCGGGGGCTTTCCCTCTCTAGATCTGACCCTGTACTCAGTGGACCCAGCAGGCCCTCTTATGGGTTGGAGCCATTTGGGTATACCATCATATATTAACGCCAGTATTGGTTAGTCCTGCTTTCACGTGTTGGATTTTATGCCTAGCTTTAGGTTGACGGCTGTCTGTTTTATAACTTTTAGGTATCTTTGTATTAGATTCTGATACTGTGCTTCTGCCTCTGATGCTACATAGAGCTCTAGAGTATCTATTACTAATAAAAAATGAAGCTTTAAAGAATATTTTGCTCTCATATCAGAGAATATCGACATGTTCTCAACATCATAGGACACATGCATACTCCCATTCAGTCATGGACATTTAATATTCTTGGAATTGGACCCTGTAATAGTTGCGGCTATAATGATGTTAGGGATGTAACCTGTGCCCAGTCTGCCTCGCTGGCATCACCCAGTGCAGTGTGGGTAGTTGAACCATAGACAGTCTGAGGTTTAAAAAGTTTTCCTTAGGCACAGAATGGGGGAAGGGGGCGCTGTCTGCAAACAGGAACGGGAAATGTTTTGTTTCCAGGTTACACGGCATTCATGTGAATACTTCCCAGTGGGATTTCTGTTGCCGATTCCGGGGTTATACTCTTGATGAAGCGCTGTCAGGAGACAACAACATAAAGGACAAACATTAACAGGATTTTTATTTAATATCATTGGTTATAATATAGTAATAATGTAGTTATACAGTGGTGCCTTGGATTATGAGCATAATTCATTCCGGGACCGCGCTTGTAGTCCAAACCAAAGCAAATTTTCCCATAAGAAATAATTAAAATTCAGACAATTGGTTCCACACCCCAAAAATAATGATTTTTTTTTTCTGAATAACATGTAAAACAATGTAAAAAATGAAACAAACAATGAGAAACAGCTGAATATGTGATATTATAAGTTACTGAACATCAGTGCTTCTCAAACTGTGAGGCGCCCCCTAGTTGCTGGGGAGGCAGTTCTCACAAAAGTGACCATTTTGTGACCATCATTTTGTACTTATTTTATGTTATACAGAGATTAGGAGACAAATGGAGGGTAATAGTGAGCAATAGTTTTTATATGTGCATGGACTTCTATCATAGATGGTGAGGCACAGGCATAATTCTTTCTCTTGGGTGAGACTCCAGCAGAAAAAGTTTGAGAAGCACTGCTGTACATTAATGGAGAGGATGGGAAACACAAGGGCTGACAGAGACTGCAGGGAGCATGAAGGAATGAGCAGGGCAGATGTGGGCACATACATGCAGCGCTATCTGTCCGGGGAGAGAGGGGTTACAGCTATGGAGAGATTACCTCCACAGTCCTGTCCCCTGATGCAAGCCCCAGCCTGAAGTGGATCTGCTATGATTTGGAAGGTGAGGGAGAGTACAGTGCTGTAGACCCCGCTATGCAGACCATGCTCCTCCTCCAGTCGCGCTCCCACCCAGTACAGTGAGCTCTTACACCAAAGCAATGCTCTCATAGACACAGAGTGGGGGAGAGGATTGTACAGCAGCACACTGCTCTTCCCATTCATTCCACTGATCAATCAGAATCTCCACACTTAGACCTGGACCAGTAAAAAATTTTGACATGTCCCTAGAACATGCCAAAAGTGATTTTTTTTTTTTATTGACAGGCCCGCTTTATAGACGTTTTTCTAGTTTTTATAAATATGGGTAAATCACCCTGTAATTTAAACATTACGCTTTCTACAATAACTGTTGTTTAGAAACCTGTACAAATTTTCTAAATAATTATGTCAGGAACTTACCTCGCCAGGTTCCTGCAGCGTCTTCTTCCAGCTCGGGAGCGCGCAATCGCTACGCCCGCCGGAGCCGAATGACATCATGGAGACCCGACAGGGTCCTTGACAACCAGGGACGCCACGGTCTCACGTGACTGTCAGTCGGCCGGCCGGCAGTGCCGCAGCTGTTCCTCGGCTGGATTCAGGAGGCCGGACCAGGCTCCTGATCCAGTATAAGTAAAAGTCAGGGCCAGCTTCTAATCGCTGGCTATTAGGTTAACCCCTGGTCCCAGCTTCCCTGTGTCTTTTCCTGCGTACCCCGTCCTAATTCCTTCTGACTGCTGGACTCGTGATTCTGACTCCCCGCCTGACCTGTGACTACTCTTTGTATTACCGATTCTGTACTGCGTTGCCTGTGTGGTTTGACTTGGCTGGTTTACAACTCTCTATTGTGTTTTGTCTGGCTGTCTTGTTTAGTGTGCCATGTACTCTTCGTGGTTGTCCACGGCCGCCTAGGGCCGGCTGAGGCAAGTAGGCAGGGACAGTGGTTGGGTGTCGACCTAGGGCCCACTGTATGGTTCTGTCTTACCTCTCCGGTTCTGACAGAATAGCCAGCCCAAAACTGTCATTTGCCTCATGGACAACAGGACCGCCATGGCTAACTTAGTGGACCAAATGCAGCGGCTCAATACCATGGTTCAGGAGCTTGCGGTAAGGGTCCAGGATCAGAAGGCGGCAACCCAACAACTTACTGTGACCTCCCCAGTACCTCTGGAGCCACCCGTTCAGCTCCCAGACAAATTTACGGGGGACAGGAGGAAATTCCGTGCTTTCCGGGAGGGATGTAATTTATTTTTTATGTTACATCCCCGCTCCTCAGGAGACCTCAGAAGACCCAGAAGGTGGGCATTGTCATGTCCCTTCTCCAAGGGCACCACAGGAATGGGCCTTCTCCTTACCACCTGACTCTCCTGACCTACGGACCACTGACCAATTCTTTGTAGCATCAGGATTGCTGTACGATGACCCGGATAGTGTAGCCAATGCTGAGCGTCAGCTGACAGGGTTGAGACAGGGCAGATGTCCAGTGGAGGAGTACTGTTCGGAGTTTAGGCAGTGGAGTGGTCTCTCCACCTGGAATGACTCTGCCCTCCGTTTTCAGTTTCGGGTGGGACTTAGTGACCGACTGAAGGACATGGTGGCATATCCCACTCCCGACTCGCTTGAAGAGAGCATGACCCTAGCTATTCGAGTTGACCGACGATTAAGGGACCGACAGAGAGGGGTACTCCTGACCATCCTAGAACCTCCGTCTCACCTCTCTCGTACCCTAAACCTTCCCTTCCTAGCTTACCCACGCCATAGGAGCCTATGCAGGTGGACGCCACTGATGCCAAAGCCCGATGAGCCCATCGCTTGCCGAATAATCTGTGTTTTTATTGTGGGAAAACAGGTCACCAGCTTCAGCAATGTCCCTCCAAACCGGGACCACCGTCGGAAAACTTCAGCGCCTGAGAGACTATTGAGGGGGTCTCTCAGGCGCACAGTTATCCTTCAAAAATAAGCTGTTGTTACCTATTTCTTTGGTTTTGGGAAATAAAAATATTTTTGGGTACTCCCAGGTCGATTCTGGGTCGTCAGCAAACTTTATTAACCCTATGTTTTTTTCTGGTTTAGAGGTATGTCCCCTACAGCTCAGGTGCGCAGTGAATGTTACTGAAGCCGATTCTTCTCCCTTTGCTCAAGGGGACGTACAATATATAACCCCTCACCTGAAAGTCAAGGTGGGGTCTGTCCATGTCGGAAATCTTGATTTTCTCCTTATAAATAATTTGTCTTCTGATTTTGGGATTACCCTGGTTGGAGGCACATAACCCCGTCTTCGACTGGGCCAACAGGGAACTGGTGAGATGGGGGCCTAAGTGTTTTCTTCCCTGCATTACGGTATCTCTTGCAGAATGTTCCTCTAAGGACAATGAGGTACCAGAATGTTTGTTGGATTATTCTGATGTGTTCGACGAAAAAACGGTGGACGGGTTGCCACCCCACAGACCATATGACTGTGCTATTGATTTGGTTCCTGGTGCCAAATATCCTCGAGGTCGTATATTTAATTTGTCCTGTCCTAAGAGGGAAGCTGTGTGGGAGTACATAAAGGACAGTCTGCGTAAGGGCCACATTCATCCGTTCTCCTCTCCCATGGGGGCAGGGTTCTTTTTTTGTGGAAAAAAAAGACGGGGGTCTCCGGCCCTGTATTGATTACTGGAAACAAAACAAAATTACAGTTAAAAATCAGCACCCGCTGCCCTTAATTCTCCTGATCTGTTTAATCAAATAGTGGGAGCCAAATGGTTTTCTAAGGTGGACTTGCGGGGGGGCATATAATTTAATCAGGATTAGAGAAGGGGATGAGTGGAAGCACGCCTTCAATACCCCAGAGGGCCACTTCGAATACCTTGTTATGCCCTTTGGGTTATGCAATGTCCCGGCGGTCTTCCAACACTTTATTAATGACATCTTTCATGAGCATTTAGGTTGTTTTTTGGTTGTCTACCTAGATGATATTTTGATTTATTCCTCAGATTGGTCTTCTCACATGATGCATGTTTGTACGGTAATGGAGCTTCTGAGATAAAATAATCTTTTTGCCAAGTTGTCGAAATGCCAATTCGGTATCCAGGAGGTCTAGTTTCTGGGCTATAACATTACTCCTAATTTATTTGGTATGGATCCGCTCAAAGTAGCAGCCATTGAAAAATGGGAACGACCTAACAACCTGAAGGCCTTACAAAGGTTTTTAGGCTTCGCGAATTATTATAGAAAGTTCATTAAGTGGTTCTTAATCATAGCCAAACCTCTCACGGATTTGACCAGGAAGGGGGCGGATCTAGTACACTGGTCCACAGGGGCAGTCAAGGCATTTGACACACTTCGGCACTGTTTCTCAGAGGCTCCAGTGCTGGCCCAGCCAGACTTCGAGCCAGTTTATTGTGGAAGTGGACGCATCCGAGGTAGGGGTAGGAGCAGTCTTATCCCAGGGATCGGACACTCTTACTCACCTTCGGCTGATTGCGTACTTTTCGAGAAAGTTCTCTCAAGCGGAACGCAATTACGACATTGGGAATAGAGAACTACTGGCAATAAAGATGGCGTTTGATGAATTGAGGCAATTCTTGGAAGGGGCCAAACATAAGGTGACAGTGCTGACGGACCATAAGAATCTGGTTTATCTTGATACTGCTAAACGTTTTTTTCAACGTAAGGCCAGGTGGGCCTTATTTTTTACTAGATTCGACTTTGAAATTACCTTCCTACCTAATTATCTTCCTGGTTCTTGTAATGTCAAGGCTGACGCCCTCTCTCGCAGCTTCGACATCAAAAACTCTTACTAGAATCAGACAGATACGATCTTAAAACCCGGTGTTGTTGTGTCCGTCCTGTAACTGGACCTGGTGACTCTAATCGAGGAGTCTCAGGGTCTGGCCCCCATAACACTCCTGAGCCCCTCCTGTTTATGCCGCTGAACCTTCGCCTCCGGATTTTGGAGGAGATTCATAGTTCCGTCTTGGCGGGGCATCCAGGGATAGCAGGTACTAAATATTTGCTCTCACGCCATTACTGGTGGCCAACCTGGGCCCAAGATGTTAAATCATTTGTTGAAGCTTGTGAGGTCTGTGCTAGGTCCAAGGTTCCCCGTAGGCCACCGGAGGGGCTGTTACATCCTCTGCCGGTCCCTACGAGACCCTGGAAGCACCTATATATGGATTTTATTACTGACTTGCCAGTGTCTAAAGGGAAAACTGTCATTTGGGTGGTTGTGAAAAGATGTGCCACCTCATTCCACTGCGTAAACTCCCAAGTGCTCGCCTACTAGCCACGCTCTTTGTCAGTCATATTCTGCACTTGCATGGTGTCCCTGAAAACCTTGTTTCCGACAGAGGTGTCCAGTTTGTGGCTAGATTTTGGAGGGAGTTTTGAGGCAAGTTGGGTACCTCCTTGTCCTTCTCATCTGCCTTCCACCCCCAGACGAATGGGCAGACTGAGAGGGTCAACCAGTCTTTGGAGCAATGCCTGAGGTGTTTCGTGGCAAATACTCAAGACAGATGGCGGGATTTCATTTCTCTAGCGGAATTTGCTATTAACAATCATGAGCAACGTTCTATTAAGATGTCGCCATTTTTTTTTGTAATTATGGTTTTATTCCTAGGTACTACTCCATTCACTCTGCCAAATCTGTAAATGAGGCTATTTTTTCTAAACTGTGCACCAAAAGTATGCTAACACAAGACGCATATTTGTCCATCTATATGTATTAGGCGATAAGGTCTGGCTCTCAATTAGAAATCTGAAATTGAGGGTACAATCAGGAAAGCTGGCACCCAAATACATTGGGCCATATACTATTGTGGAGGTCATTAATCCTGTTACTTTCAGACTCAAACTACCTACGTTTCTGAGGATTCATTCAGTATTCCATAAGTCTCTGCTGAAAAAATATGTGCCGCTGGTATCCCCATCGCCTCCCCCTGCTCCACTTGTCATTCAGGGCGAGTTGGAGTATGAGGTGGAAAAAATTCTGAACTCTAGTTTGATACAGGGCTCTTTACAGTATCTGGTCCACTGGAAGGGCTTCGGACCAGAAGAATGTACATGGGTGGCAGTTAGGGACATGCATGCTTCTCATTTGGTCCGACGATACCATTCACAGAACCTGTCTAAGCCTGGTCCAGTGGATAAGGGTCCTGAGGCCCCTCATAAGAGGGGGGGTAATGTCAGGAACTTACCTCGCCAGGTTCCTGTGGCGTCTTCTTCCAGCTTGGCTCCGGGGGCCGACTCGGGAGCGTGCCGTCGCTCCACCCGCCGGAGCCTAATGACGTCATGGAGACCCGACGGCGTCCCTGACAACCAGGGACGCCGTGGTCTCATATGACTGTCAGTCGGTCGGCCGGCACACAGCTGAGTGGCCTTTTACTCACCCTGAGTGACGGATCGCTCTGCCACTCAGCCTGCAGTGCCGCAGCTGTTCCTCGGCTGGATTCAGGAGGCCAGACCAATCAGCCAGGCTCCTGATCCAGTATAAGTGAAAGTCAGAGCCAGCTTCTAATCGCTGGCTATTAGGTTAACCCCTCGTCTCAGCTTCCCCGTGTCTATTCCTGCGTACCCTGTCCTAATTCCTTCTGACTGCTCGACTCGTGATTCTGACTCCCCGCCTGACCTGTGACTACCCTTTGTTTTACCGATTCTGTACTGTGTTGCTAGTGTGGTTTGACCCGGCTTGTTCACTACTCTCTATTGTGTTTAGTCTATCTGTCTTGTTTAGTGTGCCACGTAGTGTAGGGAACGTCTTTGTGGTTGTCCACGGCCGCCTAGGGCCGACTAAGGCAAGTAGGCAGGGACAGTTGGTGGGTTCGGACCTAGGGCCCACTGTCTGGTTGTGTCTTACCTCTCAGGTTCTGACAAATTAACTGGTTGACGTCCTGCTTACTTTGGAGCTTTAAAAGTACTCATCACGAAAAATAACTTTAAATAACTGGGAAGTGGATCACACTGCTGCTGCGCTCTCTCTCCCCGGCTGTATCTCATAATCACAGTAGTCTCAGCATTGTCTACATGTATTTTGTATATAGGGGAAATACACAGTATGCATCCTGATATTACTCTATAAGCGTCCATACACTTTTCTTACCTCTTTTAAGGAGCCAGGGGTGCTAGCCAGTCGATACACCATGTATACTGGAACGCAGATGAATGAAGATGTACCGATACAGTAACCAAGCACAACAGACCAGGTTGGGTATGTATAGTTAAAGAGACGAAGCTCAGGAGGACTGGACATAAAGCTGCATAAAATGAACTGGGGACAAAAATATATCACAGTTAATTGAATGTAATTCACTACCTATGAAATCGCCATAGTATATGTGCTGCATAGATGGTAGGCAATGGTTTCTACCTTAAAGTGTCACTGTTATTACAAAAAACTTTTGACATGTCATAGAGACATGTCAAAAGTTTTCATCGGTCCGGGTCTGAGTATACAGGCTTGTACCGATCAGGAGAACGTCCTGTCCCTGCTCTGTGTTAGAAAAAGGAGTCAGGTGACATAGAGCTCCATTATAAGTCACATTCTCTGAAGAATGGACGTGCTGCAGCGTGGTCTTCTCCCGCCCCGTTCTCACGATCAGTACAGGTGTGAACACTCAGACCCGGACCAATCAAAACTTTTGACATGTACTGTATGTAGTTATAAATGTACATTTAGAATAGAAATTTCTATACAAGGCCAGGTTCACACTGCGATTTTGCAGTTTGTTAAACTTATCAGTTTTTAAATAGTTACTTTTAATGTGCACAAAAAACTTTTTTTTTATTTTTTTTAAAATAGAAGTCAATTGGAAAAATGGATCCAAATGGATTGCACACAGGTGAATCTGTTTTTTTTTTTCCTTCATAAAACATATACATTAAAGCGACTTTGTACGCACAATCTGACCCCCCCCAAACCACTTGTACCTTTGGATAGCTTCTTTTAATCCAAGATCTGTCCTGGGGTCCGTTCGGCTGGTGATGCAGTTATTGTCCTAAAAAACAACTTTTAAACTTGCAGCCCTGTGTCAAACGGGAGTATCTACGCCCTAACTTTGAACCACCCCTCCGTCTCTCCTCCCCACCCTCTTCATCATTAAAAATGCCACTGGAAC
Organism: Dendropsophus ebraccatus; assembly: GCF_027789765.1. NCBI lineage: Eukaryota > Metazoa > Chordata > Amphibia > Anura > Hylidae > Dendropsophus > Dendropsophus ebraccatus. The sequence continues at coordinate 83,302,601 of NC_091464.1, forward strand.
TTTTTCTCCATGCTTAACATTGCACAGGTCCTTAACGATCCAACCCATGTGCCGGGCTGACACAGGTGAGGAATAGGAGGCAATCTGCCTGGAGCATTCCTAATAATGAAGAGGGCGGAGAGGAGGGACAGAGGGGTGGTGCAAAGTTAGAGCACAGATACTCCCGTATGTCACAGCCTGCAAGTTTAAAAGTTGTTTTTTAGGACAATAACTGCATCACCTGCCGAACGGACCCCAGGACAGATCTTGGATTAAAAGCAGTTATCCGAAAGTACAAGTGGTTTGGGGGGGGGGGGTCAGATTGTGGGTTCAGAGTCGCTCTAAATGGACTGCAAAAACACAGTGTGAACCCAGCCTAAGAGAAATATTTGCTATAAGGGTATAAACCCACACACCGTATACGCAGCAGATATGCAACAAATACGCAGCAGATTTGTTGGTACAGATTTGATGCTGTGTTCAGTTATTTAGATCTAATCTGCTGCGAGTTTGCTGCGTATCGCAGCAGTAAATATGCTGCATATACGGTGTGTGGGTTTATACCCTAAATGTTTATTAATGCCAGTGATGGTACCAATTCCTCAAGAGTAAGAGATTAGATGAACATCATAACGTATGCTCTTATACTACTATTCCTTTACTTCAGTTTAGTCTAACCTTCCAAATCAGTATATTCTTCTTTAACATGACTGAATGATGCCTTTGTTTTGTTTAGCCTTCCCAGTGGACTAACAATTGCCTGTAATACTAATATCTATTTCCAATGACTGACCAAAGAGTACATGTAAGATTATTTCAACATCACATAAGGCCCTTAGGCGGCATACAGCCTCAGATGACATCCTCGTACTATGTCTGTTCTGAATACTTTTTTCAACAAATAGGGTTAAAGGGCTATTCCCTAATCTGATCTAATATAGTTATACTTGTAGAGCTCCTCAAGTTATATATTTTTGCAAATACAATCATTTAGCCAACTTGTCTCCTCCTCCTGATATGCTGCTCTTTTCCTCTTATTGCTGACATCACTGTCTAGGTTATTGACCACCACTCTATTCCAAAAGTTGTGATCTGGCTGGTGTGTATATACACCAAATTATATACATCTGTGCTATATTTTTATATATGTGCAGTGAGGCGCGGAGTGTGTTTGGGTGATCTCCCTGCCGGGTCAGCTGATACGGTGGTGTGGTTACTGAGTGGATCTAAGTTGACCCACCCTGGGCAGTCTGGCACCTCACCAGCACAAAGATAAAAGTAAACCAAGTGTACAGGTGTGTGTGGGGGTATGGAAGTATACAATCTTGCTAGAGACTCAGGTGCTAGTAGTTGAGGTATAAACCAGGTGCTTTGAATAAGAAGGTTCTTTGCAGTAGAGAGGATAGAGGAGAGGGGTTGCCAGAGGGGCCCTGCCCAATGTAGAAATGTACTCTGCTGAAACAATAGAAGTATGTAGAAGAAGAAATAAAGAATACTCGTACTTACGGATGACTTCTAGTCTGACTGCCTTATGTCCCCTAGCTGTGGGCTACCCGTCCTAGGTGGGTAATACGAGCTCCAGGCCTTGTTATCTGGGACAAGCAGACTCCCGAGACTTCCCAGTTGTCCAGCACTGCACAGTGGAATATGTAGACTTTCTGTGCCTTTTTTCCACTGGGGTCAGTTCCTATGACTCCTAAGGTAACTGCCCTGCACTTTGTAGAGAGGTTCTTGGTGTGGACAAGGTGTTCCCTATTTGGCTTCTCTACCCCTGTGAAGTTCTACCACTGCATAGCGGTTCTGTGGCTCACCAAAAGAAACTGTAGCTTTGCTGTTAGAGGCCTTAGCTTGGCTCCTGCAGAGACCTGTCCTTCTTGCTCTCTCTCACACTGAATCCAGACTCCAACTGACTGACTCCTCCCATCAGGAACTAAGTCCAAACTACAGGGGTCCGTCTAACCCTGCCTGTGATTGGTGGGGCTGTGTGTGTGCAGAGAGAAAGAAAGAAAGAAGATAGGCTAGAAGGGAAAGCACCTGCACCTGAGTGGACAAATGGCAACACATGACATACAATAGTTAACCCTTGGAAGGCTTCGGCTGTGCATAGAAATAAGCTAACAAACAAACTCAGTAGTGACACCTAGCGGGAAAAACACTAACTGCAGTGGATACCTCATCCCACTTGTGTGAGCCCGAGGGAGTTACCTTACCCAGGTGCAATAACACTTAGCGGCCTGTACCGGGTCACTACATATGGACCAGTCCGAACACTTTTAGAGCAGAGTGGTGGTCGGTCACCTAGACAGTGATCTGTCAGCAAAAAGAGGGAATGAGCAGCATATCGGGAGAAGGAGGCAACTTTGCTAAATGAATGTTTTTGCATTGATGAGTCTTACGGATTAACTATATTAGTTGAAATGGAATTAATTACTCATGTAAGGCTAGGCTCACACTACGTTTTTGCAATCTGTTTTTTGAAAAAAAAAAAAAAACATGAAAAACGGATTGCAGAAAACGGATGCAACTGTGTGCATCCATTTTTCCATTGACTTCCATTATAAAAAAAACAGATCAAAATGGATTCGTTTTTTTTTTTTTTGACGGACACAAAACGTGGTCGACCTCATTTTACGGATCTGTTAAACTGATTGCAAAAACGTAGTGTGAACCCAGCCTACGTGCTAGAGGTTTTCCAAAGAGAAATTTAATATCTAAATTGAAAATGGGGTACAGTACAAATAAAAATTAAAGCATAATTACCTGCACCAGGCCCCTGCAGCTGCTGCTCCTACAGCACCTGATATGGCAACACTGTAATAAAAGCCTGCCTAGCCAGTCGCTGGCCACAGTCATGAGCCACCTCAAACAGTGACATTTCTTACAATGTCAGCACATCAGAGGAAGTGGGGATAGCTGGGAAGCAAGCAGAGGGCAGGAGGACACCGGGAGCGTGGGGAGGTAATGTATTACAGTTTAGGGCAAGGGCTGCATGGACATCGCTAAAAATATATATAGAGAGAGAGCAATTGCTAAATGATTATGAAGCCGTGTAATAGGCTCAGTAAATGATACAATATTGATTGGGCTGTCAGCAGCCCGTCTAATAGGACCCTAAGGGTGGTATTACATGGGCCGATGGGGGCCCGATAATACCTGTAAACGAGCAGCAATCTGCTAGATCGTCGCTCATTTACTGGACCTATTACACGGCCCGATCATCGTTTAACAAGGGCTGCAGGGACATCGTTACCCATGTCCTTGCAGCCCTTGTTTAAACTACATACATTACCCATCCACGTACCAGGGCTGCTGCTGCTGCGCTCTGCTTCTCCACAGGTCCCGCGCGCTCTAGCTTCAGCTTCTGACAGGCCACTCTGAAGCGAGAGCAAGCGGGACCCGGGGAGAAGACCGCAGCAGCAGCCCTGGAACGTGGATAGGTAATGTATATCGTCAGTCGCCGGCCGCGCACCGCTACGTGTAATAGATTACACGTAGCGGTGCGCGGTCGGCGCCTGACGAAAATAGGTCAGAACCTATATCAATGATCAGCCGATGATCGTTGTCATCGGCTGATCGTTGTATTTATTACATGGAGCAATCCGTTGTTTTCATCTGTTTTATGAAAGAAAAAAAAACAATGCATTTTTTTTTAATAATGGAAGTCAATGGAAAAAATGGATCAAAAAGGATGCACATAAATGCATGTTTTTTTTAATCTCTTTTTTTTTTTTTTTAAAGAAAAAAAAAAGGATTACAAAAACGTAGTGTGAATCCAGCTTAAGACCTATAGACAGTGTGTGGATCAATGCATGAGAGTGTATGCTGCTGCTTCATTTAATCAACCTGACCTCTGTTGATGTGATCGGTGGTGTCCCATTTTCTCTGCTTTTAGAATAAGATTTTTTGAACATATACTAATAAATATCTGGGTTATGGGCCCTGTATCTCTAATTCTGACTGGATACATACAGTATATAGTTTTGTATATTAGGAGAAATCCAGCATTTTTTAAAATCTGGCAGGGGCGAATCTGATTACAAATACAAACTTACCTCTCCCCGTGCCCACAGTAAGTGACGGGACCGACCTTGGGACCCCCACAGGACTGTCCACTTAGCCAATCAGTGACTGGAGCAGCGTCCCATTCCAGTCACTGACTGGCTGAGTGGCCAGTCCATCAAAGGGGTCGTGATGTGTTAGCTCCGGAGATCCCGGGCACGGGGAGAGGTAAGTTAGTACTTGTATTCAAATTCCCCCCTGCCCCTGCCGGATTTTAACGCTGGACTACTTCTTTAATAATTCCAAAAGCAATATATCCGGATTAGCACCTAAAGGTCTCTTTCAGCTATTGACCTGTAATGTATAATTCACGGTTTATAATCAGCTGAAACCTATGACAAGTTTATGGAAGAAGAGTTTATACTACGACATCTCTCAGGACTCTCACTCCTACTCCCTGTAGATATGGATTTACCACTATCACTGCAGCACTGTGGTATCACCCATACTCCATGGAACCACAACACTCTCTGGGAAGCTCGCTCTATTTTTACTCTAGTAATAAAAGTGAAGAGAGTAAACAGAAGCCTCTGCAGAGTTTCACCTCTTTATAAACCTGTTCTGCTGACTATTCTGCCCTATGCAAGCAATGGAAAACTCTGACATTTGCCTTTTCTTAGGGTATTGGAGCAAATAAAAGGTTAAAGGAGAAGTCCGGCGAAAATTTTTATTAAAGTATTTTATTGTCCGCCAAAAGTTATACAAATCCCCAATATACACTTATTACTGGAAAGGCTTATAAAGTGCTTTTTTCCCTGCACTTACTACTGCATAAAGCTTCACTTCCTGGATAACATGGTGATGTCACTTCCTGGATAACATGGTGATGTCACTTCCTGCATAACATGGTGATGTCACTTCCTGGATAACATGGTGATGTCACTTCCTGGATAAAATGGTGATGTTACTTCCTGGATAACATGGTGATGTCACTTCCTGGATAAAATGGTGATGTCACTTCCTGGATAACGTGGTGATGTCACGACCCGACTCCCAGAGCTGTGTGGGCTGTGGCTGCTGGAAAGGAGGATGATGGCAGGGGGACACTAAGGGACACAGGGCACTGGAGGAACACTGAGCATTTTATTCAGGAAGTTACATCACCATATTATCCAGGAAGTTACATCAGCATGTTATCCAGGAAGTGACATCACCATGTTATCCAGGAAGTGAAGCCTTGATGCAGAAGTAAGTGCAGGGAAAAAAAGCATTTCCCGTAATAAGTGTATATTGGGGATTTGTGTAACTTTTGGGGGGCAATACAATACTGTAATAAAATTTTTCACCGGACTTCTCCTTTAATTATAATGATAATAATAAAAACTGTCTCAAGAGGGTTAAGGCACTATTTAAGGCCACAGAGAGATGCCAGCTTCATGTCAGATTGCTGATACTGCTCAGGCCTCCTGTATTTCAGCTCATGTGTTGAAGCTTTTATAACACATATATCTCTGGTGCCAAGTAGACTAAATGATCTCTGTGTTGTTATCGCAACCACTATGCGTAGTGAAGTTGTACTGAGGTAAACTGCATGAATAAGACTACAACAATGAGTTGTGTAATGCAGAGAGATGAAACTGGTAGTAACTCGTCCTTAGTTGTTTGGTTGCAGAAACGTAACAAGTCAGTGCTACAGGTTCAGTTTCTTTTGTGGCTTTTTTTGCACTTTTGGGGGGTCAATTGAGTGTTTTGAGAGCCAAAATTTGTATAATCGCACTGCTGATTTAAAATACAGTTCAAAGCCATCTCAACATGTTTCACTGCTATGAATGTGACTTCATCAGGGTTGAACGGGCCAACAGTTTTCTCTAGTTTTGGCAACCCATCTACGGTTCGGCTTGACTTTTGTATTGATCAATAATATGATGTCCACTTTGATGGGATCATTATTACATTGGAACATTACAGGTTTACTGACCTTATAGATTAGTTAAAGGGGATGTTCAATCAGAAAATTAACCTTTCTTTAACTCAAACTTTATGCTAATTATTTTTTATGTCTTTTACTATTTTTCCAATTTACTATTTATATTTTAACATCATCCTAAAATCTTGCAGTTTCCATTCTTACCACTCTCTGAGCAGAGACTTCCCATTGTCATTGATAAGGATAAGGTAGGTGTAAAGTTATCTGTACATCATTATGGTGAAATGTGACAACGGTCTATAGAAAAGAGAAAAGATTAAAGGGGTACTCCACAGAAATTTTTCTTTTCTTTCAAACTAACTGGTGTCAGAAAGTTATATAGATTTGTAATTTACTTCTATTTAAAAATATAAATCCTTCCAGTACTTATCAGCTGCTGTATGTCCTGCAGGAAGTGGTGTATTCTTTCCAGTCTGACACAGTGCTCTCTGCTGCCACCTCTGTCCATGTCAGGAACTGTCCAGAGCAGGAGAGGTTTTCTATGGGGATTTGCTACTGCTCTGGACAGTTCTTGACATGGATAGAGGTGGCAGCAGAGAGCACTGTGAATATACCACTTCCTGAAGGGCATACAGCAGCTGTTAAGTACTGGAAGGCTGGAGATGTTTAAATATAATTAAATTACAAATGTGTATAGCTTTTTTACACCATTTTTTTTCCTCTGGAGTACCCTTTAAGCTTACAGCACAGTCTCCCACTCCCCCCCTTTAAGGGTACAAACCCACTTGACGTATTTGCTGCGTGAATCAGTCTTAAAAATAAGCAGGCAAAACGCAGGTTGGCTTTATACGATTGTTCTGCGTTAAAATACGCAATTGCGTATTTTTGAAGCGTGAAGCTTGTTGTCAGCAAAGCATCAGTTGTTAACAACCTGTGCGAAAAACGCATGTAGCTTCACGCTTCAAAAATACGTAATTGCGTATTTTAACGCAGAACAATTGTATAAAGCCAACCTGCGTTTTGCCTGCTTATTTTTAAGACTGATTCACGCAGCAAATACGTCAAGTGGGTTTGTACCCTAAAGGTCACAAAATTGATTGTCCATGGGGTTTATAGTCTTGCTGTAGAGTATATAATTAAATCCTGTTTAAAAAAAAGCAGCCCTCATAACAATGTACAAAAAAAGGAAATAGAAATTAGAAAAAAGGAACACGTCAATATGTGACTTATATCGTAAAAAATATAAGCCATACATTTACCCTTTTAAAGGTCTCTCTAATATATCAGTCTGTTTTCTACAGTACGCCTTGTGATGATAATGTTGCCGAGAGGAGTTACACATGACGTAAGCAGGACGACCCGGCTTATACGGAAATCAATGTAAGCAAAGTCACCCTCACAGCTGCTCGCAGGGACCCATCTATAGACTGTGTATATGTGTCTGCTCTATCCCAGTTATCCCTGTTGTTCTCAGCCTGGTACTGTATATATTCATATATGTTCACACTACAAAATTGTGTAAAAACAAGTGTATAAAACATTGCATTATATACTTGATCCATTAGGCGAGCACCTAAACTAGGGGTAGGGAACCTTGGCTCTACATCTGTTGCAAAAGTTCAACTCCCATCATACATGATGGGAGTTGTAGTTTTGCAACAGCTGGAGGGCCAAAGCTCCCCACCCCTGGCCTAAGCTATAGAGAAGCAATCGACTTACCAGAAGAAACAGTGGGCATATAGCCACCCAGCATATCTTCCAAAACCAGCCAGGAGTAAAACCTAACATCTCTCGTACATCGCGACAGAACTGGTTAATACCTGAAACAAACCCAGAGAACATTAATCATGATTGTTTCCAGCAATTCTGATAAACCCGACCCAATGTGCTGGCAATAATCCTAAGCAAGCTTACCATAGAACCAGGACACGGCTATGGCCTCTAGGAATACCACGGTGAGGACTGCCGGGCCGGTGGCGTACTCTTCAAATAACTTTACCATGTAAGCACCACCCTAAAACATAGAGAAAAAACTATGTAAATTCCAAGTGTGCTGCTGGCCTGCTTTAGGGTATGTTCACACTGAGTAAAATTGTCCCAATTCCGTCTGTCTCAGTGTCCCACAGTATCTCTGTGGGACAGACCCACCGTGGTCTCCTACTTATCCTCTAGGGTCAAGTTCATTTTTCTAGGAGTACCCCTTTAAAACATTACTGTCATTTAAATAAACATTGATTTGTCACACAGATATGTCAATAGTTTATATCGGTTGGTGTGGATGTTCAGATCAATCACCCAGTTGGTCGCTTCATCTGCCCAACTGCACAAGATGGCTCCATAGACTTATAATCAGATGGATAAAGTGGCAAGCCGGGGACTGAAGCTGTGTGCTTTACCCCTTCTGCCTTCAGAATAATTGTATATATCCATATATATCCATATATGTGCCATAAATCCACCCCTTACTGGCATGTACTATGATCCCTGGACATAGAGTGTGCAGCGGCATGACTGCTAAGCAGTGGCGGTCTTTGGCACCAAGCACCCCAAGCGATCGCTTGGGACCCCCAACATCCAGGGGGGCCCCCACGCCCCGCTCTTGTGCTCAAGACCGCTGAACAGGGCCGCTGCCCCGCTCGCTGCTGCCATCTGAACTGTAACTATGAGCACGCGTAATGAGCGCTCATAGTAACATGCAGCAGCACTGACAGGGCGGGAGACATTGGCTCCCTTTCTGTCAGTCACTCTTGTGCCCGCAGGAAGGGTTTTCCCTGCGGTCACAAGTGGCCGTTCTGTCCGTGGTGTCGGTGCTCCAGTGACATCACTGGAACATCGGCGCCAGGACAAGGGGAGTGCAGCCTCTTGTGATCGCAGGGAAAACCCTTCCTGCGGCCACAAGAGTGAAGAGAAGAGGAGACGCCCGGACCCAGGTGAGTATAAGTGTTTGTTTTATTGTGTTATATACTATATGGGAGGGGGAGCACACAGGGGCCTGTGTAACTGGGGGAGCGCACAGCGGGGGTCTATATAAATGGGGGGAGCACACAGGGGGGCTATATAACAGGGGGAGCACATAGGGGGGCTATAGACTACTGGGGCTTCACAGAGGGGTCTATATACTACTGGGGGCAGCACACATGGGGTCTATATACTACTTGGGGCAGCAGAATGGGGTCTATATACAACTTGGAGAGCACACAGGAGTTCTATATCCAAGTGGGGGAGCACACAGGGGGGCTATATACTACTGGGGGAGCACACAGGGGTCTATATACTACTGGTGGGGCACACAGGGGGTCTATATACTACTGGGGGAACATACAGGGGGTCTATATACTACTTGTGAGGCACACAGGTGGTCTATATATAACTGGGGGAGCACACGGGTCTGGATACTACTGGGGCAGCACACAAGGGGTCTATATAATACTGGTGGGGCACACAGGGGGTCTATATACTACTGGGGGAACCACACAGGGGGTTTATATACTACTAGAGGAGCACACAGGGGTCTATATCCAAGTGGGGGAGCACACAGGAGGTCTAAATCCAAGTGGGGGAGCACACGGGGGCTAAATACCTATGAGGGAGAACACAGGGGGCCTATATACTAGTGGGGGAGCACACAGGGGGTATATACAACTGGGGGCAGCACACAGGGGGTCTATATACAACTGGGGCAGCAAACAGGAGGTTTGTATACTTCTGGGGGAGCACACGGGGGGGGCTATATATAACTGGGGGAACACACAGGGGTCTATATGCTACTGGGGGAAGCAAACAAGGGGTATATACTACTGGGGGCAGGACACAAGGGGTATATACTATTGGGGGCAGCACACAAGGGTTATATATTACTGGCGGTAGCGTAAAAGGGGTATATACTACTGGGGGCAACACACAGCGGTCTATTGTTTTGGAACGCGTGTCGAGAGGGGGGCCCCAGACATAACTTCGCTTGGGGCCCAAGAAATGCCAAGACCGCCCCTGCTGCTAAGAGATAGTAGGAAAGCCAAGAGATGTAAGAATGTGTGATAAGCCGTTGTGTCTGATTTTGGTGTATCTAAGCCAATCATGGTTTACAATAGTGTATCTAAGTCTATAACATGTGATACAAATGTATCTGTCTATCAAGTTTTACACTCATGTACCTAATCCTAGATATGATGATACTAGTGTATCTAAGCCATTCTGTTTAGAAATATCATGTATGCATTTAATGTATCTAAGTCAATCTAAATCTATCCAGAATTCCAGAGTGTCTATCGGCCATATCTTCCTTCTTCTCCTCCCGATATCTAAAGCTCAACATGGACAAAACAGAACTTATCACTGTCCTTTAAACCACACATTCAGGCCCTGACCACCTCCTGCCGCCTTCACCTCAAAAATATTTCCAGAATCCGCTCTTTTCTCACCCCTGACTCCACAAAACTGCTGGTACATGCTCTCATTATCTCCCGCTTGGACTACTGTAACATCCTCCTCTCTGGCCTCCATCTAACTCCCTCTCTCCCCTTCAGTCTATCCTTAAAGGGGTATTCCCCCCAAAATTATTTTTGCATTAATACGCTGCCCACCCGTAGCTTTCCATCTTTACAATATAAAGTTATTATGGATTCTGCAGAATTTTGCTGTTATCCAGCTGCATTCACCTCCATGGATTGCAGAGAATCATCAGACCTCAGTCCAACCCGACACGCTCCCTGCTCCTGGCTCCCGACCCTCCGAGACGGCATCACGTGTCCTCAGTCTCTTCAATGGGCTGGGTTAGCAATTCTATCCCAATCCACTGAAGAAAGGGAGGACACTGAGACAGTGACTGCTGCTGATGCTGTTCACTGTCTCCCTCTTTGACAGCAGCCCCCCTAGTGTGTGCACCCCTTGCCCGGAGCTCACCCGCCACGCACCCTGTATCCCCCCTGTAGCTCACCCGTAAGCCGCACGACCTGAGGCCCCCCGCATGTCACCTGGTGCCCGCACCCCTCCCGCAGCCGGCCGTGGTCCACACTAGCCCGCCCCCCGCATCTCACCCGCGGTTTGCACTAGCCCCGCCCCCCACATTTCACCCACGGCAAACCCTAACCCCCCCGTCGCCCGCATCTCAGCCGCGGTCTGCACTAGCCCCGCCCCCCGCATCTCACCCGCAGCAACCCCCGGATCTCACCCAACCCCAACCCCCCCCCCCCATCTCACCTAGTGCCCGCACCCCTCCCGCAGCAATCCCCGCCTCGCGGCTCACCTGTGCCCCCCCCCTTTTTTCACTCGGCTCACTCGACTGTCACCTGGTGGCTGGCCACGCCCCCCCCCATCTCACCTGGTGCCCACAGCCTCTCTTCTATGCAACTCATTCAACTCAGCTATGTCACCCATTCAACTCAGCTATGCCACTCATTCAACTCAGCTATGTCACCCATTCAACTCCGCTATACAACTCACTCAACTCTGCTATGTCACTCATTCAACTCCGCTATGCAACTCACTCAACTCCGCTATGTCACTCATTCAACCCCGCTATGCAACTCATTCAACTCCGCTATGCAACTCATTCAATTCCACTATGCAACTCACTCAACTCAGCTATGCAACTCACTCAACTCAGCTATATCTTGTGGATATCAGCTCTGCTACATCATGGACTAATCAGACATAAGAATTGCATGATGGGATATGTAGTTTTCTGGCCGGCGCCATGTTGGATATAGTTCGGCTTTTTAAAAAACTTTCTCAGGGTGACGTGATGAGTAAGACTATCTAGGTTTGGAAGCATTTTATTTTTTTGGCTCTTGGGGGGAATACTCCTTTAACTCTGCTGCCCGACTAATCCACCTCTCCCCTCGCTCCTCCTCTGCCTCTCCCAATCCCTACACTGGCTCCCCATTGCCCAACAAATTTGTTTTAACTTGTTGACCATAACATACACAGCTGTCCACAACCTGCACCCTCCGTACATCCCAGACCTGATATCCCACTCACCTCCCTCACACAGCCTCCGACCTTCCAATGACCTTTTGTCCTCTCCCCTTGTTCGTACCTCACACAACCACCTCCAAGACTTTGCCCGAACCTCCCCCATACTATGGAACTCGCTACCCCGACACATCTGGCTCTCACCCACCATCAAGACCTTCAAAAGTAACCTGATAACCCATCTCTTTACCAGATTACCAGATATGCAGCAAAATTAAGCAACTTCTAGGGACCTTTTCCAGAACATCCAGAGCATGTTAGTGAGTTTTAAAGGGAAACTGTCAAGTGAAACATCGATGCTGTGTCAGCAGTTCCTTTAGTTGCTTACACAGACAGTAATATTATCTTTATTTTGTCCAAAATGTTTTTTACATTTTTTTTCTGGCTGTCCAAAGTGTCATGTAGGCGTGGCCAGGCCTTCATCCCCTCTTCCTGCTCAGCTGACACTCCCTCCCTGCCCCCTAGCTATGACTGACAGGCCGGGCTCTCGGTGAGTGCTGCTCAAATTTCATGCCGTCATTTTCCCATCTTACGGTGCGTTTACACAGGCAGATTTATCTGACAGATTTTGGAAGCCAAAGCCAGGAATGGATTTTAACAGAGGAGAAATTTCAGTCTTTCCTTTATGACCTGTTCCCTGTTTATAGTCTGTTTCTGGCTTTGGCTTCAAAAATATTACAGGAAAATCTGTCTGTGTAAACGCACCATAAGTTCGGCACCAATAGTAGCATTACTGCCTCCCACCCTGCCACCACCCATCTATTAACTCCTCACACCTGCATTGTGTAGCTCTCATGTATAACATACTAATATCTCCTCTATGACAGGTTACCACTGGGTATGGTTGTCAGCACCTTCTCATTCACATATCTCACCTGTATACTTGTTGACATGTGTATAGCATTATTATTTATAAGCGTACTGTTTATGTTAGTTATATGGCCATAAATAAAAGCCAAGCTCTTTTCTTAGTTGGACACCAGGTCTGTGAAAAGTTTAATTGGTGAAACTTATAAGCCTGACCACGTCTTTTAGGCTGGGTTCACACTGCAGTCCACTTTTTTCATCCATTTTATTTATGCAAAAAACTGGTGCATCTGTGCATATCTGTTTGGATCTGTTTTTCCATTGACTCCCATTACTGCTGCGTTTTTGCTGTCCGTTTTTTTTTAAAATGTTTTATGCAAAAAACGGATGTATTGTGTGCATTTAAAAATTTTTTACTTCCATTATTAAAAAACAGATCAAAACACGTCCTATTTTTAGCATACACAAAAACGTGCTCGACCACAGTTTTGCGTACGCTAAAATAAAAGTATGCGTTTTGATCCCTCTTTTTAATAATGGAAGTCAATGGAAAAACTAATGCACACAAATACATTTTTTTTTTCATCTGTTTTTCGCATAAAACGTTTAAAAAAAAAAAAGACAGCAAAAACGCAGTGTGAACACCGCCTTACGCACAAAATCTGACAGTATCTTGACGCCATTATAATTCACTGAACAGATACCGTTAATATTGCGCTGCTATGACACACTCTCTCTCTCTCTCTTTTTTGGCAAGCGGAGAATCTTGGCAGCATTCGGCCAACCTTATCAGTTAAAATGTAATTTTCAGTGTCCTCTTTAAAAGTTCTTTGCTGTTATTTATGGAAGCACAAAGTTCATAAAGTTCTCTTTCATTTCTCCAGTTATTCCACCAGCCACATTGTTCTCATCCCCCAGACTAATCCATGTATAAAAATACACTATATTTTATAGCAACACGGATCGGAGCATTGTTATTCTTACTTACAAACGTCAGGGTGGATAGTGCCCCCAGGAAGCAGACTAAGATTAATAGGAAGACAAAAAGTTCTCGTCTCTTGCCCCATACGTGTGGGAACTCATCCAGTACTGCGGTAATAACTCCTTCCAGTCCTGCAAACTACACAGAGAACACAAGTTTATTTAATACATATTATTACATACTAGTTAGTTAAAGGGAATGACTTATTGTATATGTTAAACATATTTTTTAAGAATTTGTGGTGACTTTTTTTTCTAATTTTAAATTTTTCTATCAATATTATAAAATAATCCTGATATCTTGCAGTTTTCATTCTCACCACTGGGGCTAAAACTAAGCTGAGACTTCCTGTAGTGTCTGTGGTGATAAGAGGAGGCTACTGTAAAGTGATCCGTACAGCATTGCATCATGTGACACCAGTAGATAGAGGAGACAATAGCAGCTCCCTGTGGAATGACCTCTTCACAGGTCACAAAGCGTTCAGTAAGGTTTACATTCATCTTAATTCACAGACTCTGTCTATTGTCGTCTATGTCCATGAGGTTTGCTGTAAAGCGTGTCACAAAATGATGTTAAGAACAGCTCTGTTGTTCTTGCTAGAAATACATGACTAATAACCAACTGGGTGTTACCAACTGCAGTGCCTGACACTATCCAGTCAGAGCTGACACTGTCAGACTGTAGTGACACCCCCCCAGATGGTAAATCCCACATATTTCTAGTAAGAATAACAGAGGAAAGGAACATCAGAGATCTAAAAGACCAGATGTTCCAAAATTGTTATTTCATGGGAAGTATATCAGGATTTACTCAAACAGACTGGTCAGGAGTAGGGATGGTCCGAACAGAGTTCGGATCGGGTTCGTACAAACCCGAACCCTCGGTAATGATTCCCGTTGTCTGCCCGCTCTGTGCAGCGGGCGGATCCAGCTGGAGGACCGCCTGGAAAAATGGGATACAGCCATAGCCATAGGCTGTATCCCATTTTTCCAGGCAGGTCTTCCCTGCAAGGAGCGGGCAGACAGCGGGAATCTGATGCCGAGCGTTCGGGTTCATCCGAACCCGAACCTCGGCGGGTTCGGACCATCCCTAGTCAGGAGTGCTGACAAATTCTATTTCATACTTATTTGACAATGTAATACAATCCATAGTAACTTTACCGCTGTGCAACATGTTTTTTTATATTTCTACATTGGATAATTAGTGTTTGTTATGGTGCGACAGATTTATCTGACAGATCTTTGAAGCCAAAGCCAGGAACAGACTATAAACAGAGAACAGGTCATAAAGGAAAGACTGAGATTCCGCCTCTTTTCAAATCCATTCCTGGCTTTGGCTTCAAAGATCTGTCAGATAAATCTGCCTGTGTAAACGCACCATAAAGGGCCATTTACACAGAAAGATTATCTGACAGATTATCTGCCAAAGATTTGAAGCCAAAGCCAGGAACGGATTTGAAAAGAGGAGAAATCTCAGGCTTTCCTTTATGACTTGATCTCTTTTTATAGTCTGTTTTTGGCTTTGGCTTCAAATCTTTGTCAGATAATCTTTCTGTGTAAACGCACCATTATAAGGATCCCTTACTAAGGCCACCATCAGATGTGGGAGAATGTGACAGCAAGTGGTCAATTTACCTGCAGCACTAGCACCGGAAAAATAAAGCATTACTCTGGCAAGAAAAAAAATCTGTAAAATGAACTTGTGCCAGAAAAATATATAGATTTGAAGTTTACTTCTATTTAAATATTATATCTCCAATCTTCCAGTACTTATCAGCTGCTGTATGTCCTACAGGAAGTGGTGTAGTCTCTCCAGTCTGACACAGTGCTCTCTGCTGCTGCCTCTGTCCATATCAGGAACTGTCCAGAGCAGGAGCAAATCCCCATAGAAAACCTTTCCTGCTCTACAGTTCCTGACATGGACAGAGGTGGCAGCAGGGAGCAATGTGTCAGAATGGAGAGAATACACCACTTCCTGCAGGACATACAGCAGCTGATACCAGATTCGAAATTTAAAAAAAAAGTCCGGAACTCCCATTTAATGGGCAGTTACATATGTAAATGTATTTTTTTATTGCTGCACAATCTAACCACTTCCTCATAACAGTTTTCATTAGCAAATTCTGCTTTCCGGTTTCCTGTATTAGCATGCGTGCACATAACCCATCGCGCATTCCGCAGCTCGCACCCGCTCGCAGACTGTGGCAAGGGCGGATTCTGTCGCCCGTCCAAAGAATAAATCCGCCCATGCATAGAATGGAGTCTATGACACTGGCGGAGACGTGCGTGCCCGCCACAGTCCGAGAGTGGGTGCGAGCTGCAGAATGCACAATGGGTTTTCTGTTTCCATTCTGTAGTGTGCACGCACCCTTAGGGTGGGTTCACACTACGGAATTCTTGCGGACAATGTCCGCGGAAATCCGTCAGCTGTCCGCCCAAACATCTGGGCGCTTTTCCGCCGGCCCCATAGACACCATTCTATGGGCCGGCGTATTCCGCTATACGCTGAATGAAGTGTCATGTCACTTCTTTTAGCGGATCGCGGAATACGCCGGCCCATAGAATGGTGTCTATGGAGCCGGCGGAAAAGCGCGTGCCCGTGCGGGCGGACAGCTGACGGAATTCCGCGGACATTGTCCGCGAGAATTCCGTAGTGTGAACCCGCCCTTACTTCTAAAAAAAAAAAAAAAAAAAATCTGCTTGCTGGGTATACAAGTCCATATCCAAAACACAGTCAATGTGAATAACTGAGTTGTGCCAAAGTTTTAGGGCACCATCCACATTTGGCTTTATTGAAGTGGACGCAGGTATTCAGAGAAGAACAAGGAAAGGAAGATTAGAGGAAAGAGGATGAAATGAGCCCATGAGTGTATATTTATATCGTTACATGCCCCATGCTCTTACCGTACTGTCCAGTCCAAGTGTTATCAACATTAAGAAAAAGACAATGGCGAAGAAGGTGGATGCTGGCATATTGGCTATCGCTTCTGCATAGGTGATAAATAGGAGACTGGGTCCTAAAATAACAGATATTACACACATAGTAAATACAGAATGCAGTAACTAGAACATAAATATCCATGTACACCTATCAGCCATAGCATAAAAGGGGTAGATCAGCAAAAAAAAGGTTTTCTTTTAAATCAACTGGTGCCAGAAAGTGCCAGAGATTTACTTAGATTAAAAAAAAAATCTCAAATCTACCAGTACTTATCAGCTGCTGTATGTCGTGCAGGAAGTGGTATATTTTTTCCAGTCTGACACAGTGCTCTCTGCTGCCACCTCCGTCCATGTCAGGAACTGTCCAGAGCAGTTTTCTATGGGGATTTTCTACTGCTCTGGACAGTTCCTGACATGGACAGAGGTGGCAGCAGAGAGCACTGTGTCAGACTGGAAAGAAAACAGCACTTTCTGCAGGGCATACAGCAGCTGGTAAGTACTGGAAGACTGGAGTTTTGTAAATAGAAGTAAACTACAAATCTATATAACATTCTGACACCAGTTGATTTAAGAGAAAAACATTGCTGGAGTACCCCTTTACTGTTGTGATCTAGGACCAAGCACTCTATTGTGAGATTTTTATTATTCCTGTGCTGCTTTATTATTTCCTTTTCACTAAGGCTATCATGTGTTCTTGCTTGCATCACAATCAAAGTTTTCACAGTCTAAAAAACGGCCTTATGGGAACAAAATATGATGATAAGATTATCAGTCTGAAGAGAGGTCCGGAATGTTCTCTACAAACATCACCTAGCGCATGGTCCTCGCTGCAGGGACATAATAGGCATCTGGACACAAAGCTTCTTTCTCAGGACCAGAGCTTTTGAAAGGCGCCTTGAGCTGATATTGTTGTCCGTTCACTAGAGGACTTTTGGCCGATGTTTGGTGTCAAACAAACGTATAGTACGATTTCCACATAAATAAAAGTCAATGTGATCTGCGCCATAAATCAGTATCCCATTACTGTTTTATATCTGGGACAACCTCCAGGACAGCAGTGGGCCAGTCTCACCATAAGTATAGTACTAAATAGGGATCTTGTAAATATCCATTAATAGTAACTGGCACAAAAATAATCAACTTTTTAGTAGACAAGAATGTTAGAACGTTAAAGTGTCGCTGTCTTTATAACTATTACAATCTAAATCGGCAGTAGATGTGATAATTTAATAACAATAGTAATAGTTTGCAGTTTACATTCATCATTTCTTTTAGTTATCATGCTGTAAAACAAAGCTGTACTTACTTGTGTCCAGGTCCAGTCTTGCGCTGGCTGAAAAAAAGAGACTAAACACGGGAAGTCCTGGTCACTTGAGCGCTCACAGAGAGAAGGCAGTAATGTGCTTGATTGACACATTGAGCTGTGACTCTTTGTACTGACTGGGACTTCCAGAGTTTCGTCTCTTTTTTTCAACCAACCCAAGACTGAAAATCTATCTCCACTAGACCTGGAACTGGATTTCTGTTACGTATAGCTGTTATATAGCTGCCTTCAGGAGACTGGACCTGGATACAAGTAAGTATAGCTGTTATATAGCTGCCTTCAGGAGACTGGACCTGTATTTCTGGTAAGTATAGCTGTTATATAGATAAGACGAATGTCAAGCTCCAAAGACTATGGACTATGGACTATGAAGTGTCGGTTTTAACTTCAATAAAGTACTACAGAGGAACGGAGTTTGGAGCTGGACATTCGTCTTTTCATGTATCCTGAATGGCGGTTTGCCAGACAGCAGTCCTGTGCACCATCCAGGTTTCCGTGAGAGATCGGTGAGCGGCGTCAGTGTGTTTTGTAGGTGTTATATAGCAGCCTTCAGGAGACTGGACCTGGATTTCTGGTAAGTATAACTGTTATACAACTGCCTTCAGGAGACTGGACCTGGATTTCTGGTAAGTATAGCTGTTATATAGCTACCTTCAGGAGACTGGACCTGGATACAGTTAGTATAGCTGTTATATAGCAGCCTTCAGCAGACTGGACCTGGATTTCTGTTGGTAAGTATAGCTGTTATATAGCAGCCTTCAGGAGACTGAACCTGGATTTCTGGTAAGTATAGCTTTTATATAGCTGCCTTCAAGAGACTGAACCTGGATTTCTGGTAAATATAGCTTTGTTTTACAGCATGATAACTAAAAGAAATAATGAATGTATATTGTAAACTTGCTCTATATCACATCTAGTGTTGATTTAGATTTTGAAAGTTATAACAAAAGTTACACTTTAAGCAATTACTTGACCCATAGCATATAAACCTGTGTGAATCTAGTACTCAGAATACTTTAGAATTTTTTTTTCTATGACCAAACTTATTTATACTTTGAGAAAATTCTATGCTGATACCATAGTTCTAGACTAAGGGCCGTAACACCTGTCGAGCTGGAAGTGCGTTGGAGGGAGTGTTGTCTATGTGTTTAATATTGCTGTAATACGGTCACCACCACAATTGTCAAAGATCAATATTGCATCTAATATGCAATATGTTCTCTTCTTACCCTAACAGGAATGCAGTGAGAGGAGACACCATCATATAAATAAGAGACAATATTCACAGTTTAACCTTCCCTCTCGTTTTGAATGACCTTTACAGGTCACACAGCATGCCCAGAAACCTTTTCAATTCATGACAACAGCTCCAGTCTGTTATTGCCTATATCCATGGTGCATATTAATAAAACGCTGTTAAAAGCAGCTCAGGCAAGATGGCCGCCCCTTGAATAATGTACAAAAAGTGAAATTTACTAAATGATTTCAAGTACCTATCTCACTTTTTTGGGGAGAATCCATAAAAATGACACATGCCCATCATGTTCATCCTTTCCCACATCATCTAGCTATTTGATGGGGAAGAACAACTCCACTAGGGCATGTGCTTAATTTTATCTCTCGCGGGAAAGAAATTCCTCTTTATCCTACCGTATACATTTCTGGCTGTTAAACCCCTTTAAAATATATTTTGCCTTTACAGTCAATGACCCGGCAGAGACTCTTCTAAGAAGACTTGGGAGGTCCACAGAAGGGGCATTACACTTCCATTTAATGAGTGGAGGGGATTTGGGTGGTGGCATGTCAGAGGATTTCGGTGCACACTTCATCATTTCATCATTTACTATGCTGGGATGTCTATGGCAATCAACAAAGTGGCTCCTATGTATATACCTTCCATACACAGGCTAGCCGCAGACATACTATAATATACTATACTATATACCCCTTGGCCAGGGGATTAGTGTAGCCGCATAGCTGGAGGAGGCGGCTGCCCTCATTAAGGACACGGAGCGCTGGATGTTTACACTGTCTTCCTAGATCAGTCGGATATCTGGAATAGTTTGCAGTTCACTGACTGGTTTGATGGTCAGTGACTTTGACAGTGAAATGTGCAGACTAAGCCAACTCTGCACTTGGACTCCAGTTTTTACTTCCATGAATACGTTCTGTCTTTCAGAAAAGGCTAAATCAGTAAAGGATAGCCTAACATGCAGGGTTCTCATGTAGTATTGCTTCGTGGTTGGACAGATTGACGGCCTGGGGGAGGGGAAACTATAAGGTGCACACATCTGCCAACTTCATTGCCCTTGTATGTTCTTGTGTATGAGAGAGCGGAACTCATCGTATCGCTTACATATTGGCGGCAGGCTGAATATCCTGAGGTATTGAATTCAACCCAAATCACGTCCATTCTATACAATTCAACATAAACCTCCTGCAGGGTAGATTCACAGACTCTGCCAATACTTCCGAAACTAAAAATCTGTTCCGTGCCTCAGAATGAGAGTGTGTTTGCAGCGTTTTCATGGATCAACCTTCCAGTCAATAGCATATGTGATTTCCAACATATTTGTAACTCCCTCAATAAAAAATGATACCTTACCCCTGAAAAAGTTCTAATGTGTTGACCACTAGGTGTCTCACTTCCCTGCAAACTGCTCTCCGCAGCCTGTTGTTATGAAAATTCTGTCTCTATCAGCAGAGAAACCAGGATAAAACGGAGGAAACAGGGACACTGCCTAGTGTTATAAGCAGGAGAAAGCCTGGACTGTGCACATGCAAGCCAAGCCTGTCAGCAATCTTCAGACGGTCCACACTGTGTCTGAAAGGTAAATCAAGGCTTACTTCATCTTTGACCAACTGTCCCTTAATTAAATATTTATGTTTATGTGCACAGTACAGCCTCCTGAATGCAATCTCATTCCCCCTCCCTTGTCATCAGCAGTAGCAGTTTATTGCTTAGACCTTGTCTGCTTATAGGATATAGGCATTTACATGGATTAACCCTCCAGTCAATAGCATATGTAGTTTCCAACATATTTGTAACTCATTTAGTAAAAAATTATACCTTACCCCCCAAAAACTCCTTACATCTTGACCACTAGGTGTCTCACTTCCTTGCAAACTGCTGTCCTCAGCCTACTGTTATGGTAATTCTGTCTCTAGCAGCAGAAAAACCAGGATAAAGCATGGGAAACGGGGCACACTGCCTAGTGTTATAAGCAGGAGAAAGCCTGGACTGTGTACATGCATGCCAAGCCTTTCAGTCTTCTCCAGAGGGTCCACACTGTGTCTGAGAGGTAAATCAAGGCTTACCTTTTATCTTTCACCACCTGTGACCAACTATCCCTTGAGTAAATATTTGTGTTAAACTATGTGCACAATATAGCCTCCTGAACAAAATCTCATTCCTCACTCTCTTTAGAATGTTATCAGCACCAGCAGTTGACTGCTTAGACCATGTCTGCTTATATGATTTAAACCTCTTTGTTGCTGTGATCCCCTCTGCTGCTCCATGCAGCAGAAGGAGACTGTATTTGCTGGGTTTACATGGCTTAATCCTCCAGGCTAGCATATGTAGTTTCCAACATATCTGTAACTCCTTTACTAGGAAATGATACCGTTCCCCCCAAAAAGTCCTAACTTCTTGACCACTAGTTGTCACAGGACTGTTATGGAAGTTTTGTCTCTAGTAGCAGAGAAACCAGGATAAAACACAGGAAATGGGGGCATTGCCTAGTGTTATAGGCAGGAGAAAGTCTGGACTGTGTAGATGCAAGACAAACCTGTCAGCCACCTCCAGAGGGTCCACACTGTGTCTAACCTTTTATCTTTGACCAACTGTCCCTAAAGTAAATATTTGTGTTTAACTATGTGCACAGTACAGCCTCCTGAATGTAATCTCATTCGCCCTTCTCTTTAGATTACCATCATCACCAGCAGCAGCAGTAGTAGTTCACTGCTTAGACCTGGTCTGCTTATATGATATATTCCCCTTTGTTGCTGTGATTTCCTCTGCTGCAGTTCAATCAAGATTATTATTATCTGCAGCAATTTACTGCGTAGACCATGTGTCCTTTCAAAAGTTGATTAACACATATTGGTCAGAACATTTATGAGTACCCTCAGCAATGGAAGAAGTATGTGAAACTTTACTCAAAAATATAGGTTAGCCACATCAATATGGGTAATGGCTAGCTTACAATGGTAAAGACAATGATGATCAATGTATATTCTGTACCCATAAGAGTCTATGACTTAATTAACAACTTTCCAAATATCTCTTACCCGTATCTTTGGCAACTTCTGAGACATCCAAGTTTCTCATTTCAGCCATATATCCCAAGACGGTGAATATGACAAAGCCGGATATAAAACTGGTCATACAGTTAACCGTGCTTGTCACCAGTGCATCCCTGTAATGTACAGTACACAAAAAGTTTCACAATAGAATAAGCCAAGGAATAATAATACATAACACTTATACTGTAGTTCATGTACACACATTGTGATACTATATGAAAGCAAATGAAATATATACAACTTCAAAACAGTACTTTCTACTAATGGCAGTCCGTTATAAAAAAAATGTTTAAAAGAAATCATCAGGGCGTTGTGATTGCAAGCAATTCTGCAATATACTCTCTTAGTATAATGTTTAAATGAACATTATAATATGGCCACTAAGTGTCTCCCATGCAAAAAAAATGGATGAAAAATAGATGAAAAAACTGATGTATTGCATTGAATTCCATAATTGAAAAAACAGATCAAAACGCATCTGTTTTCTTTAGCATACGTGTATATGCTATAAAAAACGGATGTGTTTTGATCAATGGATTTAAAAAAAAATCTGAGTGGTTATATAATAAAATAAAATAAAAAAAATGGATGACCCCCCCCCCCCAAAAAAAAATGATGATAAAATGGATGCGTTTGTGTGCACCAGTTTTGATCAGTTTTCCATCGACTTCCATTATAAAAAGTTGGATCAAAACGCACCAGTTTTTTTTTTAGCATGTTTTCATGTACACTAAAGAAAACGGATGCGTTTTGATTAGAGATGAGCGAACCGGCTGAGGTTCGGGTTCATATGAACCTGAACTCTAGGCGTCTGATTCCCGCTGTCCGCCTGCTCCGTGGAGAGGGTGGATACAGCCTGAGGACCGCCTGGAAAACTGGGATACAGCCATAACCATAGGCTGTATCCCAGTTTTCCAGGCGGTCCTCAGGCTGTATCCACCCTCTCCACAGAGCGGCCAGACGCCGAGAGTTCAGGTTCATACGAACCTGAACCTCGGCCGGTTCGCTCATCTCTAGTTTTGATCCGTTTTTAATCTTTTTTTTTTTATATGATAGAAGTCAATGGAAAAACGGATTCATTCGGTTTTTTAGCCTTTTTTTTTTGCATAAAATGGATAAGAAAAAACTAAATGCAAAAACATAGTGTTAACCCATCCTCATTGGTCAACAGCATGGTTATATAATAAAATCAACAATACAATGAAAAAAAAAATCTAATAAAAAGATTCAGATGATACTAACTGGTAGCAGTTGTTATGAAATTTATTGTAACTAGCGAAGGCCAGTAAAACTCCAAACCCAGGGCCCAGCGAGAAGAAAATTTGTGCTGCTGCATCCACCCAGACCTATAAGGACAAAGCACACGGATGAAAGGAAATTAAATTTCACAGCTGAAATCAAGTAATATTCATCTATGGATAGAGAAGAGTAATTAAATCATGGCGGGCACACTTCATAGTCTAATCGAGACAGATGCTGACATGGTACCAACATTCGTTTTTTAATTTAATAATAACCTGAAAACTGGATTTTATAAGTTTTCTATGGCCTATCAGGAATAGGAGCTTCTATTTGTAAGGACCATTAGGGTCCTATTAGATAAAGCAATTTTTCAACAATTAATGATAAACTATCTGAAACGACCTGAAATCGTTCACCCAATTACACGGAATTATGACTGTACCGGTGATTGTTCTTGAAGTCGTCCTGTTTTTGCTGATTGTTCCTTTCAGAGCTATTACACCTACAAAACCTATGACCGAACGACGTGTTATTACATTAAATGATCTGCGAACAATCAACCATGATTTTAGGTCCAGGTCTAAATATTTGATCAATGGTTTCTCGTTAGTCGTTAAATCGTTGCCTGCAATTACACAATACTATTATCGTTTAAATCTGAACGCCATAACAATTTTTCCAACAACTATTCTCCTGTATAATAGGGCCCTAAGGGGCTGTGGTCTTCACCAGCGCCTATGCAAGGCAGAATGGGCTTGCTGCGGCAGGTGACCCTCAGGTTGCTACCCCAGGCTTGGCTTGGTAGCGGTGGTGGCCGAGGTGCTAGGTAGAGTAGAAGTGAAGTTAGAGACAGGCAGAAGGTCGAGGGCAGACAGCAGGCAACATAGTTAGGAAACAGGCTAACGGTCAAAAACACGGACAAGCAGACGATCATGGGCGCTATGGATTCGGCAAGGGATCAAGGAAGGGGCAGACTATTTACTGACTGGGAAACACAGGGAACCTATTAAGGGCGCACTGGTCCTTTAATTTTCACTGTGCCCATGTGCGCGCTCTAGGAGACAGGGACGCATGGGCCCGCAAGGAGACCAGGAGACAGGAGTGTGGACCGGTAAGGAGGCGGCATGGGGGGGGGGGGCAGCACTATAGACAAAAACATACGTTGCCGCCTCTGTCTCAACTGATTCCATACTAGATTTGTATGTAGAGTCTATTGATTTCCTAATACTAAGATATATAACATAAGAGGAATAACAAGGCACTGGGGCCCCAGCCTTCATGTTTAGAAAAAGGGTTCAATCAATTTTCGCTGAGTTAATTAAATGCGGAAAAACGTCTGGAGGAAAATAGTATATATCTTGTATATGTCATACAGTGAAATACAGTGACGTATCCCATTGTGAAGGAAACTGCAGGCAAGAAATACCGGGTAATACAAAGTCCTAAAAAGTGAACTATTCTTTTCTCTTTATTTTGTCATTTACCCTCGTTTTATGGGTAGGCCATAACCTGCTCCATCTCCTTGTGTTTCGCATACTGTACATAGGATTCTTCCTCACTATACACAGCCTTATGTTGTAGCAAGTCAGTCGTGCAGCCTGATACACATGATTCTGGTGGATAGGGGTGAGGCATGATGTAAAATCACAGCTTGACCCCTTTGTTCTGGGAGAGATAAGTCGCAACCACAGCTCTGGTTGTGGCTAAGGGCCCTATTCCACGGGACAATTATCGTTCAGATTATTGTTAAGAATCTAAGCAATAATCGTTTGGTTGAATAGAAGTTAATGATTAGCGACCGAACGAGAAATCGTTGATCGTTTAATAAGACCTGGACCTATTTTTATCGCTGCTCGTTCGCATGGAATAAGACGTCATTTGGTCGTTCGCAGCAGTGACGAACGCAATAGCGATGACCAGACGACCGCAAGAACGATCATAAGTAACGATTATCGTTCCATGTAAATAGGTGAACGATTTCAGGTCTTTCGCAATAGCGGTCGTTTGGATCGTTTATCGTTAACGATTATGCGAACGATAATCGTCCCGTGAAATAGGGCCCTTAGCCTTCCCCATAAAGAACATAGGATCGTTTTGTCGTGCCGAATGTTCCTGTGTATGGGGAGGATGGGAGAGAGAACTGATCTCTCTCTTTATAATAATAATTTGATTTGAGATATCAGTCAATCAGGGCCACCGGGCAGCCTCAATGACTTGGAGCCCTGGCCAAAGTTACAACTATTATTACCGTATTTTCCGGCATATAAGACGACTTTTAAACCCCGAAAAATCTTGTCAGAAGTTCCTGGCCTCAGCGCGTATTCTTCTCCGCTCCCGTTGCTGGTGCAGCCAGTGTGACGTACACTGACTGTGCCGGGGATGCCCGAAACTCTCCCCAGCAGCCAAGCGTCTAATGGGAGACACTCGGCTGCTCTGGAGAGCTTCGGAGGGCTCCGGAAGTACCCGAAGCCTCTGTCCTTCCTCCGAAGCTCTCCTGAGCAGCCGAGCGTCTCCCATTAGACGCTCGGCTGCTGGGGAGAGTTTTGGGCATCCCATGTGCAGACAGTGTACATCACACTGGCTGTGCCGGAAACTGGAGCGGAGGGGAATACGCGCGGAGGCCAGGAATGGGCCCAGGTGAGTTAACTGTTTGTTTTTTTCATTAGTTTAGTTGCAGTTAACCCCTGCCTGACCGCAGCAGGTCTGCGGTCAGGCAGGGGTTAACATTTTTTCGGCGTATAAGGCGAATCCCTGAAAAAGTGATTAAAAGTCAGGGGTCGTCTTATACGCCTAGTCGCCTTATATGCCAGGAAATACGGTGCTCATAAAGCCTGTCAGTTTTTCATGCTGCCTGATTCAGGCAGGTTAAAACTAGTGATGACTCCATTATTTAAAAAAAAAAAAAAAAAAAAAAAAAAAGGATGAATGTTCAGACCCCATCATTAGATATAACAGAAGCACATGGAGTGCTTCTCTCTCTTCCTCCCTGCAATCTCTGTCTCACTGCATAAGACAAGCTCCTTCTTAAAATTGTTTAGCAAAAAAAGAAATATATATATATAAAAAAAAAAATTACTTATCAACTGCTGTATGTCCTACAGGAAGTGGTGTATTCTTTCCAGTCTAGAGAGCAGGAGAGGTTTTCTATGGGAATTTGCTACTGTTCTGGACAGTTCCTGACATGGACAGAGGTGGCAGCAGAGAGCACTGTGCCAGACTGAAGAGAATACACCACTTCCTGCAGGACATACAGCAGCTGATAAGTACTGAAAAACTTTAGAATTTTTTTAGTGGAAGTAGATTACAAAACTCAGGCACTTTCTGGCACCAGTTGATTTGAAACCCCTTTAAGAGACCCTGTGATTAGTGTCATGCTGTCAGAATCACAGGCAGCTTGATATACAGACAACCTCCTTTATTACAATGCTATATAGCTGCAAACAGGCAGAGATCTATGAATGAAGCTGCCAGGGATCTCCCCAATGACTCGGAGCCCTGATCCTGGCCCGATTGGAATCAATGGGTTCTATGGAATCTGGTTCCACAGAAGGCAGCGTATTTACAGAGGAGACGGCAAACTCAGCCGGCTCAGAGACATTAGCTGTAAGTACATTCACAGCAGTGAGTACATATTCCCCAATGGTGATAGGAATGACATGATTGACATATGTTTTACATATCATAGACTTGTGTCTGTTCAATTACCATTCATACCTCAGTGGTCAGCAACTTATTCCAGTCAGGTTTCAGATAGAATATAACTCCCCTCCAAGCACCGGGGAGTGTCGCCCCTCGTATTAATAACAATGTAAGCACAACATATGGAAATGTTGCAGTGACCCACACCACCTGTACAGAAGATATGAAAAATATAGATCATACAGTACAGCACAAAAATCACCATAATCTGCAGGGAAACATGAATTAGTTTATATTAGAGATGAGCAAACCACTGGGAAATTTGTTTCGGGAAGTTTGCGAATATTCGTGCGAATTGGCAAATATTTGTGAATCAGCAAATATATGCGAATTGCATACAAACAAATTTTTATTAAAACAGGCCAACTATAGAAGCTACAGTAGGGGGGCGATTACAGAGCAGCGATTTTTTCAACAGCTGTGGCAGTGAAAAATTGGAAAATGTCAGTCAGTCGATCATTCAATTTCCGCCATGGAGCGGAGTGGACGTTGATGGATCAACTGCGCAATATCAACTTTCTCCCAGGAGAGCAGCGGACATTGGTAAATGAGCACCCAGTGAAGTATAAAGATGGACACTGTGTTCACTGTGACTTTCTATAACGCACACCCAGCACCCAGTGACTTGGTATAAAGAACAACAGATTTATACAGATTTGTAATTTACTTCTATGAAAAAAATCTCCAGTCTTCCGGTACTTATCAGCTGCTAAATGTCCTTCAGGAAGTGGTGTATTCTTTCCACACAGACACAGTGCTCTCTGCTGCCACCTCTGTCCATGTCAGGAACTGTCCAAAGCAGGAAAAGTTTTCTGTGGGGATTTACTACTGCTCTGGACAGTTCCTGACATGGACAGAGGTGGCAGCAGAGAGCACTGTGTCAGACTGTAAAAAATACACCACTTCCTGCAGGACATACAGCAGCTGATAAGTACTGGACGACTGGAGATTTTTAAATAGAAGAAAATTACAAATCTATATAACTTTATCAAACTAGTTAACTAGTTGAAATATTTTTTGAATTTGAATAACAAAACCCAACGCTAGGAAAAATGTTTTTTTTTTTATTTTTATGGTAATTCTGCAAGGTAATATAAAAGCATATGATAAATTACTCTGCAGCGCCACCAATCGGTAGATAATGCATTACATATTTCCTACTAATATCAAGGATCCGTCTGTGTCTCTTACAGACATGTAGGATCTTCCATAGTGAGCCAGTGTCATATACAGTAGATCTTGGGAAAACTGCAAGTGCCTGTTTTTATGCAATCTCTAAGCCAATGCCAAAAGTTGATCCAGCTAGAAATAAGGCCCTTTATATTTCCCGTTTCTACTGAATCCACTGCAGGTTTGTCAGCTCAGGCCATAACTCATGGCCGTCCCAAGTCAGGGACCGTCCTCTATGTCGCCTTAGCCTTGTCGAAAATAGTTTTCCTAATCTGGAAAATATTTTTAACTGCAAATAAATAAAAAAATAGATGGAAAGGAAGAAAGTTTATCGTTTTATACTGACCTTTCCGGAAGTTTTGACCCCTTTCCAAATACTGAAGTACACAATAGTGAAGATAAGGAGTAGACACAGGCAAAGCTGCCAGCTGATTCCTCCCAGTTCCTGCAGACCCTTTGATTTGTGTATCTGCAGCACAAGTCGGCTGGAAGCAGAAGTAAAACCATAAGTCTAAGCATTATTGGTGCTGCATAGCTGTGTAATGTAAGACATGCTAAAATAATAGATTATTAACGGATAAATGCCTAAATGGTCTACTTACCTCAGCCTTGTACATAGCCTATGTCATCTGTAAATCACTAAATTTACCCCCAAAAATTACTCTTTATACCAGACAAAAGAAAGCTTGGCCTACTAGGTGTCTCACTTCCCTGCATACTGCTGCCCACTGTCTGTTCTTACAGAAATTCTATCTCTTGCAGCAGACAGATCAAGACAGAACACAGGAAGTTTGGGCAGGGCTTAGAAAGTGCTATGCCCTGGCTGTGTAGCTGAAATTCATCGACCTGCTGCCTCCTCCATAGGGTCCATGTTGTGCCTGAAAGGTAAATCAAGACTTCCCTTTCATCTCTCACCATCAATATAGTTTCAGGCAGCTGTCCCTTTTGTTTCTACTGCTGTATGTAAACAGTGCTGCCTCCTGAATATAATCCCCCCTCTCTTTAGTCTGCAGGCTTGTCTTCATGATTACTCTCATTATCAGCTGAAGCAGCAACCAAGTGCCGGGCTGTTCAGTACAGTCAAGTTTTACCAACACGGCACAGCAGAGAGGAGTAGGTGTTATGCACCAAGAAGAGGACTCATAGGGGGTCAATAACAGCAGTATTAGACGGCCTGATCAATATAGTAAACAACACACAGTTCTGCTATATTGGCGCTCGTTTACTGAGCCTATTACATGGCTCCGTTATTGTGCAGCAAGGGCTGTATGTATATGTTGTGCGGCCAATGGCTGATAACAGTGTAAAGAGATTAAAAAATTAGCTCCCCGGTGTTCTCTTTGGTTGTCCCTGCTCCCCACAACCACCAATGGAACTTCAGAGCAGTCTCTAAAGTGACAGACCGCTCAGCCAATCACTGGCCACAGCGCTGTCCTTTCCCAGCCAGTGATTGGCTGAGCGGTCTGTCACTACTGTTTGGAGCAGGAAGAACCAAAGAGAACACCAGGGAGGTAATGGATGAACTTTTTTATTTTCTTTACACTGTTATCAGCTGTCAGACGCACATCACTATTAAACGTAGCGATGCGCCGTTGGCGGCCGATGATTTTAGGTCCTGACCTAAAGACACGATCAGCTGATGATCATTGTAATTTCCTGATTGTTGTTTCTATTACAAGGAGCAATAATCTGCCTGATACTGCATAATGGGGCCATAAGCTTAGCAATAGTACCAATACTTTACAATAAAATATCTAAAGAGTTTGTTTTCAGACCCGGGACTGTCTGAGCCTGAAGAAAATCCAGGTGAACAATTTCACTTGGGTTCTATGTGACATGAAAGCAGAGGTCCTCTTTAATGTAAAGTGAGGAATACGGGGGAATGTATGTGGTATGTGAAAGCTCTCCCCTGGACTGTGGCTCTCACAACGCAGCACCCCCTTCCCCCCAGACGGCACTCAGAGTGGCTTGCACAGCCCCCCCCACTGTTGGCGTTTAGGGACCACCCCACCTCCACTGGACACATGAGACAGCGCTAACAGAGCGTTATCCCGGGCGGTTGCTGCGCTGTAAGAGCTGTTCTGGGGGAGGGGTGGTCTGTGAGAGCCACCCTGAGCGCCGTCTGGTGGGGGTGGGGGTCTAATCTGAGATGCGGCTGGAGGGGTGAACTATTAGCGTTGCAGCTAGTACCTGGAGGCAGGCCACACTTTGCCAGGGTGGTCTGGGCCCCCCTGCTGCATGGGCCCCATAGCAGTAGTATGGTCTGCCTCCATGGTAGCTATGCCACTGCAAGAATGTACCAGGTCCATCACAACAGCAACCACTCTTATAGAAGGACTAGCCTTTAGGGGTCCCCTGTGATTCCATAGGTCATAAGGACACAAGAAGTTGTTCTTACATATGCTCAGATATATTAATGGGTTAAACACTATTTTCATATTATTAACGGAAACTGCAAACATATATATATATATATATATATATATATATATATATATATATATACTGTATATATGAGTGTGTGTGGAGGAGGGCTGTAGTATTTATGCAGTTTCTCTTTTAATGGGTCCTTAACTAGAATACCCCCCCATTATACACAGTAGTTTGGTTTTCAGTCTTTACTGTTTCCGCTAACATCTGATCACTTAAGGAGAATGTCAGCTCATATTTTTCATTGGATGAGGCCGTCAGTGATATTACGGGGTAATAGTAATACTGCATAATAGTAATCCTAGTTATGTGTGCTCTATTTATTCTTACAGTCTGCATACATCAGAGCAGGGAAGCATTAGGTTGGTGTATCAGTCAATGGTGACACCATTTTTTTTTTCTTTTTTTAACTCTTTGGACCATTCCATTGACCCTCATAGTCCCATAGACTTCACCACACTTACATGCACTTACGTGTAAAACTCCTCTGCCGGCGATATAGAGCTGTTGATCCATGTCACGCTACTATTGTGAAAGTAGTTGGTGCAGTTGTCTGTATTCCACTCATTGCGGCAGCTGGTCCAAGGCAACTCAGACCGGAAAGAGAATATGAGGTAGTAGAGAGCCCAGGCCATTATGGTGTTATAGTAAGACGCTACATAAAGTGCTATTATACAGATAGCATAGCCAATTCCTGCAGATAGAACGGACAGAACAATAATAATAGTTAACACTGTCAATTCAGTAAGACTTTATATCTATGGGTCTTATTATCATATTGAACACACTGACCTTGTTGGAACTAGGAAATTATTGTGAGAGCTGTATGATTCTGTAAGTCATACAGCTCTCAGGAATATTTCCTACTTCCACCATGCTTGCCAGTCCTTAGGGCCATTTCTCATGGAGAAAAAGCAGCAGAACTCTCCGCCACGGAATCCCGCCTGCCTCGGTGTGACACTGTTTCTCTATGGGCGGGCTTGCGCGCCTCCACTCTCTGCGGCTCTCTGCTCAAAGAATTGACATGTCAGTTCTTTGAGCGGAGAGCGACGGAGGTGGAGGTGCACGAGCCCTCTTATAGAGAAACAGTGTCACACTGAGGCAGGTGGGATTCCGTGGCAGAGAGTTCCGCCGAGGAATTCCGACAGTTTTGCTCCATGTGAACTGGCCCTTACAGTCCATAATGCCATTTTATTTTTTAGAAGGTTAGACTTTTGGGTATTTATAACTGTTTTTAAATGTTAAATAAGCCCTCCAGGTTGTTGTTGTTTTTTTGGTCATATAGAACACACGCACCATCACTAGTCTTAGAGTACTATTAGACTGGCCGTTAGCGATGTCTGTGCAGACCTTGCCCTAAACTGTTATACATCACCTCTCCATACTCCCGGCCTTCTCCTGCCCTCTGTTTGCCTTCTAGCGCTGTGGCTGCAGCTTCAAAGCGGTCTCTGAGCTGACAGGCTGCTCTGCCAATCACTGGACCTAGTGGTCTTGGACAGTGATTGGCTAAGTGGCCCGTGAGCTCAGAGACCGCTCTGAAGCTGCAGCCGTGGCGCCGGAAAGCGAGCAGACGGCAGGAGAGGACTGGGAGTGTAGAGAGGTGATGTATAACAGTTTATTAAATCATTAGCCATCAGCCGCGCAGCAATATTACATGCAGCAATGCGCAGCCGGCGGCCAATGATTTTGGTGTCAGACCATTAGACAAGATCAGCTGATGTTGTCTCTATTATGCTGCGTTTACACGTAACGATTATTGGCCCGATCGTGCGATTAGCGATGTCGGATTTACGATTTTTTTTTATAACGATCAGCGTTTAGACGGTACGATATATCGTACGAAAATTCGCACTGCGATCGTTTTGCGATCGTTTAAGCCTATCTCACACATTGGTTAAATCGGCGAACGACTGTTCACACGGAACGATTTGCGAATTTTTTGCGTACGATGAACGACGATTTGCTGACCTGATGAAAGATCACGATGTAAGATTTATCGTGCGTCGTTCGATCGTTCGCTGCGTTTACACGTACGATTATCGTTCCAATTCTACCGTTATCGCGCAAATTCGCACGATAATCGTTACGTGTAAACGCAGCATTACATGTAGTGATAATCGGCCTGATATCGCTCTGTGTAATAGGGCCCTAACAGTGTCATCTGTTTCACCTCAGCACGGCTGCATCCATTTATTTCATTACTGTAACTTGGTCATGTGTTCTCCAGTACCAATATTTCTCTAACAATGCTCTTTGAATAAGAAAATACATCTAAACTGCTTATAATGTGAACTGACACCACCCACTTGTGTAGTTACCTGGTTGGAGTCAAGCAGCCAGCAGGCTAATTATGTTGGTTTAATTGAATAATTGCAGAGATGAGACTCCATCCACTCTCTTGGCAAATCCAGAGGCATCATGGGAAATGTAGGCAGCATTAGAAAAGTATTTCAGTGGGGAAATACAAATCAATGTGGCTGCAACATCGGCTAAATCAGGTAAGCACAAGCATAGACAACAACTTCTACATAATTCTATAATAAGAGCCTATGCTGCACTATACTGTTTAAGGAAATACAAACTTTTTACAAAAAGTTACCATCTTACCTTTAAATAAGGGACATATTTTCCTCCATATAGAAATGCAGCCATTTCTGTGATATTGACCCAAGGCCAACTCCATATAGAAGAGAGGAATTCCACCGAACACGGCCATAATCACGTATGGGATGAGAAATGCTCCTTCAATGACAAAGGTTAAACTACATTGAAATATCCGACAATATCCTTCTTACCCTTCCATAGCTGAACACCAATGATCATTTATTGTATCATAAGCACATATAAAAAAAAAAAAATAAGAAAAAAGAAAATTCTCAGATCTGGTTCTGTAACGCCCATTTGCCTCAAAAGGACATAAAGGGAAGGGTCGCAATGGTCAGTCAGCCCCTAAAAAGTAATAGTGTAATAATTGTATAATTTAAGCAATCAAGTTCAACAAACACCACCGAACCTGACTGCTACAGAACCTGTATCATGCAGTCTATGTAGGACTTAAAAGGGAAGTTCCATGAAATAATAAAAAGGCAGAGAGGGAGGTGCAGGAACTTAAAGGGAACCTGTCGCCCTGGCATCCGGGGCAGAACCTAGCCCTGATAGAGCCCCGATACTTACCCCCTCCACCATGGAGAAATATACAAATGAGAAGAGATGAGTCCGATGTCCATAGGAAATCAATGGAGTAGTGACTTCCATTTATAATAGTATAAGTGAGTACCAAATAACCGCAGATGCATTACAAATTTTGGCAATGACGGCCGTTGGTACACTATTTAACTTAAGGGTGAACAATTGCCGCTTTGACGAACAATTGACGTCCCAAAAAAAAAAAAATGTGTGTGTGAGCAACTAAAAATAACGAACGCCAATAAATGTGCTGAACATTAATTTGATAGCAACCGTTATTCTATGCACTGTGTGAACTAACGGACGTTTTTTTAATAGACTTCAATGGAAAGCATTGAAGACTAAAAATTAACGGCCGTTATTTAACATACCCTAAAGGAGTACTCCAGAGACTTGATTTTTTTTTTTTTTAATAATACTTTGCTTTAATATAGTTTTTTTTCTTTAGCTACGATACAGGAGTGACACAGGCCCCTCTGCTTCCTCCAACGTTTGTGTCAGGAATTGCAGGGCTGTCTAAGCACCGCCGCAGAGCACTATGCAGGGCAGGGTCCCATGCCCCCTGTGTACTGTATATTCTTATATACAGTACCTGGGGGAGGGGGAAGAAAGTCTATCATCGCTAGTGCCAGTGGTTCGAGCTGAGTGGGCGATGATAGTAATCCCCATTCACTGTAGAAAGGCTGCGGCACACAGCGATCCTGTCAGGTAGACGTCCCCCAGGTGCTGTATATAAGAATGCTCATACTCATGTACACAGCACTTATCCTAAAAAGTCACCTGAAACAACAGGAACGCATTAAAATAAATGAGGTTTGGAACATGGAACATTGGTCTTGTAAAAAAGAACAATGAACCCTCTTCAATTGCCTCATATACAGTACCACTATATACCATCCAGTGATACAGTTGTTTAGGATTAGAGATGAGCGAAGTTCATTCCAACCGGACTTCCGGATTTTTTTGAAAAGTTCGGTTAAACCGAATTTCGGATTTCATAGTTTAAAGCATCTATATGATACGGGGGTAGTGTATTTGGTTCAATTTAGGGCTCGACATGTCAGTAACATCATTATCTTTTATCTCAAAGTCAATTTCTTTTTTTAGACTTTAATATTCACCATTACAGGTTCTATACAGGAAATTCTCCATTACAGGGTCTATGCAGGAAATTCACCATTACAGGGTCTATACAGGAAATTCACCATTACAGGGTCTATACAGGAAATTCTCCATTACAGGGTCTATGCAGGAAATTCACCATTACAGGGTCTATGCAGGAAATTCTCCATTACAGGGTCTATGCAGGAAATTCACCATTACAGGGTCTATGCAGGAAAAAGGTCACAAATACTACACTCCACTACACTCTCGCAAGGGTCCAACTTTAGTACTTGTATAGCACCTTTTTTTAGTGTTTTATTTTACACACATGCACAAGGTATATATTTGTGCCTCAGGAAAACACCTATGTCACATACACTTTCGCAAGGGTGACAGTATAGTACTTGAATATCTGTATAGCACGTTTTTGTTCTGTGCACCCTTTGCTCTCCTATGCCTAATCTATCTACCTATCTATCTTTCGCCCTCTCTATTTTTCTCTCTCAATCACTATATGTTTCTCCACTCCGCTTTCCTAATAATCTTTTGGTCTTTGCTTTTGTACAATATCTTCTCACTGCAGCAGCGTTTTGTCACTGACGAGCTCTGTGCACTGCTAACAGTCTCCATCCTCTCTCTCTGCAGACTGCGTGGTGCGGTCATGTCCTCTTAAAGCAATACCGATGTCACACAGGGGGTGGGCTAGTGCAACATCCCTGCTGATTGGATGTGTTCCGGGCATCATGGGAAAGCGCTTTTCCCGCCCAGAACACTTCCTGCTTTCTAAAATGGCGGCTGCAATTTTAGAAAGCAAGAAAAAAAAAAAAAAAAAATTCGTAGCGGACTTCCAAAAATCTGAATCTGACCGGACTCGGACTTTTGGAAAAATCCGAACCGGATCCCATACCGGCCAAACCGGTTGGATAAGGGAACTTACATATTTGTGATTCTACCATCTGTCTATAAGAGAATAAATATACATGCAACCACCTGCAAACATGTTCCTGCATGCTCTTTATCAGAGTCTTAAAAACTACATCTATACGCAAAGACATACTGTGCATACAGCTACAGCAAACTTTGTATAAGATGATACATTAGCTTGATGTTGCTTTTTATGCTTATATACTATGTCCATGCTACACTGTATACACCACAATTTTTATATAGCTGCAATTCTTTGTTACATTAATACACTATATTATTCTAAACTGTAAAGCATTTACAATAAAACCTCTGTGCCTGAACAACAATTTTCCCCACACATCATCCTCACTTAACCCTGTAGAAGGAGCAGAACACCTGTCAAAATGAAGGGTGTTCTGATCCTCTTTAGGTAGATGGCACTTACCCCTCCCTCTCCTCACTGTGTCTTCATCTGCACTGCATCCTCTACGCTTCAGGCTGGGTCTTCATCTGCACTGCATCCTCTACGCTCCAGGCTGGGTCTTCATCTGCACTGCATCCTCTATGCTCCAGGCTGGGTCTTCATCTGTACTGCATCCTCTATTCTCCAGGCTGTGTCTTCATCTGTACTGCATCCTCTACGCTCCAGGCAGTGTCTTCATCTGTACTGCAACCTCTACGCTCCAGGCAGTGTCTTTATCTCCACTGCATCCTCTACGCTCCAGGCTTGGTCTTCATCTGCACTGCATCCTCTATGCTCAAGGCTGTGTCTTCATCTGCACTGCATCCTCTACGCTCCAGGCTTGGTCTTCATCTGCACTGCATCCTCTATGCTCCAGGCTGGGTCTTCATCTGCACTGCATCCTCTACACTCCAGGCTGTGTCTTCATCTGCACTGCATCCTCTACGTTCCAGGCTGGGTCTTCATCTGCACTGCATCCACTATGTTCCAGGCTGGGTCTTCATCTGCACTGCATCCTCTATGCTCCAGGCTGGGTCTTTATCTGCACTGCATCCTCTATGCTCCAGGCTGGGTCTTCATCTGCACTGCATCCTCTATGCTCCAGGCTAGGTCTTCATCTGCACTGCATCCTCTATGCTCCAGGCTGGGTCTTCATCTGCACTGCATCCTCTAGTGACAGTCATGTTGCTGTGTGAAGTCTTTTTTTTTAGCTATTTTCAGTTAAAAAAATTAAATAGCATTTAATTTATATTTAACTTGGGACAGCTGGAGTGGCTAAATAGCTGCATGGTCTCCAAATGAGAATTGTTAGTAGGAGCTAATAAAAAGACCTAATGGTGGTTTTACACGGGACGATAATTCGCCCGATCGCACGATTAACGATTTAGAATGAACGAATGAACGGAAAAATCATTTTGCGATCGCTTAAGCCTATATCACACATAGGAGAAATCGTTGAAAGAATGTTTACACGGAATGATCTGCAAATTTTTTTGCGAACGATCAACGACGATTTGAGAAGTTGTTGAAAGATCAAAATGAACGATTTCTCGCTCGTCGCTTGATCGTTCGCTGCGTATACACGTACGATTATCATTCGAATTCAACCGTTATCGTGCAAATTCGAACGATAAATCGTTCTGTGTAAAACCACTATTAGGCATGTTCCCAAGATCCTCTCTGATTGGGGTTGTTCATTTTCCCTTTTCTTCTCCATCTTACTCAGACATCACTATGACAAGTCTCTGCAGAATACGATGCCCCCATTTGTGGACCATATGGTTATAATGTCCCAACTGTGCTTACAAATACCAGCACAGTATTACCTAATAAACATATATTAGTGATAGTGATCTGCCACTGCAGACGCAGACCTGACATTGAATCCGGAGACCTTGCTGGGGAACTAAGATATGCTGGTAGCGCTGCCTAAGAAGCGATTCAGCACAACCCTAATACAGGTCGTGGGAGCACACATGTCTCCTATGTACCTATTCCCCACTTGGCACTAACAAGGGCCAGTGAGTAGCTGCACAGCGGCAAGACTTGTACAATACACTGTTTAGCCCTATTATCCATCACAATATACCCAGTTGCAAACAAATACACATAATTGTGCAATATAATTTATGTTTATTGGGTAATACTGTGCTGGTATTTGTAAGCATTTGTATCCACCGTATGTGGCATGTTTGCTGGTTTCACTCCCCTGATGACGCCACGGTGACCAGTGGCAGAAACGCGTTGGTGGACCATATTATTTTTGGATACTAACGTGAGGCTATATAGCCTCAGTACCCATATTAAGATACCTTTTAGCTGTGTGTTGGTCGGTACGCATCCAACAGTACTTTAAATATTAGTGTGCCCCCCACTTATTCAAAATACCCAAACTGTTGATCCCACTCACTAATACTGCCTCAACTCTGCCCCCACTTACTAAAAATGCCCAAGCAGTGCCCCAATACAGTAACAATGCCACATGTGCCCTCATGTAATAATATTTTCACTACGTTCCCATACAGTATTAGTGCCCCCATGCAGTAATAATGCAATACAGTGTACATGCCCATATGCCATCATTTTATAATGCCCCTCCGGCACCCTTATATGTTAATATCGGTAATATATGGTTATATTGCCCCCCCCATGCAGTAAAAATAACCTCTGTGCCCCTCCTACAGTAATAATGCCCACTGTGCCCCAATACATGCCTCCATAGTAATAGTGACCTATACTGTAATAATGCCTGCTCATCCATACAGTAATAGTGCCCCTAATCAGTCATAGTTCCCACCCTCCTGTACCCCCATATATAATAGAACCTATTTGTGCCCCCATAATAGAACCCTCCTGTACATCATACAGTAACGATGCCCCCTGTGACCCCATACAGTAATATTTCCCTCCTGTGCCCCCATACAGTAGTAGTGCCCTCCTGTGCCCCCATACAGTAATAGTGCCCTCCTGTGCCCCCATACAGTAATAGTGCCCTCCTGTGCCCTCATACAGTAATAGTTTGCTCCTGTGCCCCATACAGTAGTTCCCTCCAGTGCCCCCATACAGTAGTGCCCCCTGTGCTGCCATACAGCCATATAGTAATTTTGTTCCCTGTAGTAATAATGTCCCATTGTGGCCAATCAGAAAAAAAGAAACTTACTGCTAACAATTATAGTAAGGTGTTAGAACACATACTGACTGTGCTTGCATTACACTGGGCAGTCTGTTGTTTAGTAATGGGCTGTGTCCTATTTCATCTATCTCTGTGGCTAAAATCAAGGTCATCCCATAATTCATGTGACTAGACAGTATAGAAAGGCTGCACGCGACCCCCGTGAGCGGTAAGCCGCCATGACGGGGTGTCCAGCCATGAGGGGGTTAAAATGCCAGATAGGAGGTATAGCGCGGGAGTTGCTAGGAAAGGGGTAGGGGAGGGAACAGGGAGGGGACAGAGTTTACTTAAGGGACTGGCTCTCTCCTCATGGTAACACTCGGGAGGAGAGAGCAGTGTGAAGAGTCCCGCCCACCCTCCCTTATTATTATGTTTTGGGCCGTGGGTGTCTGTATGTTTGTGTATGTGGGAGGGGGGATTTGTTTCTCTTGTCATGGCAGCTGTGGCGGGTGTGGAGGGTCCTTGGGGTTGGTCTCGTATTCTGATTTGGGGGTACATGGGTAGCAATCCTCTGATGTACTGGTATCATCAGGGGAAGTTCTGGGCTCCTGCCAGTGTGGTGTCACGGGGAGCGGAGTTATAGTTATGGTCAATGCAGCCATCTGCTGAGCTTTATATAGAGGGTGTGGGGCCTTTGAGCCGGTAGCGGGCGGCTGGAGGTTTTAAATTGATGGGGAGCAGATTGGTTGGGAAATTGGAGCCCCAAGGACCCCCTGCACATTAAGAAGGCTCGATATGTATATATGTATCTAACATTACTTGTTTGGCCGTTGGATATGTATATATGTATATTTATTTCTATATTTAGTTTTAATATTTGGATTTAATATTTGGTGCAATATTTTGTATGTTGATTTTGTTAATAAAATGGCTGCTGTGGCCAATTTTTCCAAGCAGGTTTCCGTGTCTTATTCGGGGACGAGAGGGTTGGTCCAGCGGAAGGGGGGAAGGGAGGTTTGACTGTGAGGTAAGAAATGGTCTGGGCTACCCCCTGTCAAGTCTAGCACCATCATATGTAGCCTCCCCCAACATTGTGCATGAGCACGGATCATAGGATAACCTTGTAGTAGTCCTCAGGCTGACCTGACTGTAGCTCGGACAAGCTGTGATTATAGCCAGGGTTGTTTCAATACACTGTAGGTTCGGTGCAAAGACTGCATTAAAGGGGTTATCCAGCGCAACAAAAACATGGCCACTTTCGCCCTACTGTTGTCTCCAGTTTGGGTGGGGTTTTGAAACTCAGTTCCATTGAAGTAAATGGAGCTTAATTGCAAACCGCACCTGAACTGGAGACAACAGTAGGGAGAAATAGTTGGACTGGTGACCCATAACATTGTGTTATGCTCACCTGTTGTGATCTGCTGGTGACTCCCATAAAGGATGCCCTGTTGTGGTGTCTGACCGGTTACCGGTTGAGTTGCTCCTGGTGACGCCACATCTATGGTGGTTGGTCGGTGGTGTAGTACAGCTCAGCCGGTGATAGTTCTGTTGTGACGCCAGTGATAACTCAGCGCACAGGTGTGATAGTATACCTGCTTTGTGTAGTGGCTGGCTATACTGATCCCCAATGGTCGGTGACCTGCCGGGTTGTGATGGGTCCCTTGGGCTCTTATCATGGTGGTCCGGAGTGGAGAGATGACCCACCCGGACTGTCGGTACTGCCACCCACAGAAAGGGGAAAATGACCCAAGGACAGTGTAGCCGGTGTATGTGTATGTGCTGGTGCAATTATTACTGAGTCCCAGTAGAATAAATAAACTGATCTTTACTGACAAATCTCTTACAATACAGGACAGCTGTTCAGTAGTTGACTTCTGTGATACAGACTTGAGCTCACTGAATCTGTGCTGAGAGATGTTTAAGTGCTGAGGTAGAGTAGCAGCGCTGGTTCAGTTGAAGGTTGAGAAGAGTAGAACAGTTTAGAGGAGTTTGTCGGGAGAGCCCCAACCCAGTGTAGTAATGTGCTCTGCCGGAACTTGTGAGAAGAAATACTTGAAGAATACTTGTGCCCGTGTGTCGACCTTACAGTCACTAAAACCATCTTCTGCCCTGCAGTGTCGGGTTACCTGTCCTACGAGGGTGACACAAGCCCCAGTCTTGGTTACCTGAGTTAAGTTAATTGTCCAAAGTTATCCGGTGTCACCTGCGCTGCGAGATAGAGTATGTAGACCTTGGTTAGGGTTGCTTTGCTCTATCCGGGTCAGTTCCTCTGTCTAGGATACCGCTCTGCTCTGTTAAGAGAGGTTCTCGGCATGGGCTAGAATGATCTCTGGCTTGTCCTCTTTTAGCTGTTTAGCACTGCATAGTGTCTGTAGATGTAGCTTGAAAAAGGAAAGTCTCTGCATTCTCCATA
This sequence comes from Dendropsophus ebraccatus, assembly GCF_027789765.1. Taxonomy (NCBI): domain Eukaryota; kingdom Metazoa; phylum Chordata; class Amphibia; order Anura; family Hylidae; genus Dendropsophus; species Dendropsophus ebraccatus. Next base: position 83,344,057 of record NC_091464.1, read on the forward strand.
CATGTGTAGTGTAGTCCAGTCTAGATCAGACTAGACTGGACTACACTACACCCTAGGGGTTGTGTGTTGTGGATGTATAGAGTGCAGGGATAGGTAGAAGAAGAAAAGTATCTTTCATTGGCTGGCACAGACCATGTGGTACAAAAACAGTAACCCTATAGTGACTACAGCTGTGCAACATATAATAAAGCGTAAACATAACACTGACACTGAAGGGATAACTTTCTGACCGGTGCCTAAAACACTTAACTGTGGGACACCACACTGTCTCTTTGGATGCAGCCGCTTGTCTTCTTGCTTCTTATTTTCTCAAGGCAGTTTGCTCCTCACAAGACTCCATTTCTTACTAGTTTGCACCACTCTGAGACAGCTCTTTCCTCCGTTGATCCATCCTCCTACCCAACAGGCCCCATCTCCTGCCTCCCCCCATCGAGATTTGTTATTGCTGGCTCCTTTATCCTCTCAGTGACAATATACATACGTATACATGACATGTGAAATTTCTTTTATGTATTCGTTAAAGTCTGGAGAGCAGGAGAGGTTTTCTATGGGGATTTGCTACTGCTCTGGACAGTTCCTGACATGGACAGAGGGGGCAGCAGAGAGCACTGTGTCAGAGTGGAGAGAATACACCACTTCCTACAGGACAAACAGCAGCTAATAAGTACGGAAAGACTTAAAGGAAACCTGTCACCCCCCATGCTGAACTACCCCTTTAAAAGGAAGACTGCACACCTTAATATATATTAATATATTTATCTATTTGTTTGTTTATTTATTTTAGCTATTTATCCATCTCCTACCTATTTAACCAGAGGTGTAGCTAGGCTCTTCTGCACCCGGGACAAAGATTTAATTTGGCGCCCCCCCCTCTTGAGCGCAGTAAGCACAGGGGGGCCCATGTTGTCCCTTCACTGCTGGTATATATATATATATATATATATATATATATATATATATATTTTTTTTTTAATGAAGTTTAGATGAGTGATTGTTTAGATGCGCGAATTGCTCATCTCTACTGGCAGCACTAGTGTGGTGTTCGCAATATGTGATACTTATTAATGTCATATTTACTGTGTATCTGGAATGTTTTTATGATGAATGATTATCAGGCAGCTCTGGGCTCAATCACCATTTCCATAAGTACTTCCATTTTTCCCATTTAAAATTTGGTCCCTAGGTACCTTAACGGAGGCGCCGTTGTCTCCGCTCCCTGCTGTCTGTACCTGAGGAGGCGCCGTTGCCTCCACTCCCTGCTGTCTGTACCTGAGGAGGAACCATTGCCTCCGCTCCCTGCTGTCTGTACCTGAGGAGGAACCATTGCCTCCGCTCCCTGCTGTCTGTACCTGAGGAGGCGCCGTTGTCTCCGCTCTCTGCTGTCTGTACCTGTGAATTAGGAGGCAAAGCTTCCTGATCTATCTCCAGTGTGACACCCAGTATAATGTGATTCTATGGTGCCGTCTCCTAATGCACAGGTACGCTCAGCAGTAGAGTTGATCGAACCTCGGGAAATCCTAGGTTCAATTGAACGAACCTGCCGCATTTGATTCCCGGTGCCTTACCGGTCCGCGGGGAAGGAGGAGAGTGCCCGAGGACCGCCTGGAATTCCGAGATACAGCCTTTTACCTATTACCTAGGCTGAATCCCAGAATTCCAGGCAGTACCCGAGCACTCTCCTCCTTCCCCACGGACCGGGAAGCCATCAGCAATCTAATGCGGCAGGTTCGTGAATGTTCGAGTTCTATAGAACCTAGGATTTCCCGAGGTTCGATCACCTCCCCTCAGCAGCGGAGACAACAGCAGTAACACCTCCAGTAAGGTATTCCGTCACCTCCAGTAAGGTTTTCCGTCACCAAATTCAAAATAGAAATAATTTAGAAAAATGACTCTTGTATCATGGTCGCTGTATATACAGATACAGGTGCTTTATAGATCGGTGTAGGGAAGCTTGGCTCTCCAGCTGTTGCAAAACTACAACTCCCATCATAAATGGACAGTCAAAGATAAAACTTTGGCTGTCCAGACATGATGGGAGTTGTAGTTCTGCAACAGCTGGAGAGCCAAGCTTCCCTACCCCTGCAGATAGTAGGTGAGGTTTATATAAATGTGAATGTCATTATGCGATTTAAAGGAAAACTTTTTAAAGGGGTACTCTGGCGAGAATCTTTTTCTTTTAAATCAACCAGTTTCAGAATGTTATATAGATTTGTAATTTACTTCTATTTAAAAATCTCCAGTTTTTCAGTGCTGCTGTTTGTCCTGTAGGAAGTGGTGTATTTTCTCCAGTGTGACACAGTGCTCTCTGCTGCCACCTCTGTCCATGTTAGGAACTGTCCAGAGCAGTAGCAAATCCCCATAGAAAACCTCTCCTGCTCTGGACAGTTCCTGCAATGCACAGAGGTGGCATTAGAGAGCACTGTGTCAGACTGGAAAGAATACACCACTTCCTGCAGGACATACAGCAGCTGATACGTACTGGAAGATAAGAGATTTTTAAATAGAAGTAAATTACAAATCTATATCACTTTTTGAAACCAGCTGATTTAAAGGAAGAAGGTTTTTGGTGGAGTACCCCTTTAACTCCAGGCACATAAAACCAAAGTGATGCGTCATAATACACCAGTAATTCACCAGTTACAAAATTACAAAGTCCTGAGATGTAATGCAAGGTTAAGCTGAGCAGAGGTGACAGCTGTGTTAGATGCCTATTACATGGCACAAGGTTATCCTCAACGTGATCTGTTTTCCTATGACATACAGTGCTGCGTTTCCTCAGCTTACTCACTATCCCGCCGTTCTAATCCTCCTCTTATTATTTATACAACTCTGCTGATAAAAATAGACGCACAAATAAAATGAGCAGGCAATCCCATCTCCAGTCGCAGCGCAGCGCAACCGTCTATATTTACCTAGTTACCAACGTGTATTAAATGGCATCTGGCACTTGATCTCTGTAAACAATCAGACACCAGTCTCCCTGTCTTACAGATTTATAGAAGAGAAGCAGAAGTGATCCCAGCAGCATATTCCTGTAACTAAACGTGTTCTTTTAGAGTACGACTAAAACACCGGCCGCAGATTTACTATCACAAAGACATCACAAGTATCGGCAAAAAAAAATAAATAATAATAATTGGCGGACTCTATTTGGGCAGATAAAAGACGTGCAACTTCAGTAAAAAGAAAAAAAGGGGGGGAGGGGGCTTAAAGGGGTAGTTCACCAATTTATTTCCCCTTTCAAATCAACTGTTCCCAGCAAGTGCCAGAGATTTGTGATTTACTTCTATTAAAAAATCCCAAGTCTTCCAGGACTTATCAGCTGCTGTATGTCCTGCAGGAACTGGTGTATTCTTTCCAGTCTAAAGAGCAGGAGAGGTTTTCTATGTGGATTTGCTACTGCTGTGGACAGTTCCTGACATGGACAGAGGTGGCAGCAGAGAGCACTGTGTCAGACTGGAAAGAATACACCACTTCCTGCAGCAGCTGAAGTACTGGAAGACCTGTGGGTTTTAAACAGAAGGAATATAAAGATCAACTTTTTTTTTTTTCCCCCTCTGGAGTACCCCTTTAACCCCTTTAAGACTGAGCCCATTAATGAACGGATGTTTGGGTCAAATTAATGCAATGTTCCTCTTATTTCCGCTTTTATTTTTCCACCTACAGGGCTGGTTGGGCGGTCATTTTTTGCGCCATGATCTCTACTTTTTATTGATATCATCTCGGTGTAACAGAAAACTTTTGATCGCTTTTTATTAATTTTTTTCTGATATATAATTATAAAATAAACAGCAATCCTAGTGTTTTTTTTTTGTTGTTGTTTACGCTGTCCACCGTACAGGAACGATAATGTAATAGTTTAATAGATCAGACCACACGCTACAATATATATGTTTATGTATTTTTTATATTTTTATTTTTAGAATGGGCAAGGGGGTATATGAAACTTTTATTGGGGGGTTATAAGTTTTTTTTCATACTTTAAAAAAAAAAATGTTATTACACTTTTTTTTTTTTACACTTTTTATTACACTTTAACCCCTTAAGGACAAAGCCTCAAAAGGCCTTAAGGACAGAGACAAATTTTATGAATATGACCTGTGTCACTTTATTCATTAATAACTTCGGGATGCTTTTACCTATCCGGCTGATTCTGAGATTGTTTTCTCGTGACATATTGTACTTTACATTTCTGGTAAAATGGAGTCAATACTTTTAACGAATCTTTATGGAAAAAAAAATATTAACGTGAAAAACTGTGAAAAAATGCATTTTTCCAACTTTGAAACTTTTCTGCTTATACAGAAAATGGTTATGCCACATAAATTATATATTAAATAGCATTAGCAACATGTCGACTTTATGTTGGCGGCATTTATTACACTATCTTTCATTTTTTTTAGACAATAGAAAGCTTAAAAAGCAGCAATTTTCCAAATTTTCAGTAAAATTTTAAAATCAGCTATTTTTAGGGACCTGTTCAGGTTTAGGGTAGCTTCACACGTACCGTATCGCTGCGTTTTTATCGCTGCGTATTTATCGCTGCGTGTTTGGTGCGATTTTTGCATGCGAGTTTTGATTTTCACATGAAAATCATGTGTAAATCAAAACTCGCATGTAAAAATCGCACCAAACACGCAGCGATAAATACACAGCGATACGGTACGTGTGAAGGCACCCTTAGATTTAATGGTGCAGATTTGATTCTGTGTTCAGTTATTTAAATGAAATCTGCTGCGGATCTGCTGCGGATCCGCTGCAGAAAATACGCTGCGGATAAAGTAAGTGTGAACGTCCCCTTAGGGTGCCTTCACACCTACCGTATCACAGTAGAAAATCCGCAGCAGATTTAACTAAATGAATGAACACAGCATTAAATCCGCACTTACAAATCTGCTGCGGATCCGCAGCGGATTTTCTACTGCGATACGGTAGGTGTGAAGGCACCCTTAAAGTGTATTTGAGGGGACTGTATGTTAGAAAGCCCCACAAAGCACCCCATTTCAGAAACTGAACCCCCCAAACTCTGCAAAAGCACATCCAGAAAGATTTTTAACCCTTTAGGGGAGTCACAGAAATAAAAGCTAAGTGTGTAAGAAATTTGAAAATCTTAATTTTTTTGTGCAGAGATTTTATTGTAATCCAATATCTTTCATAATTATAAACCTATTACCAGAGAAATGCACCCCAATAATTATTGTCCCGTTTCTGCAGTTTATAGAAATACCCCATATGTGGCCCTATTGCGCTATTTGACACAACCACAAGCCTCAGATATAAGGGAGCGCCTAGTGAATTTCAACGCCTCCGTTATATTTGGTCATTTCTGACTGTACCACTTCAGGTTGGCAGAGGCTCTGGGGTGCCAAAACCTAAAAAACACCCCTAAAGGGACACCATTTAGAAAACTACACCCCTCGAGGAATGTAACAAGGGGTGCGGTGAGCATCTGGACCCCACAGGTGCTTCACAGATTTTCAGAACAATGTGGCGTGAAAAAGGAAAAATTCTAATTTTTACACTAAAACGTTGTTCTAGCCTTAACTTTTCATTTTTACAAGGGGATAAAAGAAAAAAAACACCAAACATGTAGCGCAGTTTCTCCCGAGTACAGAAATACCCCACATGTGGACATAAAGTGCCAAGCGGGCGCAGGACGAGCCTCCAAAGGGAAGGAGCGCCAATTGGCCTTTGGAAGCTGGATTTCACTGGAATGGATTTCAAGGGCCATGTCGCATTTACAGAGCCCTCGTGCTGCCAAAACACTGGAAACCCCCCACAAGTGACCCATTCTGGAAATTACACCCCTTAAGGAATCTAACAAGGGGGGCAGTGAGCATATGGACCCCACAAATGTGGAACAAAGTGACGTGAAAGGGAAAATTTTTATTTTTTCACTTTCACGGCATAAATGTGCCTGTCATCAAGGGGTCCATATCCTCACTGCACCCCTTGTTAGAGGGGTGTAGTTTTCAGAATGGGGTCACTTGTGGGGGGTTTTCACTTGTGGCGCTCTACACATTTTGTGTGTTTTTTTCTCTTTTAACCCCTTGTGAAAATGAAAAATTTAAGGCTAAACCAACATTATAGTGTAAAAAATTTAATATTTCATTTTCACGCTACATTGTTCCACATTTGTGCCCGTCACCAGTGGGGTCCATATGCTCACTACACCCCTTGTTACATTCCCTGAGGGGTGTAGTTTCCATAATGGGGTCACTTGTGGGGGGTTTCAACTGTCTTGGAACACAGAGGCCTTTCAAATGCAACATGGCCCTCGAAATCCATTCCAGCCAAATCCAGCCTCCAAAAGCAAAATGGTGCTCCTTCCCTTTGGAGGCTTACCCTGCACCCACATGGCGCTTTATGTGCACATGTCGGGTATTTTCGTACTCAGGGGAAATTGCTCTACACATTTTGTGTTTTTTTTAATCTTTTAACCCCTTGTGAAAATGAAAAAATCAAGACAAGATCAAAGATTTAGTGTAAAAATTAAACATTTTTTACACTAAATGTTGGTCTTGCCTTGATTTTTTTCTATTTCTACAAGGGGTTAAAAAAGAAAATGAACGCAAAACGTGTAGGGTAATTTCCCCTGAGTACGAAAATACCCCACATGTGGACATAATGTGCCATATGGGCACAGGGCAAGCCACCAAAATGACAGAGCGCCATTTAGAGGCTGGAATGGAGGATGGAGGCCATGTCGCAATTACAAAGCTCCTGTGCTGCCAGGACAGTAGAAACCCCCGACAAGTGACCCCATTCTGGAAACTAAACCCCATAAGGAATCTAACAAGGGGGGCAGCGGGGATAAGGTGAACATATGTAGAACATGGCCATATCCCCACTGCCCCCCTCGTTAGATTCCTTATGGGGTGTAGTTTCCAGAATGGGGTCACTTGTGGGGGTTTTTTACCGTCCTGGCAGCACAGAGGCTTTGTAATTGCATCATGGCAAGTCTCTAATGGGAATGGCGGCCATATCTATTTAGCTGGGGAAAAGGGACAATTTTAATTTATTTGGGGGTATTAGGCCAATTATTAGTTTATAAGGTTGAAAAGGACAGGTGTCCGTCAAATTCACCCTGTGTTGATCCAGAGGAAGACAAAAAACCTTGTGAGGCAGACAACACGGGCAGATTACGGCCTCTGTCCAAAGAACGTGTTCATTCTTTGGACGGACAACGGAATCTGCCCATGAATAACATGGAGTCTATGACATGGGCAGAGGCGCGCGCGCCCACATCATTCCGCTGGTGGGTGCCAGCTGTGGAATGCACAAAGGGTTATCCTTCGCCATTCCGCAGTGTGCATGTACCCTAAATCTGTAAGTGTACCCTGAGGTACACTCACAGAGTTTGTAAAATTTCACATCATACCGTCATCTCTTCTTGGGACGGTACTGGCAGAAAAGACGTGTCTGGGGGGCCGCGTACGCTACACTACCCCCAGACACGTCACTGGATGATGAGGATAATTGGAGGAAAAAAGGATCCCCCCCCCATCCATCCTCACTAGCTGTTTCGGTGTCGGAGGCAATAATAGTGTATGCGCCTCGACCTAAAACACCCTGGGGGCCCATCTTTATATGGGGATTAGTATATGGGGTATGTAAATGTGTAATGTAGTGTAGTGTAAAACTTTATTTCATGTAGTGTGGTGTAATGTGTTTTTTTTAAGTTTTTTTTTCTTACAGTAAGAAAAAACATCCCTATGCCAAGAAAGGAGTTGCTGATAAATGCTGCACTTATCAGCAGACAGTGGCAGTAGGATATAGGGGGGGGGGGAAGGCATATCATAGATCAGTGTTATCGGCGATCTATGCATAGAGCCTGCCTGAGAGCAGACTCTATGCATGGATGGCCGATCCAACAGGACGGAGGTAAGTAGCTTGTCCTGTCACTGAGTACCTTAGATGCCGCGATTGCTATAGATCGCAGCGTTTTAGGGGTTATCCTCAGCTCCTGGGACACTGATGTGTGTGGGGCTGCTCTCACTGCAGCGGTCCCGTGCACATCAAACCCCTTCACAGTCAGGAATGTATATGTACATTCCTACTGCACAGTAGGAACATATATATATAGATTACTGACGTGAAGGGTTTAATAAGGGCCCAATTACACATGGTGATTAAATAATATGTATAAGATATAATAAAAGTACATTGTCGGAACATAGCCAAATACTGCTTATTTTTTGCAGAACCAAAACTAACAGCTGCAATGATGCTGATCCCAGCTCGATACTCCTTTGCTCTGGGCTTCAGCAGCATATAGTAATGGAGCAGTAATCTTTTGGATTAATGCAGTATGTATATGCTGAATTGATCTTTATTAGAGATCAGTGCAGTTGTATTAGTCCTAGAGGGACCTCAAATCACTGTGCAAATACATGACACACGACACAATACTGATACATAACACATCAATCAATTTTACGGTACAAAAATTTTCCCCCAGTTTTTTAGCATACTCTATGGAAAATGTACGTCTTTTGTTGCAAAGTACAATTGGTTTTGCAAAAAATACGAGCTTGTGGGTCTGTAGGTGAAAAAATTCAGGCGCCATGGTCTGTTTAAACACTAGGAGAAAAAAAAACGAAAGTGCAAAAATGAAAATTGGCTCTGTCCTTATTAGGTTATTGTGTATTTTTTTTTCACAGAACCATGCTGATGTCCATGTAAAAAAAAAATAATTATCAAACTAATCTGAGTGAGAAACAGAACCATGCAAAAAAAAAAAAAAAAAAAATGTAATGACATGTCACTTTTTTTTGAGCTGTGTTCCTCTGAAATTCCTATTGAAATCAATGGGACTCTCAGCACAAGCCCCCTGTCCTGACTGAAGCTTGGAGATAGCTGCACTGCAGCACTGCATGTGGCTAAGGTTTTTGCAGAATAACCATTAAATGATGTGTTTTATTATAAGGTGAATGTGTGAAGTCATGCTACAATGCTCCTTGGGATAGGCCATCAATGTCTGATCAGTGCCGAGAGGCATATACACTGTGACTGGGCCAGAAGCAGATGGCTCCATTCATTATCTAGTAGACGTGCCAGGTTACTGCAGCTCAGCTCCTACTGAAATGATCAGACATTGATGGCCTTCAATGTAAAAGTCCTGCCCTGAAAAACCCTTTTAATCTGAAGCTATGGGAACTGGAGAAATAAAAAGGAAAAAACGACCGAACAACTTCTTTTTCAATGCGAACGATTTGTGAACGAGCAATGATAAAAATAGGTCCAGGTCTTATTAAGCAATCAACGATTTCTCGTTCGGTCGTTAGTCTTTAACTGCTATTCAAACGAACGATTATCGTTTAGATTCAAACGATTTAACGATAATCTGAACGATAATCATCCGGTGGAATAGGGCCCTAACAATTCCTTCCATACTCGTTATTATCTATTCAGTCTCCTTCCCCCAGTTCTAAGCTTCTGCTTTCTGCTGAAGACATGAAAATCTGGGTGTGAGCTTTTCTGTTTCCCCCTCCTTTTGAGATGACTCATGTAAACAAGTCCATGACTGGCTTTATCTGCAACATTGTAGGTGCTTTGTAATGCTGGGAGGGTTAATCCAGGTCAAGTTGCTGATAAACTGACTGTGATTATCCCTCCCACAATTACAAAGTTGCAGATAGGGACTTGTTAAACACATTACAATAATTAAAATGACAATGGTCACCGATCTACCGTGCTGTAATGAGTTGTATACATGTGTACAGTTTAACAGCAAATGATGGCAGATTCCACTGACTAACAGCAATTTGTCTTTCCCATTGCATGTTTTCTGCCCCGCAGAGCTGCCCACCCTTCCTCTATTCCATCTGGATTTACATCAAATGACGGCCCTTTCCAATGACCAGACTTCCTGCATTTGGAAGACCAAAAAGCTGCCTTTGGGACACTGGTCCAGGATTTCAACAAAATGGAGACCTTTACCTGGCCACAAGTAGAGCAGTGTTTTACGGCACAAGGAAAAAAAATAGAAATTGGGGCAAGGCGTAATACTTTTTCACAGCACTATATATATATATATATATATATATATATATATATATATATATATGGGGAGATTGTCTTAGTTGCCCCTAGCAACCAATCAGATTCCACCTTTCATTCCTGACAGAGTCTTTGAAAAACGAAAGGTGGAATCTGATTGGTTGCTAGGGGCAACTAAGACAATTCTACTTTACACCAGTTTGATAAATCTCCCCCATAGTCTTCTTTCAAATAATCGCTCATGTGGGGGAGAGTTATCAAACTGGTGTAAAGTAGAATTGTCTTAGTTGCCCCTAGCAACCAATCAGATTCCACTTTTCATTCCTCAGATTCTTTGAAAAATGAAAGGTGGAATCTGATTGGTTGCTAGGGGCAACAGAGCCAGTTTCACTTTATACCATGTTTGATAAATCTCCCCCTGTAGGTTTATATCAGGGATAGGGAACATTCGGCCCTCCAGCTGTCGCAAAACTACAATTCCCATCATGCCTGGACAGCCAAAGGCTGTCCAGGCATGATGGGATTTGTAGTTTTGCAACAGCTGGAGGGCCGAAGGTTCCCCATCCATGGTTTATATACACCATTTTAGGCACATAAGTATCTACTTTATATAGATAATTTGGATACTGACCTCCTCCATTCTGGTAACAGATATAAGGAAATCTCCATACATTGCCCAGGTCCACTGCATAACCAATAACTGATAGGAGAAAGTCAATTTTTTTGCTCCAAGTCTCTCTCTCACCTAAATCTGTCTGCAGATGCTGCACTGAAGGGATGACAGTAAGTGTCGGGGCTGAACCATCATCTAATCCGTTCCTGGTTCCATTGCATGGGGCATCAGGACTCTGAACTGCTAAGTATTTATTAGATATATGCTCAGACTCGGCCCTCTCTCCAGGGCTGGGGTGCACCTTATTGTGCTCTTCAGAAAGACGTAGCGAGGGCTTGCAGTTCCGTAGAAGTTGGCCGTCTTTTTTGCATTCTGACCGAGATCTGCATGTCAGCGGTTCCTTTTCCGAACCCAAGGATGGGCTCTCAGTGCAAGCTGGTTTTCTTTCCATCCTGTGGGTTAGGTAGAAATTTAGCTGAATCCCATTGGCACTTTATAAGGCTTGTGCAAGTCTTTACAGATGACAGTTTCCGGTGAGAGTATCTTCTGTTGCTGGCCCTGCAACCAAAGAAAACACAAAAGTCAGCAAAAGTGGGGATAGAATTTATGCTTTAAATAGTAAAATTATTTTATACAAATCTAGATTTTATTTGGCATGACACAAAAAAAACTGGCCTTATCATATAGATGCAAGCATTGTTTAAATGGTCTCTAACTTTAAGGTAAGACACACACTATTCGGGGCTGGTCACATCCTGATTTTGTTATCCATTAAGTGTACATTTTTGAATGCATTAAAGGGGTACTCAGGCGAAACATCAACTGGTTTCAGAAAGTTATATAGATTTGTAATTGACTTCTATTTAAAAAAATCGCACGTCTTCCATTATGTATCAGCTGCTGTATGCCATGCAGGAAGGGGTGTATTCTTTCCAGTTTGACACAGTGCTCTCTGCTGCCACCTCTGTCCATGTCAGGAACTTCCAGAGCAGTAGCAAATGTCCTCTCTAGGAAAGAGTTTAACACTGCATAGTGCTGAGTAGATTGTCTAGAAGAGAAACTGTTAGGTGCGTCCCATCCTGCTTCCCCACCATACCGGAACCTGACTAAGACTACATACTAAGGCTGTGTACCTGGCAGAGGGCCAGGGCCCAAATGAACCACTGTAGAGATCGTTCTAGCTTGCATCCTTCCTCTACAAAGTCCAATATCAAAGAACCTTACGCTACCTCTACCCACGTCACTTCCTATCTACAGCCCCTGTAAGGTGTGCTGTGAATGGGTGAAGAGTGCATACAGAAGAAGTAAAGAAGAAGATGATAGGATAGGAGAAGAAGATACTCTCATTGGTCCACAGATCCATGTGACATATAAACAAGCATTAACCCTTTCCATACTTCAGCTGTGCAGGATCTAAGTACATATACACATTACAATAGCGACATCTTGTGGCGAAACCTTATCAGTACTACATCACCACTTACATACAGAAAAGTACAGGTTTTTGCAAAGGATGTAACTAATGACAACATCCTTGGTGGGATACCACACACTTACTTCTTCCTATAGATTGTGCCGTGTTGTATGGCCATAAGACAGTGAACGTTTAGTGCAAACAAGTGGAGAATGAATGGAGGGATGAGAACATTTATTTTAGAAGAAACTGACCAGCTACTGACCTCTGTAAAATGCTGCAGTACCAATGCAAGTAAGATGTTTCATACACCAGTCTTAAAGTGTACCTGTCATGACATTTAAAAAATAACCCCCCCAGCAAATGTATAGTTAATGCTTTCCTCATGTATGCTGTGTTTTTTTTTTTTCCTATTTAATTTCACAGTTCCGGCGATCCTTTTAGAGCCACAATGTGCTGTTCAGGCTTCTGTATCTCACTCTAATGGTCCTTTTACACAGAACGATTTATCGTTCGAATTTGCACGATAACGATCGAATTCGAACGATAATCGCACGTGTAAACACAGCGAACGGTCAAGCGACGAGCGAGAAATCGTTTATTTTGATCTTTCAACATGTTCTCAAATCATCGTGGATCGTTCGCAAAAGATTTGCAGATCGTTCAGTGTAAACAGTCTTTCAACGATTTCACCTATGTGTGAGATGGGCTTAAGCGATCGCAAAATGATTTTTCCGTACGATGTATCGTTCCGTCTAAACGCTGATCGTTATAAAAAAAAAAAATGTTCATTCAAAATCGTTAATTGTGCGATCGGGCGAATTATCGCTCCGTGTAAAAGTACTATAAGCCAGTGGCCGGGCCCTTAGATCAGTAAGTGTTCTCAGCTGCAGCAGTGTACAGAGACGTTTACGGCTGCTGACCAATCAACATTCATCTTCACTGGGTCAGTCTGTGCAGAGCAGAGGGACACCTGACATCACTTCCTGCATTTGGTCTCTTTTTTTTTTGCTGTTACTAAGGACAAAATGGCCTTAGTGATGGAGCCTCAACTGCAGTTTTCCAGTAAGTGGGACACCTAGTGAGCGAATGTAAAGCATTGTATTTCAAATAGAAAACAATCGCAACCATGTATATCTCCTCCCCTGCTGGTTTAATATTATTTGTTTGTAATCACAGTACCCATTTATGTAAACCTCTGTCCCTTTACTATTGCTGTGGATCTACGAAGAGGAGCTTGATAGCAGGCTTAAATTGTAATACATTTGCTGCAAGGAGTGATCATGTAACCTCCCCCCTCCCATCAAGCCAAGTCCCACCCACTTGTCTTTGTTGCCCATAGCAACAACTTTTAAACATTTCTGGTAAAATGAAAGCTGAGCTCTCATTGGTCGCTATGGACAACAACGTTTTACCAATAGAAAGGTTCAATAATTATTTCTCTTCCACCAAGTAAAACTTAGACGTAACACATGAGATATTCCCTTAAAGGAGAACCTATCTCTCCACACACTGCTCAGTCATTGTCTTCATTCACCCCCTTCCCGCTGATGTGAAAAAGGGGTCCTGGCTGGAGTACCCCTTTAATAACACTGACTACATTTAAAGCTTTATTTATTGAAGCTAATAAATGTCATGTTGTATCACAGGCTATTTAACGGAATTGTTATATTGATTTTTTTTTGTGAAAAAATCAAACAGAAGCTGGAGAATTCGTCATCCTATTAAGTGTAATTGGATGTGGCTGCGTGTCTCTATACTGGAATCTCCCCGTGTCTTCCTGCATTACTGTATTATTCACTTACTGTGATTCATACTGCTCTATGACATGAGGAGGCAGACTGATAGCGCCAGCAGGCCTTGTCATTTCTTCCTCATTGCTCCTTAGTGTCTTCCAACCAAATAGCAAATAGCTTATACTATATATGACTTCATGGAGACTGAGCGGCTGTAACCTACTGAGCAGGAGAGGTGTCAAAGACTGAAAGTAATAGCTTCCAAAATGACTACACGAGTCAATCAGCACCAGCATCTCTATTACATAATATTAGACGTTCAGAGTTTATATGGTTCATAGATCTATCTATCTATCTATCTATCTATCTATCTATCTATCTATCTATCTATCTATCTATCTATCATCTCCTATCTATCTATCGATCTATCTATCTATCTATATCTATCTATCTCTTAAAGCGACTCTGTACCCACAATCTGCCCCCCCCCCCCCTCCAAAGCTCTTGTACCTTCGGATAGCTGCTTTTAACCCCTTAAGGACCGGGCCTAAAATGGCCTTAAGGACCGGAGCAAATTTAATGAATATGACCAGTGTCACTTTATTCATTAATAACTTCGAGATGCTTTTACCTATCCGGCTGATTCTGAGACTGTTTTCTCATGACATATTGTACTTCACATTTCTTGTAAATTGGAGTCGATACTTATAACGAATCTTTATGAAAAAACCCCAAATAACGTGAAAAATTGTAAAAAAAATGAATTTTTCCAACTTTAAAACTTTTCTGCTTCTACAGAAAATGGTTATGCCACATAAATTATATATTAAATAGCATTAGCAACATGTCTACTTTATGTTGGCGGCATTTATTAAACTATATTTCATTTTTTTTTAGACAATAGAAAGCGTAAAACATTAGCAGCAAATTTCCAAATTTTCTGTAAAATTTCAAAATCAGATATTTTTAGGGACCTGTTCAGGTTTTAAGTGTATTTGAGAGGACTGTATGTTAGAAAGCCCCAAAAAGCACCCCATTTCAGAAACTGCACCCCCCAAACTCTGCAAAAGCATATCCAGAAAGTTTTTTAACCCTTTAGGGGAGTCACAGAAATAAAAGCTAAGTGTGTAAGAAATTAGAAAATTTTAATTTTCTGTGCAGAGATTTTATTGTAATCCAATATTTTTCATAATTATAAACTTATTACCAGAGAAATGCACCCCAATATTTATTGCCACGTTTCTGCAGTTTATAAAAATACCCCATATGTGGCCCTATTGCGCTATTTGACGCAACCACAAGCCTCAGATATAAAGGAGCGCCTAGTGCATTTCAATGGCTCCGTTATATTTGGTTATTTTTGACCGTACCACTTCAGGTTGGCAGAGGCTCTGGGGTGCCAAAACCTAAAAAACACCCCTAAAGGGATACCATTCAGAAAACTACACCCCTCAAGGAATGTAACAAGGGGTGCGGTGAGCATTTGGACCCCACAGGTGCTTCACAGATTTTCCCAACAATATGGCGTGAAAAAAGGCAAAAGTATTTTTTACACTAAAACGTTGTTCTAGACTTCAATTTTTCATTTTCACAAAGGGATAAAAGGAAAAAAAAACACAAAACATGTAGCGCAGTTTCTCTCGAGTACGGAAATACCCCACATGTGGACATAAAGTGCCAAGTGGGCGCAGGACGAGCCTCCAAAGGGAAGGAGCGCCAATTGGCTTTTGAAAGCTGGATTTCACTGGAATGGATTTCAAGGGCCACGTCGCATTTACAGAGCCCTCGTGCTGCCAAAACACTGGAAACCCCCCACAAGTGACCCCATTCTGGAAACTACACCCCTCAAAGAATCTAACAAGGGGTGCAGTGAGCATATGGACCCCACTGGTGACGGGCACAAATGTGGAACAATGTGACGTGAAAGTGAAAAATTTCATTTTGTGCCTGCATCAAGGGGTCCATATCCTCATTGCACCCCTTGTTAGATTCCTTAAGGGGTGTAGTTTCCAGAATGGGGTCACTTGTGGTGGGTTTCCACTGTCTTGGCAGCACAAGGGCTCTGTAAATGCGACATGGCGTTCATCATCCATTCTAGCCAAATCCAACCTCCAAAATCCAAATGGCGCTCCTTCCCTTCGGAGGCTTGCCCTGCACCCACATGGCGCTTTATGTCCACATGTGGGGTATTTATGGACTCGGGGGAAATTGCTCTTAACATTTTGTGTGTTTTTTTCTCTTTTAACCCCTTGTGAAAATGATAAATTCAAGGCTAGACCAACATTATAGTGTAAAAAATGTAATATTTCATTTTCACGCCACATTGTTCCACATTTGTGCCCATCACCAGTGGGGTCCATATGCTCACTACACCCATTGTTACATTCCCTGAGGGGTGTAGTTTCCATAATGGGGTCACTTGTGGGGAGTTTCAACTGTCTTGGCAACACAGAGGCCTTTTGAATGCAACATGGCCCCTCCAAATCCATTCCAGCCAAATCCAGCCTCAAAAAACCAAATGGCGCTCCTTCCCTTCGGAGGCTTACCCTGCACCCGCATGGCGCTTTATGTCCACATGTGGGGTATTTCCATACTCAGGGGAAATTGCTCTACAAATTTTGTGTTTTTTTAATTTTTTAGCCCCTTGTGAAAATGAAAAAATCAAGACAAGATCAATGATTTAGAGTAAAAATTTAAAACAAATTACACTAAATGTTGGTCTAGCCTTGATTTTTTTTCATTGCCACAAGGGGTTCAAAAAGAAAATAAATGCAAAGCGTGTAGGGTAATTTCCCCTGAGTACGAAAATATCCTAGATGTGGACATAATGTGCCATATGGGCA
Source organism: Dendropsophus ebraccatus (assembly GCF_027789765.1). NCBI lineage: Eukaryota > Metazoa > Chordata > Amphibia > Anura > Hylidae > Dendropsophus > Dendropsophus ebraccatus. Next base: position 83,360,665 of record NC_091464.1, read on the forward strand.
CAGGGCAAGCCACCAAAGGGACAGAGCGCCATTTAGAGGCTGGAATGGAGGATGGAGGCCATGTCGCAATTACAAAGCTCCTGTTCTGCCAAGACAGTAGAAACCCCCGACAAGTGACCCCATTATGGAAACTAAACCCCATAAGGAATCTAACAAGGGGTGCAGTGAGCATATGGACCCCACTGGTAACAGGCACATATGTAGAACATGTGCCGTGAAAATAAAAAATACCATTTTTTTCATTTTCACGTCCAAAATGTAGCCGTCACCAGGGGGCCATATCCAGGCTGCCTCCCTTGTTAGATTCCTTATGGGGTGTAGTTTCCAGAATGGGGTCACTTGTGGGGGGTTTCTACTGTCCTGGCCACACAGAGGCTTTGTAATTGCATCATGGCATCCTCTAATGGGAATGGCGGCCATGTCTATTTAGCTGGGGAAAAGGGACAATTATTAATTTATTTGGGGGTATTAGGCCAATTATTAGTTTATAAGGTTGGAAATGACAGGTGTCCATCAAATTCAACCTGTGTTGATCCAAAGGTAGGCAAAAAACCCTCGTAAGGCAGACGACAGTAGCCTCATCACAGGGGAAAATTCCTTCCCGACTCCATAATGGCGATCAGAATAATCCTTGGATCAACGTGACCCCTGAAATAGGAATAAGGGACAGAATTTAGATAATGTAGAACTCCGATGACGTGTGGTGCGCCTTGAAGCGATCCAGTATGCAGAGTCCGGGGCGATCAGAACAGGTGTCACACTGGTAAATGGTGTCCTTCCTGATCCCCCTGTTACCCCACACTCTGCACTTCTTCTGGGGTCTCCTGTTTTCCAGTGTGGGGGACGTCACCTGGAAAATGGTGTCCTGGTGCGATACGGGGTCCTTCATATCCAGAAGCGCTGGGTCCGCTCCATGGCTGCTAAATATTAGGGCTCTATTACTGCTTCTGATATGTTCGGATCGTGCCGCTAGCTGGTATAAAAGTTATCCCCGTACAGGTGGTGACCTTTATCCAGCAGTGGGAAGATCAGTACCCATACGATCTCCCCACTAACTCCGAGGATGGGGGGGGGGCATCTGGGGGCAGGATTCGGGTGTCCCTTCCTTCATACACTCTAAGGGTACGTGCACACTGCGGAATGGCGAAGGATAACCCTTTGTGCATTCCGCAGCTGGCACCCACCGGCGGACTGATGTGGGTCTCCGTCCGTGTCATTGACTCCATTCTATGCACGAGCGGATTCCGCTCTCCGTCAAATGTGTTCATTCTTTGGACGGACGATGGAATCCGCCTGTGCATAGAATAAAGTCTATGACACGGGCGGAGACACTCGCCTGCATCAGTCCGCAGGTGGGTGCCAGCTGCGGAATGCACAAAGGGTTATCCTTTGCCATTCCGCAGTGTGCACGTACCCTAAATCTGTAAGTGTACCCTGAGGTACTCTCACAGAGTTTGTAGAATTTCACACCATACCGTCATCTCTTATTGGGACGGTACTGGCGGAAAAGACGTGTCTGGGGGGCAGCATACGCTACGCTACCCCCAGACACGTCACTGGATGATGAGGATGATGAGGATGAATGGAGGAAAGAAGGATCATCCTCATCCTCACTGGCTGTTTTGGTGTCGGAGGCAATAAAAGCGTATGCGTCCGACACGAAAACACCCACGGGGCCATCTGTATACGGGGATTGGTATATGGGGTATGTAAATGTGTAGTGGTGTAGTGTAAAACTTTATTCCGTGTAGTGTAATGGTGTTTTTTACATGTTTTTTTAACATTAAGTATAAAAAAAAAAACTACGCCAAGAAAGGAGTTGCCGATAAATGCCGCACTTATGTGCGGCACTTATAAGCAGATCGTGGCTGTAGGATATAGGAAAAAAACACCCTACGCCAAAAAGGAGGAGTTGCTGATCAGCGGCACACTTACGTGCGATGCTGATCAGCACTCAGCGGCGATAGGGTGCGGAAAATTAAAAAAATTGGAAAAAAAACCCCCTCTCTTCAACCCTATAGCTACTGATATGTGTATTATATACACTTATCAGCCGCTAGGGGGCAGTAGAACGCAAATTCCGGAAAAAGCCGAAGTTTGACGACGCTGGAGCCGATGATTGCCGATGGGGTCCGCCGAAAAAAGACGAAGACGCCGACGAAGGCAAGGACGCGATTGGGACGCTGGATCCGGTGAGTATGGGTCAATACCTGCTCTGGAGTTTCAACTGTCTTGGCAACACAGAGGCCTTTTGAATGCAACATGGCCCCTCCAAATCCATTCCAGCCAAATCCAGCCTCAAAAAACCAAATGGCGCTCCTTCCCTTCGGAGGCTTACCCTGCACCCGCATGGCGCTTTATGTCCACATGTGGGGTATTTCCATACTCAGGGGAAATTGCTCTACAAATTTTGTGTTTTTTTAATTTTTTAGCCCCTTGTGAAAATGAAAAAATCAAGACAAGATCAATGATTTAGAGTAAAAATTTAAAACAAATTACACTAAATGTTGGTCTAGCCTTGATTTTTTTTCATTGCCACAAGGGGTTCAAAAAGAAAATAAATGCAAAGCGTGTAGGGTAATTTCCCCTGAGTACGAAAATATCCTAGATGTGGACATAATGTGCCATATGGGCACAGGGCAAGCCACCAAAGGGACAGAGCGCCATTTAGAGGCTGGAATGGAGGATGGAGGCCATGTCGCAATTACAAAGCTCCTGTTCTGCCAAGACAGTAGAAACCCCCGACAAGTGACCCCATTATGGAAACTAAACCCCATAAGGAATCTAACAAGGGGTGCAGTGAGCATATGGACCCCACTGGTAACAGGCACATATGTAGAACATGTGCCGTGAAAATAAAAAATACCATTTTTTTCATTTTCACGTCCAAAATGTAGCCGTCACCAGGGGGCCATATCCAGGCTGCCTCCCTTGTTAGATTCCTTATGGGGTGTAGTTTCCAGAATGGGGTCACTTGTGGGGGGTTTCTACTGTCCTGGCCACACAGAGGCTTTGTAATTGCATCATGGCATCCTCTAATGGGAATGGCGGCCATGTCTATTTAGCTGGGGAAAAGGGACAATTATTAATTTATTTGGGGGTATTAGGCCAATTATTAGTTTATAAGGTTGGAAATGACAGGTGTCCATCAAATTCAACCTGTGTTGATCCAAAGGTAGGCAAAAAACCCTCGTAAGGCAGACGACAGTAGCCTCATCACAGGGGAAAATTCCTTCCCGACTCCATAATGGCGATCAGAATAATCCTTGGATCAACGTGACCCCTGAAATAGGAATAAGGGACAGAATTTAGATAATGTAGAACTCCGATGACGTGTGGTGCGCCTTGAAGCGATCCAGTATGCAGAGTCCGGGGCGATCAGAACAGGTGTCACACTGGTAAATGGTGTCCTTCCTGATCCCCCTGTTACCCCACACTCTGCACTTCTTCTGGGGTCTCCTGTTTTCCAGTGTGGGGGACGTCACCTGGAAAATGGTGTCCTGGTGCGATACGGGGTCCTTCATATCCAGAAGCGCTGGGTCCGCTCCATGGCTGCTAAATATTAGGGCTCTATTACTGCTTCTGATATGTTCGGATCGTGCCGCTAGCTGGTATAAAAGTTATCCCCGTACAGGTGGTGACCTTTATCCAGCAGTGGGAAGATCAGTACCCATACGATCTCCCCACTAACTCCGAGGATGGGGGGGGGGCATCTGGGGGCAGGATTCGGGTGTCCCTTCCTTCATACACTCTAAGGGTACGTGCACACTGCGGAATGGCGAAGGATAACCCTTTGTGCATTCCGCAGCTGGCACCCACCGGCGGACTGATGTGGGTCTCCGTCCGTGTCATTGACTCCATTCTATGCACGAGCGGATTCCGCTCTCCGTCAAATGTGTTCATTCTTTGGACGGACGATGGAATCCGCCTGTGCATAGAATAAAGTCTATGACACGGGCGGAGACACTCGCCTGCATCAGTCCGCAGGTGGGTGCCAGCTGCGGAATGCACAAAGGGTTATCCTTTGCCATTCCGCAGTGTGCACGTACCCTAAATCTGTAAGTGTACCCTGAGGTACTCTCACAGAGTTTGTAGAATTTCACACCATACCGTCATCTCTTATTGGGACGGTACTGGCGGAAAAGACGTGTCTGGGGGGCAGCATACGCTACGCTACCCCCAGACACGTCACTGGATGATGAGGATGATGAGGATGAATGGAGGAAAGAAGGATCATCCTCATCCTCACTGGCTGTTTTGGTGTCGGAGGCAATAAAAGCGTATGCGTCCGACACGAAAACACCCACGGGGCCATCTGTATACGGGGATTGGTATATGGGGTATGTAAATGTGTAGTGGTGTAGTGTAAAACTTTATTCCGTGTAGTGTAATGGTGTTTTTTACATGTTTTTTTAACATTAAGTATAAAAAAAAAAACTACGCCAAGAAAGGAGTTGCCGATAAATGCCGCACTTATGTGCGGCACTTATAAGCAGATCGTGGCTGTAGGATATAGGAAAAAAACACCCTACGCCAAAAAGGAGGAGTTGCTGATCAGCGGCACACTTACGTGCGATGCTGATCAGCACTCAGCGGCGATAGGGTGCGGAAAATTAAAAAAATTGGAAAAAAAACCCCCTCTCTTCAACCCTATAGCTACTGATATGTGTATTATATACACTTATCAGCCGCTAGGGGGCAGTAGAACGCAAATTCCGGAAAAAGCCGAAGTTTGACGACGCTGGAGCCGATGATTGCCGATGGGGTCCGCCGAAAAAAGACGAAGACGCCGACGAAGGCAAGGACGCGATTGGGACGCTGGATCCGGTGAGTATGGGTCAATACCTGCTCTGGACACCTCAGCTACCTATCGGGACGATCGGGACATGGCACCGTGGCCACCATTACTTTTAACAGTAATGGCGGTGGGTGCCGTCTTCGGACAGCACCGACCGCCATTGCTTTCCGGCCATCGGGTCACCGATGTCCCGGAAAGCTGCAGATCGTCACCATTGGCTGATCTGTATTGATCAGCCAATAGCGGCGATCGTCAGCACTGGAGGGGTTAATCACCCCCCGTGCCGACAAGCAGGGATGGCCTGCTATATATAGCAGGCCATCTTCCCCGATCGCTGCGTGTGTACACGCAACGATCGGGGAAACCGCGGGCGTAAATGTACGCCCGTTTGCGTTAAGGCACAGGTTTTGGGGGCGTACACTTACGCCCGCGGTCGTTAAGGGGTTAATACAAGATCTGTCCTGGGGTCCGTTTGGCAGGTGATGCAGGTATTGTCATGAAAAACAAATTTTAAACTTGCAGCCCAGTATCAACTTGGCGTGGCCTAGAGTGTCTATGCCCTAGGATTGCATTGCCCCTCCATCCCTCCTCCCCGCCCTCCTCATCACTAGGAAAGCCCCTGGGAAGGATTTTTCCTATTCATCACCTGAACACTGCACAGGTGCCTTAAAGATCCAACTCATATTAACTGTCCACACAGCTGATGAATAGGATAAATTGTTCTAGGGGCATTCCTAATGAGGAGGAAAGGAGAGGCGGTGCAAGCCTAGGGCACACACACTCTAATGCTGCGTTTACACGTAACGATTATCCTGCGAATTTGCGCGATAACAATCGAATTCGAACGATAATCGTACGTGTAAACACAGCGAACAATCAAATGACGAACGAGAAATCGTTCATTTTGATCTTACAACATGTTCTCAAATAGTCGTTCGTCGTTCGCAAAAAATTTTCAGATCGTTCCGTGTAAACAGTCGTTCACCGATTTAACCAATGTGTGAGATAGGCTTAAGCGATCGCAAAACGAATTTTCCGTACGATATATCGTACCGTCTAAACGCTGATCGTTATGAAAAAAATGGTTACTCTGACATTGTTAATCATACGATCGGGCCAATTATCGTTTCATGTAAACGCAGCATTAGCCACGCCAATTTGACACAGGGCTGCAAGATTAAAAGTTGTTTTTAGGACAATAACTGCATCACCTACCGAACGGACCCCAGGACAGATCTTGGATTAAAAGCAGCTATCCGAAGGTACAAGCGGTTTGGGAAGATCAGATTGTGGGTACAGAGTCGCTTTAACTCTATCTATTATCTATCCATCTATCTATCTAGCTTCCACAACGGAGTGCACTCTGTGGGGGTTGAATTCGGGTGCCATCGGGTGCCAGTGTCTGGATCCACGTCTCCCCACTAGATAAACCAAGAAATCCGCAGCACAATCTTCTTGTGAAAAAACTTCCAAGTATTTTATTCCATGTCAAGCAGAAAATACATGCAACGTTTCAATCTCATCGCAAGATCTTTCTCAAGCATGCTTGAGAGCTGCTTTTAATCCAAGATCTGTCCTGGTTTATCTTGGTTTATCTATCTCCTATTATCTATCTATCTATCTATCTCCTATCTATCTATCTATCTATCTATCTATCTATCTATCTATCTATCTATCTATCTCCCATCTATCTATCTATCTATCTATCTCCTATCTATCTATCTATCTATCTATCTATCTATCTATCTATCTATCTCCTATCCATTCACTTTTGCCCCCACTGACACTTCATCTGACACTTCTGGTGCCAGTCCCCTTCCTATTTGCTGCCCATTTGTAATTGGGCATTGGTGCATTGCAGGTGTTTAACTGGGTCAGGGGGATGGACCACTAAATTCATGGGAGCAGATTTCTCAAATAGCATTAGTGACTGGGCTCATAACATTTAAAAATTTGCACGAGAGTGAAGTGGAGGGCAAGTCAGCACGAGTCAGCACGCTTACCCTAGTGTGAACAGAGGTGTGACTCTATAATACTTTTTCTTTCCCTCCTCCTGACAGCCAGCAACTCCTCAGCACAGATGATGACACTTTTTTGCCCTAAAAAGGGCATTTATTAAAGGGGAACTCCAGGTAGAGGTAAAAAAAAGAACCTTCTGCAGAAGTATACAGCATTACTTACCTATCTATCCCAGTTTTGAAACTACCAAAAATCCATTTGTTTTGGGGTTTTTTTGTTCTGTATTGTGTGGTTGTACTTCCTGGTTGATCAGTTGTACACAGTACTACAGGTTCCAGAATGCAATGCTTTCCCTCAGCTGTTCATCACAGTCCCCCACCCTGCCCATTCCCCGCCCAAATCTGTTGCAGAATATCTAGGCTGTGTTCACACATTGCAGTTTCATTGTGTTACTGAATTATTTGCAGTATTTATAATTTAATTGTAGTCCCACCACACAGCACACTGTATTCTCTACCTGTAACACCACAAAGCACGCTGTATTCTCTACCTGTAACACCACACAGCTCGCTGTATTCTCTACCTGTAACACCACAAAGCACGCTGTATTCTCTACCTGTAACATCACACAGCATGCTGTATTCTCTACCTGTAACACCACACAGCACGCTGTATTCTCTACCTGTAACACCACACAGCACGCTGTATTCTCTACCTACAACACCACACAGCACGCTGTATTCTCTACCTGTAACACCACACAGCACGCTGTATTCTCTACCTGTAACACCACACAGCACACTGTATTCTCTACCTGTAACACCACACAGCACTGTATTCTCTACCTGTAACACCACACAGCACTGTATTCTCTACCTGTAACACCACACAGCACGCTGTATTCTCTACCTGTAACACCACACAGCGCTGTATTCTCTACCTGTAACACCACACAGCACGCTGTATTCTCTACCTGTAATACCACACAGCACACTGTATTCTCTTCCTGTAACACCACACAGCGCTGTATTCTCTACCTGTAACACCACACAGCACGCTGTATTCTCTACCTGTAACACCACACAGCACGCTGTATTCTCTACCTGTAACACCACACAGCACACTGTATTCTCTACCTGTAACACCACACAGCACGCTGTATTCTCTACCTGTAACACCACACAACACACTGTATTCTCTACCTGTAACACCACACAGCACGCTGTATTCTCTACCTGTAACACCAAACAGCACACTGTATTCTCTACCTGTAACACCACACAGCACACTGTGTTCTCTACCTGTAACACCACACAGCACGCTGTATTCTCTACCTGTAACACCACAAAGCGCTGTATTCTCTACCTGTAACACCAAACAGCACGCTGTATTCTCTACCTGTAACACCACAGAGCACGCTGTATTCTCTACCTATAACACCACACAGCACGCTGTATTCTCTACCTATAACACCACACAGCACACTGTATTCTCTACCTGTAACACCACACAGCACGCTGTATTCTCTACCTGTAACACCACACAGCACGCTGTATTCTCTACCTGTAACACCACACAGCACGCTGTAATCTCTACCTGTAACACCACACAGCACGCTGTATTTTATACCTGTTACTCCACACAGCACACTGTAATCTCTACCTGTAACACCACACAGCACGCTGTATTTTATACCTGTAACACCACACAGCACACTGTATTCTCTACCTGTAACACCACACAGCACACTGTATTCTCTACCTGTAACACCACACAGCACGCTGTATTCTCTACCTGTAACACCACACAGCACGCTGTATTCTCTACCTGTAACACCACACAGCACACTGTATTCTCTACCTGTAACACCACACAGCACGCTGTATTCTCTACCTGTAACCCCACACAGCACGCTGTATTCTCTACCTGTAACACCACACAGCACGCTGTATTCTCTACCTGTAACCAGGGGCAGATTAACTTTACCATAGGCCCCGGGCTGTTCATTTAGCCTGGGCCCCCCCACCCCACTGTAACTATGGCGGCACTAGCCTGGCGTTCATAGTACAGTATAGATAATGTCATGATGTCCTGATTTGTGCAAAATTGCCATAAAAATTAGATTTTTTTTGCAAATCATGGCGGAAGTGTAGCCAGGAGACAGTACACCACTGAAAGTATAAGTCTTTTTGGGTGGTCATGGGCCCCCCAGGAGCTTAGGGCCCCGGGCTACTGCCCGGAACGCCCCTATTATAATCCGCTACTGCCTGTAACACCACACAGCACGCTGTATTCTCTACCTGTAACACCACACAGCACGCTGTATTCTCTACCTGTAACACCACACAGCACGCTGTATTCTCTACCTGTAACACCACAAAGCGCTGTATTCTCTACCTGTAACACCACACAGCACGCTGTATTCTCTACCTGTAACACCACAGAGCACGCTGTATTCTCTACCTATAACACCACACAGCACGCTGTATTCTCTACCTGTAACACCACACAGCACGCTGTATTCTCTACCTGTAACACCACACAGCACGCTGTATTCTCTACCTGTAACCCCACACAGCACGCTGTATTCTCTACCTGTAACACCACACAGCACGCTGTATTCTCTACCTGTAACACCACACAGCATGCTGTATTCTCTACCTGTAACACCACACAGCACACTGTTACTACCTGTAACATCACACAGCACGCTGTATTCTCTACCTGTAACATCACACAGCACGCTGTATTCTCTACCTGTAACACCACACAGCACGCTGTATTCTCTACCTGTAACACCACAGAGCACGCTGTATTCTCTACCTATAACACCACACAGCACGCTGTATTCTCTACCTGTAACACCACACAGCACGCTGTATTCTCTACCTGTAACACCACAAAGCGCTGTATTCTCTACCTGTAACACCACACAGCACGCTGTATTCTCTACCTGTAACACCACAAAGCGCTGTATTCTCTACCTGTAACACCAATATTGGAATAAAGTAAAGAACTTTTTGAATTTATCTTTGAATTTGAGCCCCACAATAAGGGCTTTATCCGGTATTATCTTACATGGGCTATACTGTTTATGCCTTGTTTTGTCTCCAGGTGGGATTGGAAGTGCCAGCTCTGATCCTCTCTGCCATTTAGCATCATTTTATTGTGTTACTGCATCATTTTTGTAAATACGCTGCAGTACTGCAATGAAACGCCAACATGTGTTAACACAGCCCTAATTACACTGCAGAGTTTTGTGAAGTTGCACCAGCTGTTTCTGGCTGGTCAGAGATGGTGAATCAATCAGGGGATTGTGGGATCCAGCCCCGCCTCCTGTGACATCACACCCTGCCCTCTGTCTGCATCATCAGCCTGTGCTCAGCAAACGCACACAATGTGAGACAGAGGCATGGAATATCCTGTCCTGTCTGGCTGAGATTGCCAGGATAACTGTGATGCCTACAAGCTTGCTGATTCAACAAACTTTATTGAATAACAACAAACAGACAAAAGAACAGACTCATGACCGTTCAAGTGTCCATTCGTTACTCAAAATTGTGGATTTGGGCACAAACTCGAGCATGCAGTTTGAGTTTGCTCATCCCTAATTCTAGGTATATAATGCATATGTAGCCCAGTACTTTGTATATATTACAGGTTTATAACATTCTTGTCACAAATGTTTATTGAACACCACAGTGCTGAGAACCAAGAAATATGGAGCGTTCAGACTATGAAATAATGTTGGTGACCCATAATCTCCATAGTCTGTTTGGACATGATAAAACCCCTCAAGGTCTGTTAACAACTGGATGAGTAGGTTAGGAATAGGACATGTAGCAGTATAACTTTGTAATGGCTCCAAGGAGATATCCCTGACAGCATTCATCCCTCCTAGTCAATAGATGCTATATTAAATTAATTCTACCAACTAGGTACACATAAGCTTGCCAGCACTTGACAGGAGCCATCATGCAATTTACAATGTGTTCTATGTAGCTGCAAGGCAAATGCTGCAGGTCATTGTAACTGTGCTACATCATGCCTATGTAAGTGCCCCCCTGACTACCTGGGCTATCTATACCATAAACAGCTTATGTGCAACTGCCGATCAATCTGCACATTAAGCAGGGCCGTATTTACCATTAGGCACCTGAGGTCTGGTGCTGTGGTCTGGTGCCCAGGGCAGCACCACCAGGGAGCAGGGGGGGAAAAACAACTTTGTTTTTGTTTGTTTTTATTTTTTTTAGTCTCCCACCTCCCATTCAGACTTGCCACTAAATCTAGTGTCTTTTCAAGAGGGGAGGGGATATGGGGGTATTCGTCAGATCTGGTGTGGCGGTGTTATACAGTCACAAAATGATGGCATTGGTCAGGTCTGGTGTGGCGGTGTTATTCAGTCACAGTATGGCGGTATTGGTCAGGTCTGGTGTGGCGGTGTTATCCAGTCACAGTATGGCGGTATTGGTCAGGTCTGGTGTGGCGGTGTTACCCAGTGACAGTATGGTGGTATTGGTCAGGTCTGGTGTGGCGGTTTTATCCAGTCACAGTATGGTGGTATTGGTCAGGTCTGGTATGGCGGTGTTATCCAGTCACAGTGTGGTGGTATTGTTCAGTTCTGATGTGGCGGTGTTATCCAGTCACAGTATGGTGGTATCCAGTCACAGTATGGTGGTATTGGTCAGGCCTGGTGTGGCGGTTTTATCCAGTCACAGTATGGTGGTATTGGTCAGGTCTGGTATGGTGGTGTTATCCAGTCACAGTATGGCGGTATTGGTCAGGTCTGGTGTGGCGGTGTTATCCAGTCACAGTATGGTGGTATTGGTCAGGTCTGGTGTGGTGGTGTTATCCAGTCACAGTATGGCGGTATTGGTCAGGTCTGGTATGGCAGTGGTAAATGTGATGCCTAGAGCTATTACCTACCAATCTACCAATCCTGTGGTGAGAATTCCTGCAGACAATATGCAGACGGCTCTAATCACTGATTCCATGTGGAAATTTCTTTGTTGTAAGCAGCTAAAAACCATGAAAAACGAGATTCAGACAATGTTTCTCCATGTAGAGAAATGTATGTGGCTGAAATCACTCTCCCCAACGCTCCCTTCAGGTTTAGTACCTAGGGCAGCAGCAGCTGTTAATATGGCCCTGACATTAAGGCAAATAAAAAAAATATAGAAAATCACCAAATTGTCAGTCAAGAAGTATTCAAACAGTAATATAAGTTCCCATGAAACGCTGATTAGCAGCATATGGGATTGGGCATCACTGGTGTTGGGCTGGTGAGTATGGGTGACACCTTACCCTATGAAAATGCAATAAAGTCTTGGCCACTGGGCATCTCCTTTACCTACAATCTGCCGTCCACTGCCTAGTCTCTAGTAACAACCTAGTAACAATAGGAGAGAAGGAGAGAAAGCCTGAGAAAAATTTACCTGCAAGCAGAGTCAGTCTGTCTAATGAACTTTGGTCCACACTGTGCCTCAAAGGTAAATTAAAGCTTCCCTTTTATCCTTTCATCTCTGACTATTCCTAAGGCTTGGGCTTCTTAGCAGTCCCACCCCCAGTGCATCAAAGTGGCTAATTAGCATGAAGATTACACAGCTAAAATAATGGAAACAGTGCAGAGGATGAAGGTAAGAAACATACCTTCATCCTCAGCACCCTGTGCACTATAGGGAGATATCATCACTGGTAAGCTTTATACTAGCCTGAGCTTTTCCCAACCCCTTTAATGCAATATGTTGGATTAAATCCCTTAAAGGGGTAGTGCGGCGTTTAACTTTTATTCACTAAATAACACACATTACAAAGTTACACAACTTTGTAATGTGTGTTATTTAAGTGAATGGCCCCATTCCCCGTGTTCCCCCCACCTCGGAAGTGTTGGTGCATTATACTTACGTGTTCGCTGTCGACCCCGGCTGCCATCTTGTGTCGACGACGTACACGGGGAAGGGGGCCATTCACTTAAATAACTCACATTACAAAGTTGTATAACTTTGTAATGTGTGTTATCTAGTGAATAAAAGTTAAACGCCGCACTACCCCTTTAAATTGAAACTGAAAGTTACCACTTTAGCCCCATATCGATGACTTTGTTTTGCAACAACTGTGCTGTATTACAGAGAGTGGAATATGGATGTGTTCCACTGTTCCAGCTCTATGTTGATGCCAGGCTACACTAAGAATGAATCAGCTACTCTGAGCAGTAACACTTTTATAAGGTCACTTTGAGTTGTCTAGCTGGTACTGTAAACACAAGGTGATTCAAGCCCAGTTATATACAGTATATAGTCCCGTCACATCACGGCATTGATGATTTACTATAATAGATTTATGGTCAAACATTGTAAACATTTTGATCATGTAAGGTCAATTTACAAAGCTGCAATAAATAATTTTATTATATGTTAAACCTCTCACTCCATCCACATGAAAGAGACAAAAGTATACGCTGCAGTATATAAGAAACTTCATTCACCTAGTTGCTCTATGGATTTAGTAAGAGTGCTCCCTAATCGAGACCCCCTCTAAGAGTGGTGAGATACAGAGCGCATCTGCTAATATAAGAGTGGACAATCAGATCACACGGATCACATCTTCATTGAAGAATATAATGTTGGGTGTGTTGATTTAGACCATTTCATTACTTATTTCTAAGTAAACACAATAAAACCTCCATAGCCAACACGTATGATTATGTATTAAGGCCTACTACACAGACCAATCATCCGTTGAATCAGAGCAAATAAGGCCCTGTGTAATAAAGACAGCCGGGTCACAGGACGGCCGGTCTCTTACGCCATGTGAACATGGCCACACACTGCAAAGTTCGGACAGGATTGGGAAGATGGCAGTTGCACATCTAAAAAAAAATAAAATAAAGATATTCTCACCTCTTTGCGCTCCCCGGGTGTCCTCTTATGGCTCTCTGGTTTCTTCAGCCGCCTGTAGAGTGACAGCACCGCAGCTAGTGACTGACTAAACAGACTGTCACTCTTGTCTCTAGAGTGACGGCCTACTCAGCCAACCACTGGCCGACTTGGATGGGACAGCATGGTTGCCAGTAGGGATGGTCCGAACCCGCCGAGGTTCGGGTTCGGCTGAATCCGAACGCTCGGCATCGGATTCCCGCTGTCTGCCCGCTCTGTGCAGCGGGCGGATACAGCGAGAGGACCGCCTGGAAAACTGGGATACAGCCTATGGCTATGGCTGTATCCCAGTTTTCCAGGCGTTCTTCCCGCTGGATCCGCCCGCTGCACGGAGTGGGCAGACAGTGGTAATCATTGCGGAGGGTTCGGGTTCGTACGAACCCCGTCCGAACCAGGTTCGGACCATCCCTAGTTGCCAGTGATTGGCTAAGCGGGCTGTCACCAGAGAATACGGACATTGGGGGAGCGAGAAAACAAAAGTAAATGAGCAGCCTTTACAAGCCGCAGTAAAACAGATAATGGCCTGCGAGCGTTTAGCTGTTTTAGTGCAGTTGGTTAAAGTTTGGTTCGGCCCAAACTCGAATTTTACATTAAAGTTTGGTAAACCTGCCGAACCCAACTTTTAAAATGTTTGCTCATCTCTAATTGGCTGATTGTTTTCTTTCAGCATATTTAAAAATCATTGGCTGTCGGCTGCATATTACTCCATAAAATAGCTAATGCTTGGCTGTTGGCTGATTAAAGGGGTTCTCCAGCTAGAATATGCCTACCTCTCCACACGCTCCACAAGCAGTGATTGTCAGCCAGTCATAGGGCTGTCTCTGCAAAGACGGGTTTGGGGGTGTCGGTGGGAGCTGCGGTCAGCGGGGAACTTAGAGATAAGGCAGAAGGACTCCAGTGGGAGTGCGGAGAGGTAAGCATGGCTTCTCTATTATTTTCTATATACTGACGCTGAGTTCCCCCTATGAAGCAGGTGCTGCACGAACATCACTAATTATGTCAGTGAGGCCCTTGCTGCTCCTTCCCCTTTCTTTTCTTCTTCTTTCCACTCTATTAATTTAGTCCATGTTACAAAAGCGGAAAGGAGCATGTAGTGGCTGTACGAGCTGGAGCAGTAATAGGGTAAATGATAATATCTGAATTGGGGGTGATCAGGGGACGGCATAATAGTTTTTCAACACATATGGGCAGCTTCCTGCACCCCAGTCTTACTAAGTGCAACCAAATTGGGATGTCTTGTTAAGCTACATCAATCTTAAACAGTCACTTTCAATAAACTGTCTGAATAAATAGTAGAGAAAAAAGCCTCTTTCTTCCCCCACCCCCAAATTTATCATTCACTCTGAAAAACTGACAGTTCAGTTGAGTTCACTGAAGCATCAGGCCTCATGCTGACCATAGAAATATATAGAGGGAAAAAGACAGAGGACAAAGCTGCCGTGAAGATAGAGACAATAGTAAATCCTTTATGTTACCCCAGTGCTTGAGTCACAGCTTACACTGCTTAGTACTGCTCTATAATGTCCTCCTACTGCTGCTGCTTCTAAAGGTGGAGGGGTACAGGGCTGCAGGAACCCTTCTTCTCTTGGTCTCTAGTCGCTAACTGGGACAGCTAAAAATTTGAGATGGAACCTACAGAGGGAGAAAATCAGTGGAAAAAAAAATAATACCGGAAATAACGAATAGTGATTTCTCCAGAAAAGGATAGCTCAGCTTATTTTTAGGATGAGTGGCCAGACTGAAAATTTTAAAAATTGTAAGGTTAGGAAAAAAGAATAAGCAGTGAAAAATTAAAGATCAAAACATCACAAAAAATGCTAAAAATATGTTTAACATAATAAAATAGAGTTAAATAGTAATTTTCTGATGACACAATCCCCTTATATACACTACATATCCATGTTTATTATAGATTGTTCGTCATTTATATTATCGGATTCGCTGTAAACATTAAACTCTTTCCACTGTAGTGAAGAAATGCACAGCTGAAGTGTTCCTATCAGTGATGCCTTAGTCTCCGAACCCTTCAAGTCACTGTCACTCATTCTCTGATCATCAGTGAACTGCTTCATATTAGGTTCCTCGAAGCATTGGGTTTTTCTTTATCCCCCTGGCAGCGCAGGAGTTTAGGTCCCGGTGACTAACCAAATTACTAAGCAGCAATTGAATTTGCCATGTTGAGATCCAAAGCAGAAGTCACATTAGGGGCTTGTTTAAAAATATCTTGCATATGTCATTTCACATAACTAGAACCATAAAATAGAGATATTACTAGGGATGAAATATGTTATTTGAAAGAGGAGGACGGCAAGTTCGACTGCAGCTCTCATAATGCCTTCTCTGAACTCCAAACCAGACAGATCGTTGTGGTTTACCACAGACTTTAATTTAAAAAAAAAAATTAAGTTATTAAAAGTCTATTTCTAATATTGCATGTATTTCTACATTCCAGTTTTCCTCTTAAAATTAAAGGGAAACTATCAGCAGGTTAGAAGAATCTAACCTGCTGAGATCACCCTAAAGTGGATGGGGCAATGAGGATGAATTGGGGCCGTTTCTACAATATTCAGAGTTTAATCCCTATGCTAATAAATTGTATAGGTGCTTTTGGGCAGGACTACCTATAGGGATTAAACTCCTAATATCACAGAAACTGTGGCGAGGGTGAAAGAAACTTACCTTCATCCTTAGTGATCCAGCGGCAAAGCTACCATAGAAGCAGGGTAGGCAGTTGCTATGGGGCCCGTGCAGGAGGGGGACCCCAGGGAGAAGGTAAGAGCATGTGTCCTTCTGCTTAACCCCTTATGTACTACAGTGTGTAAGTGACCCAGAGTTTACTTACATGCTGCAACACAAAAAAGGGTTAACAAGCAGAAGAAAGAGATCTCTGCTTCACTGCACTGATAACCTCTGACCTCTGTTCTCCAGCTGCAATCAAGTAGGAAAAGAAAATGTGACGAGCTCCATGCAGAGGTCAGGGGTTATCAGTGCCCCAGCAGTAAAGCAGATATATATATATATATATATATATATATATATATATATTTTTTTTTTTTTTTTTTTTTTTTCACAGTGCTTTGTGTTGTGCCTAGGGGAGGGGGGGCCCTTAACAATTTTTGCTATGGGGGCCCGTGAATCCTAGCTACGCCCCTGGAGTGACCCATGTGCTAAAGGGAGATATCAGCAGGTTAGATACTTCCAACCTCCTGATAGTTTTCCTTTAAAGGGAACCAGTCAGCAGGATTGTGCTGATATGGCTCCCTGCATTAGTGTATAGATCCACTGTGCAGCTCACGGAGCATGCCAGCCGCATCTGCAGCGGTAGCTTTACAAAGGGGAAAAAGATGTTTTATTACACTGCACAAGGCTGGGAGAGGAGCAACAACTAGTCACTTGGGTGGGGAGCTGCCTGTGACTAGTCTTTCTGCCCGTCCGCGGGGATTATTGACAGGCAGATAAACCAATTAGTCATCTCTAGTCAAGAGCAGCTCCCCGCCCAGATGACTAGTTGCCGCTTCTCTCCCGGCCTTGCACAGTGAATCAGAATAGGCCTTGTGGTCAGAACTTACCCAGTGTGGACGTATCCATGGTTACCTGAATTCCAGTGTCAGGTGCAACTGCCCGCCAATTGGGAAAACCTGCACAATGACAGTTACACTTTAAGTAATCCCCCACCTGTGGACCCTCATGCTGTATTTATCAAGAAGCACATATGATTTTATAAATCCATATGCATCTGAGGCCGCCTGTGTAGCTGCATTACAAATCTATGCTAGCAGGCATAAATTGTTGTCAATTGGACTTGCCCCTTTGCACAAAATTATGCTTCCTCTAAGCCCCTCCCACATGGCGAGTCTAACACAGAATGGCAAAAAGTCAAAAACCGTTTGCAAAAAATTCCCACCTTTTGCTGTTCTGCATCAGACGCAGACTTTGATAAATTACCTCTATTGTTAAAGGGGTATTTCAGCGGGAAAAAAAATCTTTCAAATCAATTGGGGCAAGAAAGTGCCAGAGATTTGTAATTTACTTCTATCAAAAAAATCTCCAGTCTTCCAGTACTTATCCCCTGCAGGAAGTGGTGTATTCTTTCCGGTCGGGAGAGCAGGAGAGGTTTTTCTAAGGGGATTTGCTACTGCTCTGGACAGTTCCTGACATGGACAGAGGTGGCAGCAAAGAGCACTGTGTCAGATTGAAAAGAATACACCGCTTCCTGTAGGACATACAGCAGCTGATAAGTACTGGAAGACATGAGATTTTTTAATAGAACTAAATTACAAATCTCTCACACTTTCTGGCACCAGTTGATTGGAAGCTGAAAGGAATTTTTTTCCCCGCTGGAGTTTTCCCCTTTAATTATTATATCATCCAAACTGCCACTGTTCTGTGATTAGGATATGTCTGCAATGTTGTCTAATGTCAGTATCAGTTTAGTTATATCTCAGGATGGGAATGCTATGTAGCTCTAGAGCCACTGTTCGGGGACCCCTACTGTATAATAAAATATACAAAGTAATTGATACGGACAGTATATTGGAAAAGTGAATGACTTTTCATAACACAAAGAATAATCTTATCATCTATATTGATTTATAAAACTGTAGAAACCACAATAGTCATTTAACCCCTTAGTCATGTGTATGGCACAACCACCTGCCGGCTCTTAGTAGGCGAGGAGGGGAAAATGAAACATCAAAATTAAAGGAGGAGTCCGGGGTTGGACTTTTTATTTTTCAAAAGTGCCAGGGAGGAGTTGGCTGAACATAGCAACATGCACTTACCTCCCTGAACAGTACAGGGGTCCGCCGTCCTCTGCTATGTTTCCCGGTACCCCGTCCACTTTCTGCTCTGGGAACCTGGGTCGCGCTCTGGGTAGGGGGGTACCCCCTCGGGTGCTGACTGGCTAAGAGGGGTGACACGTCACAATCCGGGTCAACGCTCAGACCAGGAAGGGAAGCACAGCAGAACCCAGCAGACCCCAGCACCCTTTTGAAAAAGATGTCCGACCCTGGACTTCTTCTCTAAATCTGACTGTGGACTGTGACCTCAGCCAAATGGCCGTGTCCTTAGAGGGTTTAATTTACATGTAAAAAGTCAGTGGCGCGCAACAAGATTTTATTTAAAAAAATTATATAAATTATTATATAAAATTATAATCTTGGCTGGTCAATTTCTCTATATTTAAGTGCTTTTTTTTTTTTTTTTAATTAGCCACATTGTTAAATTTGTGTACTGACAAGTCTATAATGTCTCTCCACCTTTTAACATTGTGCCATGTGTAGTGCCACATCCTGTGCTAATTCATGTATTACTGTACCTTTGTTTTCTAATACAGATACCCACATTCTTTCCTTCTATTACCATGAGGAAAATGACAAACAATCTGTCTATAAAAACCTACCACTAGAGGGAGGTAAGGTGCTCGCTGTGCTCGCTAAGATTGGTTTCTATTTCTGAAAGGTTTCTTGCTGTTACTTCTTTCTTGCTGTCAGCAAAAGATCAGTATACAGCTACATTCAGGAGGAACCCAGAGAAAATCTGTCTACAGAAGAGACTGGAAGTTTAGGTCAGGGGAGTGTATAACTCTGCAGCTAATCACTGTAGAGACTCACCTACTACATCACTGCAGCATCGGATCAGCACTGGTGGAGATTGGTGACAGGTGAGTACAGATTGTTTGTGTCCTACTGGACAGTTTTAAAAGTAACAGTTTCTCTCTGGAATACCCTTACAAGGGTCCTCTGACCCTAGAACTGCTTTGTTTCCTCTAAATGTGGAGGCTGGTGGTCTACTTTATGGGCCAGTTGCCATTTTTCTTTTTTTTAATACATCCAAATTTTTAAATGTAAATATTTTTAAACTGTGCTTAAAGCTGCATTAAAGCTTATTACAGATGGGAATTAGCCGACAGATTAAAGGAGAAGTTCAGCGAAAATTTTTATTAAAGTATTATATTGTTCCCCAAAAGTTATACAAATCAACAATATACACTTATTATGGGAAGTGCTTATAAAGTGCTTTTTTCCCTGCACTTACTATTGCATCAAGGCTTTACTTGTGATGTCACTTCCTTGATAACATGGTGATGTCACTTCCTGGATAACATGGTGATGTCACTTCCTGGATAACATGGTGATGTCACTTCCTGGATAACATGGTGATGTCACTTCCTGGATAACTTGGTGATGTCACTTCCTAGATAACATGGTGATGTCACTTCCTGGATAACATGGTGATATCACGACCCGACTCCCAGAGCTGTGCGGGCTGTGGCTGCTGGAGAGGCTGATGGCAGGGGGATGCTCAGTGTCCCCCCAGTGCCTTGTGTCCCTCAGTGTCCCCCTGCCATCATCCCCTCCAAAAGCCACAGCCCCCACAGCTCTGGGAGTCGGGTCATGACATCACCATTTTATCCAGGAAGTGACATCACCAGGTTATCCAGGAAGTGACATCACCAGGTTATCCAAGAAGTGACATGACTATGTTATCCAGGAAGTAACATCACCATTTTATCCAAAAAGTGACATCACTATGTTATCCAGGAAGTGACATCACCATTTTATCCAGGAAAAGACATTACCATTTTATCCAGGAAGTGACATCACCATGTTATCCAGGAAGTGACATCACCATGTTATCCAGAAAGTGACATCACCATGTTATCCAGGAAGTGACATCATCATGTTATCCAGGAAGTGACATCACCATGTTATCCAGGAAGTGACATCACCATGTTATCCAGGAAGTGAATCCTTGATGCAGTAATAAGTACAGGGAAAAAAGCACTTTATGTGCATTTCCCATAATAAGTGCCTATTGGGGATTTGTATAACTTTTGGGGGGCAATACAATACTTTGATAAAAATTTTATGTGGACTTCTTTAAGAGCGGTCTTTCCTAGCACATGGTACTCTACACCGCAGACAACACATGGTCCTAATTGACATAGAGACTGGTGACACAGCACACGGCCGTGTAATTCCTGTTCTTGCATATTTCAAAAATACTTGAAACTAATTGCTGCTGATTGGATTAGCTTAAAGGACAGTTACATAAATAGCCTCTAATATAGCAAATCTATTAAAAAAGAAAGAGAACATTTAGATTACAATGTCCATTATGAGGGGAATTAAGACAGAATTAACCAGTGTCTGCTGTAACGTTATAAGGCTAAGTGAGGCCTGGCACTATTCCATCCACACAGAGGAGTTTATGAGGCTTTAATAGATATTATAACATTTATAAACCTCTTATGGGGTATTTTGGTATTTTTTACTAATTGAGCATATTAGTTACAGTTATTGGAGTTGCTTCTTTGGCAATTGCAGATTATTCTCTAAGATACCCATATTTATGCCTATTTGGAGTGGTTTTCTTTAGAATTGGTTATTGTGGTCGTTGCTAGATGAACTTATCACTGGTAGAACTGCCATCAAACTATTATTTCTTTACTCATGTTGTTTATATACCCTGTTTCCCCAAAGATAAGACAGTGTCTTATATTAATTTTGCTCCCAAAGATGTGCTAGGTCTTATTTTCAGGGGATGTGTTATTATTTTTACATGAAGAAGAATTCATGTCACATGCACAGCAGGGACATAGCTTCCGCCCACCAGGGGGAGCTCGTCACAGCACACTTGTACAGCACAGCAGGGACAGTGTACGGTATTGCGGCAGGTAACGGGATAATGGCAGCCCTACATCTGGCTGTAGCGGACAATGGGGATGGTGGCAGGCGACGGGCCTTTTGATGCTTTGCCTGCACATTTTCAAGTGACAGCTGCAGAAGAAAACATCGGGGTTGGCAGCAGGTGACGGTCTTCATGTCCTGCATGCAGCTGCTCTGCACCTTATGGTGAAGGTAGGGGGCAACGGCGGGGGGCTAAAAAGTATCACAGCTGCACGCCCTGGTGTTCTGTTCGGCGGGCATGCATCTTAACAAAAACTTTTCTAGGTCTTACTTTCAGGGGAGGCCTTATATTTAGAAATCCAGCAAAACCTCTCCAAGGTCTTATTTTCAGGGGATGTTTTATTTTTCAGAAACAGGGTAGCGCCAATATATCCTTAAAGGAGATTTCAAAAACAGGGTCAGGGGGGGAACATAATAAACAATCCCAACTCACCTCTCCTTGTACCTCTCCAGTGCTCTATTGCCGCTCGGGGACCCCTGCCAGGTTCCAGGATCTCCTGCACAGCCAACATTATGACCCAGTTGATGGACTGCCTGCTCAGCCGGTCAGTGACTGAAGCAGGACACTACTGCAGTCGCGGATTGGCTGAGCTCATCGAAATTCGGGGCAAAATGCCTACTGGAAGGGGCTGTGAACCAGAGCTTCGCGGGAACGGGGAGAGCTAAGTAATTATCGTTTATTATGTTCTCCCCTGCCGGGTTCCAGGATCTCCTGCACAGCCAGACTTCTCCTTTAAGGGTCATACAGAGACGCGCTTCAGACACATCAGTCCCTGTCCCCATTATAGCACATAATCCGATTTCGTATCTCACACTCACATTATAGGATCAATTTTATAGGAAGCCAAATAGCCTGTCAGTCTGTGTTTTTTAAGGCTTCCGTAATTCCAATTTGTCCTTACCTGATAGTAATATTAATATATTCCATTATATAAGGGTCAGGATTCATGCACACAGGGCATGGTCTGTGCATGGGCTATGTGCAGCACACAGAAACAACCCTTATGTATGCCCTCTCCTCCGAAACGCAGACTGGAAAGAATATAACACTTCCGGCAGGACATACAGCAGCTGATAAGTTCTGGAAGACTGAAGATTTTTTAATAGAAGTAAATTACAAACCTTTGGCACTAGCTGGGACCAGTTGATCTTAAAGAAAAAATTTTTTTTTTTGAACAACCCTTAAAACATTTATGCTCATTGAGTCTGAGCATCATGTGCAGAATCACATGGACTTACATGCTTGGGTATGCTATCAATGAGTGTACTAATGGCTGTTTAAGGCACGTTCTGCCATGTTGAATGCACTTGGGCACAAAAATTATCAAGATCCGCTGCTGTCAGCTCTTTTGCAGTTCCTGACCAATGGCGTCAGATGTTCTTGATGAGAGTCAGGTCCCATCAGAGACGCTGCAGGTCATGGTGGCCCATTTAGGCCATACAAGCTGCTTAAAGAAACATGCGGCTGGACACTACTGTGTTAATAAATGCTTCCTGGGACACTTCAGACCACGTATAGCCCAATGTCATACAAGTGCATTCTGATGGTTAGTGTAGACACTGTTCAACGTCCTTGGCTTAGTATGTAACTGCCAGTTTTAGTTGCAGAACAGAATGGATCGCTATGCACCATCCGTCTAATCTAGAAATCCATCTGCGCAGAGGTTCACCTCTGTGCACCTCTTAAAGGGGTTTTCCACTAAAACGTAACTTTTCATATCTAGATGCTCATGGTGAGACTAAGGGCCCTATTCCACTGGACGATTAATGTTCAGATTATCGTTAAATCGTTAACGACTAAGGACCGAACGAGAAATTGTTGATCGTTTAATAAGACCTGGACCTATTGATATAATTGCTCGTTCGCAAATCGTTCGAATTGAATAAGAAGTCGTTCGGTCGTTTTTTTGTAATGCTGGGAGGGTTGTTCTGAGGTCAAGTTACTAACGAACTCACTGTGATTATCCCTCCCAGCATTACAAAGAATGTTGCAGATAAAGCCAGCCAGGGACTTGTTTACATCAGAAGGGAGAGAGGAGAGGGGGGATGAGGGGACAGGGAGAAAGGCTCAGGCACAGAGTTTTGTGTTTTCAGCAGAAAGCAGCAGCTCAGGACTGGGGAAAGGAGAATGAATAGATAATAAGTATGGAAGGAATTGTTAGTCTCACCTTGGGCAGCAACATATCAAAACTTATGTTTGACTGAAGTACCCCTATAATGTCATTCTAGTTGGTCATTGGTCTTCCAATCAATGAGATAAGCAACATTGAACAGTGCTGACGTCTCAGCCCATGTGCAAAGCCATCTATCTGGTGCAGTAAAAAGAATAGTCTCTCTGTGTTAAGATTCTGTCCCTCTGAATTTGTTACAAGTGGCAAAGACTATTAAATTTGAAGAGGTAGTTCATCAAAAAAAATTCAAATTAAATGGTCTCATCAAGTGCCAGAGATTTGTAATTTACTTCTATAAAAAAAAAATAAAAAACAAAATCAAGTCTTCCAGTACTTACAAGCTGCTGTATGTCCTACAGGAAGTGGTGTATTCTCTGCAGTCTGACACAGTGCTCTCTGCTGCCACCTCTGTCCATCTCAGGAACTGTCCAGAGCAGTAGAAAATCCCCAACAGAGGAAAACATCTCCTCCTCTCCATATTGGAAATAATACACCACTTCTTAGAGGACATACAGCAGCTGATAAGTACTGGAAAACTTGAGATTTTTTTTAATAAAAGTTTTTGTGAACTTGTGAACTACCCCTTTAATGTGCTTGGTTGCTTGGTTATGTGCCAACATGAACTATACAGAAAGTAATAAAATAAGAATAAATACATTTAAACAGTATGTTGCACAATATATATGCATTTGGGGAAAAATTGATGGAAAGAAATTGTCATAGTAACCAGAGGTAAGCAAATAATAGGATAGTTTATATTACAAGATAAATACAGACAATGGAGATGTATAATCTGAGTCAAATTATGTACGTAGGGCTGAGAATGTAAAATGCATAACTCAGCACAGTTGTCATCTTGTATGGTATATGGTGCATTTAGATAATTAGGAAATATTGCGCCATACTTTATGGAATACCTGCTCTAAAGCTAAGCAAGTGCATGAGCCCCCCCCCCCCCCCCCCCCCCCCCCCCCTTGTCCATCTATGATGTGTCTATAACATGCCTGTCCCACTTGCACATTATGGCTTTGTTCACACTACGTAAGAGACCGGCCGTTCCGTGACTTAGGGTACAAACACACACAGCAGATACGCAGCAGATACGCAGCAGATTTGATAATGTGTTCAGTTATTTAGATCTAATCTGCTGCGTATCTGCTGCGTATCGCAGCAGTAAATACGCAGCGTATAAGCCGTGTGTGTTTGTACCCTTAAGTACCAGCCGGATGATCTTTCTAGCCGCAGAGCTCTGATGCGGGTGTATCAGCGCAGGCCCGCCTCAGAGCTTCCCATAGCGCACAGTGAAAAGAGCGGCCAGAGCCGCTCGCTTCACTGTGTGAGCTGACAGGGTTTTCCTACATGTCAGTTATTTGCGGTGCCGCACGGATCCCGGCTGGAGCGTATACGATGTCTATATGCTCTGGCCGGGATCTTATTAAGAAACAGGCAATGTTCACAGGCGCATAAAGTACGTCCGTTGTTGCCGATGGCAACAACGGCCGTACTTATATGTAGTGTGAACATAGCCTAAAAGGGTATTCCCATTTATAGAGGTTATGTCCTATCCACAAGACAGGGCATAGCTAAGAGCAACCACTGGGGCCCATTATTTCACTATGGAGCTCTGTATGAGCACGTTCACACTATGGAATCCACGTAGATAACCTCCAGCTGATTCAGCGCAGCGGTGTGGATCTGAGGGTATCTAATATAATATAGCCTGCAAAGTGGTACATTGACTTTAAGGCAGGGTTCACACTACGTGAAACTGCTGGGTCACAGAAAGGCCGGTGTCAGTGAAGGTCATCCTGGCCGGTACTGCAGTACCAGCCAGATGATCTTCACTTGTGCTGAATTGGGATGCAGGTGCATCTGTGTGCCGGATGCCGGAGCCGCTCTCTCCATTGTGTGATCTGTCAGGCTTCTGCGGACGCTATTTAATATATAGCGGCCACACAAAACAATGTGTATACACTTCGGCCGTGATTCCATAGACGGCAGCACAATATAAATTTCCTATTAATCACGGCCATTGTTGCAAATCGACAACAAGGGCCGTGATTAATAGGAAACTTACGTTGCGTGAACATAGCCTTAGCGCGGATTCTGCTTGAAATTCCTTAAAGGGGTTATCCAGCGCTACAAAAACATGGCCACTTTTCCTCCTACTGTTGTCTCCAGTTCAGGTGCAGTTTGCAATTAAGCTCCATTTACTTCAATGGAACAGAGTTTCAAAACCCCACCCAAACTGGAGACAACAGTAGGGGGAAAGTGGCCATGTTTTTGTAGCGCTGGATAACCCCTTTAACCCCTTAACGACATCAGCGTAAATTTACGCCCTCGCAGCCTGGTACTTAACGCACCAGGGCGTAAACTTACGCCCGATGTTTCCCCGCTGAACACACAGCGGTCGGGGAAGATGGCCTGCTATAATGTATAGCAGGCCATCTCTGCTCGTCGGCACGGGGGGTGATTAACCACCCCCCCGTGCCGATGATCGCTGCTATCGGCTGATCAATACAGATTAGCCGATAGCAGCTGAATACAGATTTCCGGGTCATCGGTGACCCGGAAAGCAATGGCGATTGGCCGCTGATCAGCAATTCCTCCGTTTTGGCGTAGGGGCGTTTTTTCCCCCTATATCCTACCGTCACTGTCTGCTGATAAGTGCCGCACATAAGTGCGCCATTTATCAGCAGCTTCTTTTTTGGCGTAGGTATATTTTTTCTTACTGTCAAAAAAAACATAAAAAAACACTACATTACACCACACTACACAAAATAAAGTTTTACACTACACCAGAACACATTTACATACCCCATATACCAATCCCTGTATAAAGATGGCCCCCAGGGTGTTTTCGGCGTCGGACGCATACGTTATTATTGCCTCCGACACCGAAACAGCCAGTGAGGATGAATGGGGGGATCCTTCTTTCCTCCATTCATCCTCATCCTCCTCATCATCCAGTGACGTGTCTGGGGGTAGCGTAGCGTAAGCTGCCCCCCAGACACGTCTTTTCCGCCAGTACCGTCCCAATAAGAGATGACGGTATGGCGTGAAATTCTCCAAACTCTGTGAGAGTACCTCAGGGTACACTTACAGATCCAGGGTAGGTGCACACTGCGGAATGGCGAAGGATAACCCTTTGTGCATTCCGCAGCTGGCACCCACCGGCAGACCGATGCAGGCGCATGTCTCCGCCCGTGTCATAGACTCCATTCTATGCACGGGCGGATTCCATCGTCCATCCAAAGAATGAACACATTGGTCGGAGAGCGGAATCCGCCCGTGCATAGAATTAAGACTATGACACGGACGGAGATGCACGCCTGCATCAGTCTGCCGGTGGGTGCCAGCTGCGGAATGCGTGAAGGGATATCTGTTGCGATTCTGCAGTGTGCACGTACCCTTAGAGTGTATGAAGGAAGGGACACCCGAATCCTGCATGCCCCCCCCACCATCCTCGGAGTTAGTGGGAAGATCGTTTGGGAACTGATCTTCCCACTGCTGGATAAAGGTTACCACCTGTACGGGGATAACTTTTATACCAGCACCCCCTCTTCTGGTCCCTCGCTGCCCGAGCTACTGTAGCTAGCGGCACAATCCGAAAATATCAGAAGCAGTAATAGAGCCCTAATATTTAGCAGCCATGGAGCGGACCCAGCGCTTCTGGATATGAAGGACCCCGTATCGCACCAGGACACCATTTTCCAGGTGACATCCCCCACACTGGAAAACAGGAGACCCCAGAAGAAGTGCAGGGTGTGGCGTAACAGGGGGACCAGGAAGGACACCATTTTTCAGTGTGACACCTGTCCTGATCACCCCGGCCTCTGCATACTGGATCACTTCAAGGCGCACCACACGTCATTGGGGTTCTACATTATCTAAATTCTTTCCATTATTCCTATTTCAGGGGTCACGTTGATCCGGGGATTATTCTGATCGCCATTATGGAGTCAGGAAGGATTTTTTTCCTGTGATGAGGCTACTGTTGTCTGCCTTACGAGGAATCTAACAAGGGGGGCAGCGGGGATATGGCCCCCTGGTGACGGCCACATTTGGGACGTGAAAATGAAAAAAATTGTATTTTTTATTTTCCTGGCACATGTTCGACAAATTTGCCCGTCACTAGTGGGGTCCACATGCTCACTGCACCCCTTATTAGATTCCTTATGGGGTGTAGTTTCCATAATGGGGTCACTTGTGGGGGGTTTCTACTGTCCTGGCAGCACAGGAGCTTTGTAATTGCGACATGGCCTCCATCCTCCATTTCAGCCTCTAAATGGCGCTCTGTCCCTTTGGTGGCTTGCCCTGTGCCCATATGGCACATTATGTCCACATGTAGGGTATTTTCGTACTCAGGGGAAATTACCGTACAGGTTTTGTGTTGATTTTCTTTTTTAACCTCTTGTGGAAATGGGAAAAATCAAGGCTAGACCAACATTTAGAGTAAAATGCTTAATTTTTACACTAAATCATTGATCTTGTCTTGATTTTTTCATTTTCACAAGGGAAAGTTAAAAGATAAAAAAAAACACTAAATGTGTAGAGCAATTTCCCCTCAGTACGAAAATACCCCACATGTGGACATAAAGCGCCATGCGGGTGCAGGGTAAGCCTCCAAAGGGAAGGAGCGCCATTTGGCATTTGGAGGCTGGATTTGGCTGGAAAAGATTTCGAGGGCCATGTTGCATTTAAAAGGCCCCTGTGTTGCCAAGACCGTTGAAACCCCCCACAAGTGACCCCATTATGGAAACTACACCCCTTAGGGAATGTAACAAGGGGTGTAGTGAGCATATGGACCCCACTTATGACGGGCACAAATGTGGAACAATGTGGCGTGAAAATGAAATATTACATTTTTTACACTATAATGTTGGTTTGGCCTTAAATTTTTCATTTTCACAAGGGGTTAAAAGAGAAAAAAACACACAAAATGTGTAGAGCAATTTCCCCAGAGTCCGTAAATACCCCACATGTGGACATAAAGCGCCATGTGGCCGCAGGGCAAGCCTCCGAAGGGAAGGAGCGCCATTTGGATTTTGGAGGCTGGATTCAGCCAGAATGGATGATGAACGCCATTTCGCATTTACAGAGCCCTCGTGCTACCAAAACACTGGAAACCCCCCACAAGTGACCCCATTCTGGAAACTACATCCCTCAAGGAATCTAACAAGGGGTGCAGTGAGGATATGGACCCCTTGATGACGGCCACATTTGTGCCGTGAAAGTGAAAAAATTTAAATTTTCCCTTTCACGTCACATTGTTCCACATTTGTGCCCGTCACCAGTGGGGTCCATATGCTCACTGCACCCCTTGTTAGATTCCTTGAGGGGTGTAGTTTCCAGAATGGGGTCACTTGTGGGGGGTTTCCAGTGTCTTGGCAGCACGAGGGCTCTGTAAATGCGACATGGCCCTTGAAATCCATTCCAGTAAAATCCAGCTTGCAAAGGCCAATTGGCGCTCCTTCCCTTTGGAGGCTTGTCCTGCGCCCCCTTGGCACTTTATGTCCACATGTGGGGTATTTCCGTACTCGGGAGAAACTGCGCTACACGTTTTGTGTTTTTTTTCCTTTTATCCCATTGTGAAAATGAAAAATTGAAGGCTAGAACAACGTTATAGTGTAAAAAATTAATTTTTCTTTTTTCACGCCACATTGTTCTGAAAATCTGTGAAGCACCTGTGGGGTCCAGATGCTCACCGCACCCCTTGTTACATTCCTTGAGGGGTGTAGTTTTCTAAATGGTGTCCCTTTAGGGGTGTTTTTTAGGTTTTGGCACCCCAGAGCCTCTGGCAACCTGAAGTGGTACAGTCAGAAATGACCAAATATAACGGAGCCATTGAAATTCACTGGGCGCTCCTTTGTATCTGAGGCTTGTGGTTCCGTCAAACAGCGCAATAGGGCCACATATGGGGTATATCTATAAACTGCAGAAACGGGGCAATCAATATTGGGGTGAATTTCTCTGGTAATAAGTTTATAATTATGAAATATATTGGATTACAATAAAATCTCTGCACAGAAGATTAAAATTTTCAAATTTCTTACACACTTAGCTTTTATTTCTGTGACTCTCCTAAAGGGTTAAAACACTTTCTGGATGTGCTTTTGGGGGGTGCAGTTTCTGAAATAGGGTGCTTTGTGGGGCTTTCTAACATACAGGCCCCTCAAATACACTTTACACCTGAACAGGTCCCTAAAAATATCTGACTTTGAAATTTTACTGAAAATTTGGAAATTTGCTGCTTATGTTTTAAGCTTTCTATTGTCTAAAAAAAATTAAAAATCGTTTAATAAATGCCGCCAACATAAAGTAGACATGTTGCTAATGCTATTTAATATATAATTTATGTGGTATAACCACTTTCTGTATAAGCAAAAAAGTTTCAAAGTTGGAAAAATGCATTTTTTCACAATTTTTCACATTATTTGTTTTTTTTTTCATAAATATTTGTTATAAATATTGACTCCAATTTACCAGAAATGTAAAGTACAATATGTCACGAGAAAACAATCTCAGAATCAGCCGGATAGGTAAAAGCATCCCGAAGTTATTAATGAATAAAATGACACAGGTCATTTTCATAAAATTTGTCTCTGTCATTAAGGCCATTTCAGGCTCTGTCCTTAAGGGGTTAATGTGAACATACCCTGAGACAGTTATACTGGAAGTCTGGAAGTTAATCGGATATGGGTGAGAAATGATGTCACTTTAATGTCCACAAATTCCCTACATGTTAGCGATCATTACAATTGGTGAATTTCTAAAAATGGATAAACTCATTGAAAGGAAGTAATAAACAATACTGTAAAATGTTGGCATTAATATTATGAACTAGAAAATGTACCCGGCGCTGCCCGGGTATAAAGTGTCAGTGTGTTAATTAGATTTGTTCTAAGGTGCCCAGGAGGCAAAGCTAAAGGTATTGTTTCATCTAAATTAATCAGTGGAATTAGTGTATACCTGTAGTGCATAGTTGGAGGGGTTCTGTATACCCACAATGTATAGTTTTTAGGGGTCTCGCATATCTGTAGTGCATAGTTGGGGGGCTGTATACCTATAGTGTATAGTTGGGGGGGTCCTGTATACCTGTAGTGTGTAGTTGGGGGGGCTGTATACCTGTTGTGTATAGTTGAGGGAGGTCCTGTATACCTGCAGTGTACAATTGTTGAAGGTCCTGTATACCTGTACTGTATAGTTCAGGGGTCCTGTATACCTGTAGTATATAGTTGGTGCTGTTGGTGGAGGTCTTGTATACCTGTATATTATAGTTTAAAGGTCCTGGATACCTGTAGTGTATAATTGGTGGAGGTCTTGTATACCTGTAGTATATAGTTCGGGGGTCCTGTATACCTGTAGTGCATAGTTTGAGGGTCCTGTATAACTGTAGTATAGAGTTTGTGGATGTCCTGTATACCTGTAGTGTATAGTTTGGGGTCCTATATACCTGTAGTATATAGTTGGTGGAGTTCCTGTATACCTGTAGTATATAGCTTTGGGTCCTGTATACCTGTAGTGTATAGTTTGGGGTCCTGTATATTTGTAGTATATAGTTGGTGGAGTTCCTGTATACCTGTAGTATATAGCTTTGGGGTCCTGTATACCTGTAGTAAAGAGTTGGTGAAGGTGCTGTATACCTATAGTATAGAGTTGGTGTAGGTCCTGTATACCTGTAGTGTATAGTTTTGAGGTCCTGTATACCTGTAGTGTATAGTTTGGGGTCCTATATACCTGTAGTATATAGTTGGTGGAGTTCCTGTATACCTGTAGTGTATAGTTTTGGGGTCCTGTATACCTGTAGTGTATAGTTTGGGGTCCTGTATATTTGTAGTATATAGTTGGTGGAGTTCCTGTATACCTGTAGTATATAGCTTTGGGGTCCTGTATACCTGTAGTAAAGAGTTGGTGAAGGTGCTGTATACCTATAGTATAGAGTTGGTGTAGGTCCTGTATACCTGTAGTGTATAGTTTTGAGGTCCTGTATACCTGTAGGGTATAGTTTGGGGTCCTATATACCTGTAGTATATAGTTGGTGGAGTTCCTGTATACCTGTAGTGTATAGTTTTGGGGTCCTGTATACCTGTAGTGTATAGTTTGGGGTCCTGTATACCTATAGTATATAGTTGGTGGAGGTCCTGTCTACCTGAAGTATATAGTTGGTGGAGGTCCTGTATACCTGAAGTATATAGTTGGTGGAGGTCCTGTATACCTGTAGTGTATAGTTTTGGGGTCCTGTATACCTGTAGTGTAAAATTTGGGGTCCTGTATACCTGTAGTATATAGTTGGTGGAGGTCCCGTGCACTTGTAGTGTATAGTTTTGGGGTCCTGTATACCTGCAGGGTCGTATTTACCATTAGGCACCCATGGTCTGGTGCGTAGGGTAGCACCTTGGAGAGGGGCAGTACCCTCCCGTTCAGACTTGCCAGAAAATCTTTGGTCAGGTCTTGTATAGTGGTGTTATCCAGTCACAGTATGGAGGTATTGGTCAGGTCTGGTATGGCAGTGTTATTCAGTCACAGTGTGTCGGTATTGATCATGTCTGGTATGGCGGTGTTATCCAGTCACAGTATGGCGGTATTGGTCAGGTCTGGTATGGCAGTGTTATTCAGTCACAGTGTGTCGGTATTGGTCATGTCTGGTATGGCAGTGTTATCCAGTCACAGTATGGCGGTATTGGTCAGGTCTGGTGTGGCGGTGTTCTTCAGTCACAGTGTGGTGGTATTGGTCAGGCCTGGTATAGTGGTGTTATCCAGTCACAGCATGGCGGTATTGGTCAGGTGTGGTATGGCAGTGTTATTCAGTCACAGTATGGCGGTATTGGTCAGGTCTGGTATGGCAGTGTTATCCAGTCATAGAATGGTGGTATTGGTCAGGTGTGTTATGACAGTGTTATCCCGTCACAGTATGGTGGTATTGGTCAGGTCTGGTATAGCGGTGTTATCCAGTCACAGTATGGCGGTATTGGTCAGGTCTGATATAATGGTGTTATCCAGTCACAGTATGGCGGTATTGGTCAGGTCTGGTATGGCGGTGTTACCCTGTCACAGTTTGGTGGTATTGGCCAGGTCTGGTATGGCAGTGTTATCCAGTCACAGTATAGCGGTATTGGTCAGGTCTGGTGTTGCAGTGTTATCCAGTCACAGTATATGGCAGTATTGATCAGGTCTGGTATGGCAGTGTTATCCAGTCACAGTATATGGCAGTATTGATCAGGTCTGGTATGGCAGTGTTATCCAGTCACAGTATGGCGGTATTGGTCAGGTCTAGTATGGCAGTGTCATCCAGTCACAGTATGGTGGTTTTGGTCAGGTCTGGTATGACAGTGTTATCCAGCACAGTATGGCGGTATTGGTCAGGTCTGGTGTGGCAGTGTTACCCAGTCACAGTTTGCTATACCTGTAGTGCCCTGTATATACATGTACTGTATAGATGGAGTAGGGGGTCCTGTATATACATGTACAGTATAGATGGAGTAGGGGGTCCTGTATACATGTACTGTATAGATGGAGTAGGGGGTCCTGTATACATGTACTGTATAGATGGAGTAGGGGGTCCTGTATATATATGTTCTGTATAGATGCAGTAGGGGGCCCTGTATATACATGTACTGTATAGATGGAGTAGGAGGTCCTGTATATACATGTACTATATAGATGGAGTAGGGGGCCCTGTATATATATATATGTTCTGTATAGATGCAGTAGGGGGCCCTGTATATACATGTACTGTATAGATGGAGTAGGAGGTCCTGTATATACATGTACTATATAGATGGAGTAGGGGGCCCTGTATATATATATGTTCTGTATAGATGCAGTAGGGGGCCCTGTATATACATGTACTGTATAGATGGAGTAGGAGGTCCTGTATATACATGTACTATATAGATGGAGTAGGGGGCCCTGTATATATATGTACTGTATAGATGAAGTAGGAGGTCCTGTATATACATGTACTGTATAGATGGAGTAGGAGGTCCTGTATATACATGTACTGTATAGATGGAGTAGGGGGTCCTGTATATACATGTACTGTATAGATGGAGTAGGGGGTCCTGTATATACATGTACTGTATAGATGGAGTAGGGGGCCCTGTATATACATGTACTGTATAGATGGAGTAGGAGGTCCTGTATATACATGTACTGTATAGATGGAGTAGGGGGTCCTGTATATACATGTACTGTATAGATGGAGTAGGGGGTCCTGTATATACATGTACTGTATAGATGGAGTAGGGGGTCCTGTATATACATGTACTGTATAGATGGAGTAGGGGGTCCTGTATATACATGTACTGTATAGATGGAGTAGGGGGTCCTGTATATACATGTACTGTATAGATGGAGTAGGGGGTCCTGTATATACATGTACTGTATAGATGGAGTAGGGGGCCCTGTATATACATGTACTGTATAGATGGAGTAGGGGGTCCTGTATATACATGTACTGTATAGATGGAGTAGGGGGCCCTGTATATACATGTACTGTATAGATGGAGTAGGGGGTCCTGTATATACATGTACTGTATAGATGGAGTAGGGGGCCCTGTATATACATGTACTGTATAGATGGAGCAGGGGGTACTGTATACATGTACTGTATAGATGGAGTAGGGGGTCCTGTATATACATGTACTGTATAGATGGAGCAGGGGGTACTGTATACATGTACTGTATAGATGGAGTAGGGGGTCCTGTATATACATGTACTGTATAGATGCAGTAGGGGGTCCTGTATATACATGTACTGTATAGATGGAGTAGGGGGTCCTGTATATACATGTACTGTATAGATGGAGTAGGGGGCCCTGTATATACATGTACTGTATAGATGGAGTAGGGGGCCTTGTATATACATGTACTGTATAGATGGAGTAGGGGCTCCTGTATATACATGTACTGTATAGATGGAGTAGGGGCTCCTGTATATACATGTACTGTATAGATGGAGTAGGGGGTCCTGTATATACATGTACTGTATGGATGGAGTAGGGGGCCCTGTATATACATGTACTGTATAGATGGAGTAGGGGGCCTTGTATATACATGTACTGTATAGATGGAGTAGGGGGTCCTGTATATACATGTACTGTATAGATGGAGTAGGGGGTCCTGTATACATGTACTGTATAGATGGAGTAGGGGCTCCTGTATATACATGTACTGTATAGATGGTGTAGGGGGTCCTGTATACATGTGCTGTATAGATGGAGTAGGGGGTCCTGTATATACATGTACTGTATAGATGGAGTAGGGGGCCCTGTATATACATGTACTGTATAGATGGAGTAGGGGGTCCTGTATATACATGTACTGTATAGATGGAGTAGGGGGTCTACCAGTTATTACTGTGGATGTTGTGAGGCAGCTTCCCTAGCAACCATTGCTCCCTGTGAAAATGAAAGCAGTAATCCTATTGGTTGCTAAGGCTAGGTTCACACTGCGTTTTCAGCATCCGTTTAACGCATCCGTTTTTTGCAAAAAACGCATGAAAAACGGATTGCAAAAAACGGATTCATTTGTGTGCATCCGTTTTTCCATTGACTTCCATTATAAAAAAAAACGGATCCGTTTTTTTTGGCGGACCAAAACGAACCAAAAAACGTTGCTGACCCTATTTTTCTGGACGTTAAAAAAAACGGATCCGTTAAACGGATGCTGAAAACGCAGTGTGAACCTAGCCTAAGACTCCAACTGCCGTGTCTGCTGCAGCTAATTATATCTCCTGTGTGCAGTGAGGAGATTGTCCCATTCATCTCTATAGGGCGCCTCTCTTTCCCCTCCCCCTCCCCTCCTGTACATCTGGCGGGGACGGGACTTTCGTTAAAACCTTCCCGGGCACCCAATGTATCTGTGTGCCAAATTTGGGGTCAAACGGTTCAGGCGTTTGGAAGTCTATTTGGGACAGACAGACAGAAGGACAGACAGACAGAAGGACAGACTTTGATTTTTATTATATAGATGTAAAAAGCAAGTCTACATTCAACAAATGGGTATAGGGATGGGCACTTAGAATGCTTGGAATGTCATTTTTTACCCCTTGAACCCACACTCGCCTTCTACCATTTTGGAATGTATGTTTTACTTGGAAGTTTATCTAATATAAATGCTGGAACTCAATTCCTCTTTTTTATTGTGCTCCATGACTTTTTCCTATCTTTTCTCCTATTTCCTCTGAACATCTGTGACAGCACAAAGAGGGAGATTTATCAAACATGGTGTAAAGTGAAACTGGCTCAGTTGCCCCTAGCAACCAATCAGATTCCACCTTTCATGTTCCAAAGAGTCTGTGAGGAATGAAAGGTGGAATCTGATTGGTTGCTAGGGGCAACTGAGCTGGTTTCACTTTACACCATGTTTGATAAATCTCCCCCAAAAATTTATTTACCAAAATACATTCCACGTATTGAGCAGCGTTCATCAATACTGTACTGACACCTCCAGGGATCGATACGTCCTAGTCTATATGGATGACACTCTGATCTTTTTTCTAAGGACCCGCCAGCTGTACGTCTGTTCATATCCTGCAGGAGTTGCCAGAAAACGTTCTATAAGCCATTGGGGGGGCCATTCCCTGGTATTTTAGTATCTGGATCCTGAAAGGCCTTTTTTTCTAGCTGTTTCTTCTCTAAAAGAGTAGTAGATACCTGAAATAAACTTCCAGCAGAGGTGGTTGGTAAATCTACAATAACATAATTTAAACACGCTTGGGATAAAGATACATCTATCCTAAGATAATAAGAAAGAAAATACTAAAAGGGCAGACTAGATGGACCCAGTGGTCTTTTTCTGCCAACAATCTTCTATGGTTCTATGAAGTCAAGGGAAATCATGTCCATTCCATACAGGTTGTTCTGTAAAAGATTATGTCCTGCTAAGCAGAAATATTTTAAAGTGAATGTACCCTCAGGCCCGGGCTGAAGCACTGGAGGCGGGCCGACCCACCCCCAGTGGGAGGAAACCCCTATTAGAGTCAATGGAGCTGCATCATAGAGGGGCGGGGGTTTCCTCCCACTAGGGGTGGGTCGACCCACCTCCAGTGCTTCACTTCACTTTAAAGGGAATGGAGTAAAGCTGAGTTCACACAAGTTTTTTTTTATTCATTTTTGCAAAAAAAAAGGATGAAAAAATGGACAAACAGATGCATTTGTCTGCATCTGTTTTGATCCGTTTTTCCATTGACTTCCATTATTTAAAAAAAACATGTTTTTGTTTATGTTAAAATGTCTTGATCATTTCCAACTTCCTTCCACTGAAACTATATCCTTGCCTTGACCACTCTCTCTCTCCTAAATGAGGGGGTGATCCTTTGAATAAGGCACCAAGGATTTTCGAATATAATTTGGACTGAGACTACAATCGTTTCCATTACTGACTTGCCTCCGGCTCAGGGCGTCACCAATGTGCGTGGTAGGGGGTAGCATCTCAAAAATGGCCCATTTTGTCCCATTGTCTTGGTAACTCTCTGCTACTGAGTACAGGCCCTTACACACTGAGTAAAAGAGGCTGAATTTACGAGCAGAGGCCGCTCAAAATTCTGCCTGTCCTATTTCCTCAATGGGATTTCTCCCCTCTCTGAGAGCGCCTCTCTCAGCTCAAAGAATGAAATACATAAATATATGTAAATGAAGGATATATATATATATCTTAACCCCTTAAGGACAGAGCCTAAAAATGACCTTAAGGACCGGGCCAATTGTCACTTATGCGTTTTCGTTTTTTCCTCCTCGCCTTCTAAGACCCATAGCTCTTTTATTTTTCCACCTACAGGGCCATCAGAAGACTGCAGACCTGACTGCACAGAGGAAGGTAAGGGACCTCCGTCAGTCAGGCCATGCGATCAGGACCCCTGGAGACACACTGTGGGGGTCCTGATCGGTAAGTGACAGGAGATGCTCCTGTCACTTACACTTAAATGCAGCGATTGCGGGTGCCTGCCATTGAGGGCAAGGGCCTGGCTGCAGATAGCAGCCGGACCTCACCAGCTATGGAGTGAACTCAGCTTGTAAACCTGCTCCATAGTCCGGGACGCCGATTGTCATTAAAGGGGTAGTGCGCCAGTAAGCAATTATTCACCAAATAACACACATTACAAAGTTATACAACTTTGTAATGTATGTTATGTTAGTGAATGGCCCCCTTCCCCGTTTTTCCCCCCACCCACACCAGACCCGGAAGTGTAGTGCTCTATACTCACCTGATTCGTGTCGACCCCCATCCGCCATCTTGTGACAATGATGTCATCTTCGGGCAGCCGGCCGAACTGCTCCGTCCGTCCCTTGTGCCGGCCGCCCTCTGCCGCGTCATTAGCTGCTCAGCCGCGATTGGCTAAGCATAACTGTACTCAGCCAATTGCGGCTGAGCAGCTGATGACGCGGTAGAGGGCGGCTGGCACTAGGGACGGTCGGAGCGGTCCGGCCGTCTGCCCGAAGATGACATCATTGTCACAAGATGGTGGACGGGGGTCGACATGAGATGCAGTGAGTATAATGCATCACACTTCCGGGTCTAGCGTGGGTGGGGGGAACACGAGGACGGGGGCCATTCACTAACATAACATACA
The DNA here is from genome assembly GCF_027789765.1 of Dendropsophus ebraccatus. Taxonomy (NCBI): domain Eukaryota; kingdom Metazoa; phylum Chordata; class Amphibia; order Anura; family Hylidae; genus Dendropsophus; species Dendropsophus ebraccatus. The sequence goes on from NC_091464.1 coordinate 83,398,794, forward strand.
TTACAAAGTCTTATAACTTTGTAATGTGTGTTATTTAGTGAATAATTGTTTACCACCACACTACCCCTTTAAGGGGTTAAAGTACTAAATAAGGTTTAGGAGGGAAGTGTTTTTATTAAAGAACTGAACTCAAGAACAAGAGGAGACAGTGTGAGCTTGGAACAAACTTCCAGCAGATGTGGTTGGTAAATCTATAGTAACTGAATGTAAACCTGCCTGGTATATACATATATCTATCCTACGATAATAAGAAGGGAAATACTAAAAGGGCAGAGTAGATGGACCAGGGGGATTTTTTTTGCTGACACTTTTCCATGTTTCTGCATTTCTATGAAGGACAAGGTCCCAAAGACGGAAGTAAAAGCGTAACTGTCAAATTTTTTTTTATTGCAGAAATCAGTAGTATAAGCGATTTTAAGAAACTCTGTAATAGGTTTCATCAGCCAAAAAAGCCTCCTTCTGTACTCAAGAAGCAATCTCCCAGCCTCCCCCCCCCCCTGACTTCTTATCTGTGCATTATTAGACAAACACGTCTTCATTACAGAGAAGCCTGTGGAGACGGGCTCTGCTCTCTCCATTCTATCCTTATGGAGGGGGGAGGGGCTGAGGCAGATGAGGGAGCAGGAAGAGGTGACATGAAGGTCAGCTGTTTGTAGACTGTCTGGGCACCTAAACCGCAGGATTCAGGGGTCAGAAAGGTCAGTGCTTATCTATGAACTTACTGAGAGAAGATTGCAGGGTATTGTGCTGTGCAGGACTGCTCCTTGCTCAGTCACTCCTAACAGCCCCTCCCCTCTCCATAGCCACATAATGGAGACAGAAATCCTGCTTCTTCTGAAGTGAGGGGGGGGGGGGGAGCTGGGAGATTGCTCTTTCAGTTTAGAAGGAAACTATTTTGGTTTATAAAACCTATTACAGAGTTTCTTAAAATCGCTTGTACTATTGATATTTAATGTTTTCAAAAAAATAACCCTGAAATGACAGTTACGCTTTAAGTTCATTTAGAGGACATTTAGGCTCCTCGCCTTATCAAGAAATTCCTCGTAAATGCTTTCAAGCCTCATGAAATCCCTTCAGGGAGGGATCCGATTGCTCACTGCATCTAACATCACATTCCCATGAGCAGCCATGGCTCCTGCTTCTTCTTCTGTCGCTCCACTTTCCATCTTCTGTCGCGTCCCCATTGGATCAGGCTATAGCTTTAATGCATGGCATGTCAGGAAGTTAAGTTAAGTTGTGAGGATGATATCTGGCTATTTAAAGGGGAGCATTGATGGATCTAAGCGGCAATACAGCACCCAAACTGTGGACAAGAGTTGTGCTGTTTCTGGAAAAAACATTAAACTTCCATACTTAAAGCCTCCAAACTGGTTTCCCATTGCATCGGACTCCAGGTAAATCATATATTATGCCTGTAAATAGACAGCTCCTACCTGACATCTAGCTGGAAATGCAATAGCGCTGCAGGCACCTATTTTCATATGTTATGGCAATGTCCCACAGTAGTTTTGGGTGATAACTATTATTAACAAAGATGCCATAGTAATTCCTCACCAGAGTTTTGCTGGCTTCTTTCTCCACTGATCACCTTCCCGTACTATACTAAGGCCTTGCTTAGACCACTAATAGCTGCAGCTAGGCTAGTATTAGCCACCAATTGGAAAGCTGACTAAACCACCTATACAAACCTGGATAGCTAAGGTGGATAAATTGTTTAGATTAGAAGAAACTGCTTTCTGAGAGCACAGATCCCATTTAAAATTCTTAAAGAGAATTTGTCACCATGAAAAGGCTACCCAAGCTATTGGCATCATGTTATAGGGCAGAAGGAGCTGAGCAGATTGATATATATGTTCATGGAAAAATATTCAGTATAACTTGCAATTTATTGATTGAAATCAATGCTAAGGAGTCCAGTCTATTGAGTGATTCCGCCCACTGGACTCCTTAGCATAAAATGAGCAGGGATTTCACTCAACAAGTTACAAGTTATACTGAATCTTTTCCCATAAAGATATATATCAATCTGTTCAGCTCTTCCTGCTCTATAACATGATGGCAATATACTAGATGGCATTTTCTTGGTGACAGGTTCCCTTTAAAGATCTGGTCCACCTGCATTAATTCCAGGCAATTCAATTTAGATATACCCATCTTACTTAACCGGACTACTAGATCTGCCACCACAGGCACTCAACAACCTCCAACCTGGGCCTGACACTGGGAGAGCATTACCCTTGTCATGTAATACTGTATATATGTTTATCTAAACTATCTTCTGATCTATATTTGTTTTTTTTTTGTAAACATTATCCATCTATCTTCCCCCTCCTCTCTCTTTCACTGATTCTGATTGCTCTTTTAAGTTTGGTTTTATGTTTTGTAACCCTATATAAATTTAGCAAACAGATCACTGATCTCAGAGCAGCTAAAGAAGACACTGTCAGCTGCTGGTTAATGGCTCAATACAGCGATATCCCTGGGAAACATCAATAGGAATTAAGGTTCATGGATCCTCAATTAAGAGGCACATGACTAGCCAGATATCCCTCCAGGAAAGAACCTGGAAATGGGATTGCTCCTGTACGGAGACCACCAAAACCACCATATTAAGTGGCCTCTTCAGTCAATATCCAACTCAATTACGAGTCTGACGATATGACCGAGGAAATATCAAAGCCAGGTATCCATCCACAGACAGCTGTTTCGGGGTGTTGCTCCTCAGCAGTGTGGAGCAGGTTTCTGGCTAGGTGGGAGTAATGCCTAGTAGACCAATATGGCAAACAGATCATTGATCTCAGGGAGACCAGCAGAAGGCACTGTTGGCTGCTGAATAATGACTTCAATACAGTGAACTCCTAAGTACATTGCCCCCTGGGAAACATCAGTATCCAAAAAGGTCCATGGAGCCTCAGTTATGAGTTTCAAACAAGATATCCCTTCAGGGGAGGACCTATCAAAGGGACAGCTCCTGTACAGAAACCACAATATTACATGGCCCTTTCAGCCACTATCCAACTCAATTTTGAGTCTGGTGATATGACCGAGGAAACAAAGCCAGGTATCCATCCACAGAAAGGTGTTTTGAGGTGTTGCCCCTCATCAGTGTGGAGCAGAATGCCCAGGTGGGAGCAATGCCTAGCAGAATGCCCAGGTGGGAGCAATGCCTAGTAGAATGCCCAGGTGGGAGCAATGCCTAGGAGACCTATATGGCAAACAGATGACTGATCTCAGGGAGACCAGCCAAAGAAGACACTGTAGGCTGCTGGTTAATTGCTCAATACAGTGAAATCCTATGTTCACTGCCCCATGGGAAACATCAATATACAAAAAAAGTTTGCAGAGCCTCAATTACGAGTCTCAAAACACAGCCAACTAGCCAGATATCCCTCCAGGGAAGGACCTAGCAAAGGGAGACCACCTAAACCACCATATTATGTGTCCCCTTCAGTCAATATCGAACTCAATTTCGAGTCTGGCGATATGACCGAGGAAATACCAAAGCCAGGTGTCCATCCACAGACAGCTGTTTTGAGGTGTTGCCCCTCATCAGTATTGAGCAGGATTCTGGCTAGGTGGGAGCAATGCCTTGTAGACCAATACGGCAAACAGATGACTGATCTCAGGAAGACCAGCCAAAGAAGACATTGTCAACTGCTGGTTAAAACGCTCAATACAGTGAAATGCTAGGTGAATTGCTCCCTGGGAAACATTGATATGCAAAAAGAGTCCATCGTGCCTCTCAAAATACAAGACTAGCCAGATATCCCTCCAGGGATGGCTCCTGTACAGAGACCACTAAAACCACCATATTAAGTGACACATTTAAGTCAATATCCAACCCAATTACGAGTCTAATGATAAGACCCAGGAAATACCAAAACCAGGTATCCACAGACAGCTGTTTTGTGGTGTTGTCCCTCATCAGTGTGGAGCAGGATTCTGGCTAGGTGGGAGCAATGCTTAGTACCACCAAAACCACCATATTAAGTGTCCCCTTTAAGTCAATATCCAACCCAATTACGAGTCTAATGATATGTTCAATAAAAATAAATTTTAAAAGAAAAAAAGCTTTATAGTTTTTATTCATTTACAAAGAGATACTTTTTGATTCATTCACTACAATAAACCAGGTTAGGCAATGCTAGCGGGAGAAAGGTGACAACTATTGCACAGCTCCGGATGACATTCTGATCTACTGTATAACGCTCAAAAGTCACAGCGGAAAATGGTTAATAAATGTTTTCCGAACGGCAGATGAATGATTTAATACAAAGGTGGCGAGATAACGCCGGACTCATATAAGTTATCTCCGCCTTATCTTTAATAACAAGACCTGGACGAGCTGCATCTTTCCAGCAGTTGTTGACAAAAATAGAAGCTCGACTGACTAGCCTGGCATGCTGATATCTGTAGTTCCACTCGGAATCAGAGATGTATGCTGATAGAGAGAGAAGCAGATCAAATATTCCATAAAGATCCTATAGATGTCTTTTGTTCCATTCTGACTATTCCTAAGATTAAACTGGAGGTAGGAAACCTTGGCTCTTCAGCTGTGGCAAAACTACAACTCCCATCATGCCTGGACAGCCAAAGCTAAAGCTTTGGCTGTCCAGGCATGATGGGAGTTATAGTTTTGCAATGGCTGGAGGGCCGAAGGTTCCTTACCTCTGCATTAAACCCTTTACGCGAAGTCAAAGATATTCAGAGAATATTAACATAGGGGCAAATATAGGCAAACCTATGCGTACATTTGGATACAGAACATTTTCCATTGACTTCCATTAAATATATATATATATATATATATATATATATATATATATATATATATATAAAAGACCCCATTTAGTGTTTGCAATGCATTTATATGAAAAGCCTAAAAAAGTTTAAGAAAAACAAAACAAAACATGCACTTGGTATATATCTGCCCCATAGACATTTATGGGGACTGGATCTCCTCTTTGTATATAAGTTATATGCTGTCAATAGTGGTGTGAACAAAAAAGGTTAAGGACATGTTCACATTGGGGAAATTTGTTGCATACATCTTTACTAACAGGATTTGCAGCAATGTATGCTCAGGCAGGAATAAGCTAATTCCCAAAATCTACTATGTACAGGATGGTGGGTGAGCGTCTGATGAATGGGGGTCCCACTGCTCGGCTATCTTTAGCAGACCCATAGAGATGAATGCAGTGGCAGTGCACAAGCCTGACCACTGCTCTAGTCAACCAGGAGGACGTAGGACCTTATACTTGTTATCGGTGGGGATTCCATTGGTTGGACCTTCACCATTCTTTCATTTTAAACTATAATGACAGGAGTCAGGGAAGCTTAGATCTCTGCTGCTATTTTCTGAAGACCTTTCTTGGATGATTTTGCACCAATATGGAGGGAATACTTTCTGTACCTGTGAATAACCCTGCAGTATGACTGCTAGAGAAAATCACCAAGACTTCACTGTCTGTGCCAGATAAAGCAACTCTATAATATACTGCAAACCGCACCATGGATCTAATCCTATTGGACCCCTGTGAGTATAACATGAAGGTAATACTGTCCTGAGCTCCAGGGCTGTCACACCAGAAAATTCTATGCACTTGGCATAATACAATTCTTATTAGAAGTATTCCATAGCTTAAAGTGATTCCCTAGTCATATCTGGTCTGAAAAGCTGAAATCTCTGCCCCTTGCTTCCTAGCAGAGCCAACATTAGTGATATAAGCTATTCATTGGGGTCCTTACACTGCTCTTTTCTGACAGGTCTCTATAACAAATCAAAACATAGATAAAATTGGAGGACCACTTAATAGCATCCATTGAATTTAGGGATAAGTGTAAAAACAAGCCATGGAACAACGTGACATCCACAAAACCATGAAATACAGTATATAGATGTAATAAAAACCTGTTCTCCAGTCTGGGGCAGGCATTACATCTGTTCCGTAAGATCTGTGGTTCCGCTATGTTATCTTAATGCCTCCTATAAAGCTCTCGCTCTACCCTTTATTACGCCCTGCTTGCCTCCATCCCAATACTCTATACTGGAATAAGTGGATGCTGAAAGATAACCCATGCTGTAAAACAAGGCAAGCATGAATAACAGAAGAAGGGGCACAGGCAGCAATGGCTTCATTCCAAGCATGGGGACGAGTTGTATTATAATCACCAGCAACATATTTCATATGGCGACCAAAATCAGAGATGGGCAATATATTGTAGGATAGCAGTGACAACATCTATTCCAGATGCCATACAGAATTTTTAGTGTCCAATCATAGAAAGACAGGAATAGAAAGGAATAAAGAAGTCAGGAACCACAAGCAAATGTCTAGATAAACTAGTTAAAAAAAATTTAAAATAAAAGTAAATATAATGATAATACTAATAAAAAAAATAATAGATATAATTATATATATAAATATAATATATATAGAATATGACTATATACTTATTGTCACTTTATGTTAGTAAACAAAGTATAAAGTGCTGCAGAGGAGATATTATATAAATAAATAACAATAAAAAAATAGATACAATAGTTACAAAATAGATAAAAGTAAATATAATAAAAAATAATAAATATAATTATATATATATATATTTATATATATATATTTATATACTACTAAATTGTATACCATGATAAAGGACTAAATCAGGGAAAGCACAAAGAATATGACTATGCCCTTAAACTCCAACTTCTTGTCACTTTATGTTGTAGCAAACAAAGTATAAAGTGCTGCAGAGAATATATATAAATAAATAAGTAAATAATAATAATAATAATAATAATAATATTGTAATAGGTAACATTGTTACTTCCTAGTACTTAAAGCCTCCCATAGATCTGAGTGTAACAGCTGCCTGTAGTCACAAAGTGGCATTCTGCATACTGTATACAAAGTACAACCCAGCTGAGAACACTGTCATAAAACACACATCATAAGGATCCAGTAATACACTGATGAGCTAATATCATGTACTTAGTTAATCAGAGGGGTGAGAGTACATGCACAGGTCCATGCCAGCACAGATGTTACACTAAGTTACCTGAGGAGCAGCAGAGTCTGGAGGTATCAGTCTTCCTTAGGGAGGAGATTCCTTCCCCTGTTCTCACCTGCTTGCTGAGCTCTCAGCAGCTCAGTGCAGCTCCAGCATCCTGCACAGCTTTTGTACACCAAACCCCCCTCACATGGTCTGATTTGCAGATAAATCCACTGCCAAAGGGCTCTTTAAGACATCTTTGCGTCACTTTCAGGCAAGTAAACTTGTGTGTGTGCTCCAGTTAATGACTCACAAGCGCCCTCTATGAGTTGCTTTTGGTATTACACAAGGCAGGTCCTAAGCAGGTTAGGTACATAGGAGATAACCTAGTTAGTGACAGGTGACATCAGCAAATGGTGCATGCTATTAATATTATATGTGAACAGCATAATAATAGGAGTATCTGATAAAGAGAGAGAATGTAATTCATATCTCTTTACTGATTATTATTAACCGCTCTGCTATATTCCTTCTGTCATTCAGTAAATAATTGTTGCGAGTGTCTATACTTTTATATATATATATATATATATATATATATATATATATATATAGATAGAATACAGCAACATCAATTTTTTAGCGTTCACTTATTGTATACTATTTTATAGTTTATTAAACATGTATGTTAAATGTAAACACAGCTGCAGTGTAACCCCCCCCCCCCCCCCCCCCCCCTCCCCATTATGGCGTCCATATGACAATCTCTTAAAGGGTGTCCTTACATTGTAGTTAGATAGAGGTATTATATATCTAAAGGGAGGAAAGTAAAGTAATTAAAAAGGTTCTTCACCAAAAAAACAAATCAACTGGTGTCAGAGGGTGCCAGAGATTTTTAATTAACTTCCTTTAAAAAAATTAGTCTTCCGGTACATATCAGCTGCTGTATGTCCTGCAGGAAGTGGTGTATTCTTTCCAGTCTGACACAGTGCTCTCTGCTGCCACCTCTGTCCATCTCAGGAACTGAGGAAAACTAGTAAAGGTGACAAATGTGGTTGACACAACTAGATAAAGTGAAAATACAAAAAGGTTTTATTTGTGAAAAGGTTATTTACAGCGTATTTCTATTCCTATTGGAAGTACAGCACATAAAATATAATTAAGGGATTATTTGGTAGTCAGTTGTTACTGTATTATCGGGCGTAGCTAGGATTCACGGGGCCCCATAGCAAAAATATTTAAGGAGCCTCCCTCCCAGATATATAATACACAGTATATGCTCTGTGATGTGGCCAAAAATTAAAAATCTTTTGTGGCAGAATCCTGGCTGCAGCCACAAGAGTGACTGCTGGCTATGACAGTCCACTGTTTTTACCTATAAGGACCCATTAGGAGCCTTATGGTTATATACATAGGTGCAGGAGCGGACTACCTTTTGCTTAACTATATATACTGCAGTAAGTGACCCAATGTTCAGAAGGCGAGGATATATCTGCTTTACTGCCTGTGAACTGATAACCCCTGACCTCTGCATATTTTTCTACTTGATGGTCCAGCTGGAGAACAGAGGTCAGAGATTATCAGAGGAGATCTCATTGTCTTCAGCTTGTTAACCATTTTTTTGTGTTGCAGCATGTAAGTAAACATTGGGTCACCTACACACTGCAGTACATAAGGGGTTAAGCAGAATGACACATGCTCTTACCTTCTCCCCCAGGCCCCACTCCTGCACGGGCCCCATAGCAACTGCCTTCCCTGCCTCTATGGTAGCTACGCCACTGCCTATTATGCCCTAGCTGACACATCTGGTGCTGGGTCTGGTGGGTCTACACCAGGCAAAATATCCCTTCTGCTTCAGATTCGTCAAGTCACAGTGAGAAGTGCGAAGGGAGAGAAAAGCAAAGTTTGAGTTTTCTTTTAGTAGATAAGGGAGTAATTTATTCCCGTCTAGTAAAGGTCACTATTGTAGGGTTAGCTCTAAAAGTATAGATAGTAAATATAGTATTACAAATGACAGAGATTGTCTTTGTCCATTTAGTTTCTCTGACTTATTGTGGGATCCTCAGGAAGTTAGGCATGGAGGTAGAAAAAAAAAAAAATTAAAACAATATTTTTTCAAATCAACTGGTGCCAGAAAGAGACAGAGTTTTTAATTTACTTCTATTAAAAAGGTCTTCAAGTACTTATCAGCTGCTGCAGTAAGTGGTGTTTTCTTTCCAGTCTGACACAGTGCTCCCTGCTGCCACCTCTGTACATGTCAGGAACTGTCCAGAGCAGCCGCAAATCCCCTTAGAAAACCTCTCCCGCTCTCCAGACTGGAAAGAATACACCACTTCCTGCAGGACATACAGAAGCTGATAAGTATTGGAGGACTTAAGATTTTTTTTTGTAGAAGTAAATTACAAATCTTTGACACCAGTTGATTTGGAAATATATATATATATATATATATATATATATATATATATATATATACGGTGGTGCCTTGGATTAGGAGCATAATTCGTTCCTGGGCCGTGCTTGTAATCCATATCACGCTTAAACAAAACTAATTTTCCCATAATAAATCATAGAAATGCAGTAAAATGGTTCCACACCCCAAAAATAATGAGTTTTTTATTTTTTCATCACACCCATCCTTAAAAAGCCATCCCTTGAACCATCCTTATCCAGCTACCGCCCCATCTCACTTCTGCCCTTTGCCTCAAAACTCCTGGAACAACAAGTCTACCATGAACTTTCCTCCCATTTCTCATCCAACTTGCTCTTTGACCCCCTACAATCCGACTTCCGCCCCCACCACTCCACAGAAACTGCCCTCACCAAAGTGGCCAATGACCTGCTAACTGCCAATATTCTGTGCTCCTTCTCTTCTGCCTTCCACACAGTTGACCATTCTCTCCTCCTACAAATCCTCTTATCCCTTAGTGCCCTCTCCTGGATCTCCTCTTACCTCTCCAGATGCACTTTTAGTGTTTCCCACACTACCTCCTCTCCTCATCCCCTTACTGTTGGTGTTCCCCAAGGCTCTGTCCTCTCCTCGTCCCCTTACTGTTGGTGTTCCCCAAGGCTCTGTACTTGGGCCTCTTCTCTTCTTCATCTACACCTCTGGCCTGGGACATATCATAGAGTCTCACAGCCTCAGTTACCACCTCTACGCTGATGACACTCACATCTACCTCTCTGGTCCGGATGTCACCTCTCTGCTATCTAGGATTCCAGAGTGTCTATCGGCTATATCTTCCTTCTTCTCTTCCCACTTTCTGAAACTCAACATGGACAAAACAAAACTAACCATCTTTCCCCCATCTCGCTCCACCCTGCCGTCTAATCTGTCAATCACTATCAATGGCTGCACTCTGTCCCCTGTCCCCCAAGTCCGCTGCCACGGGGTCTCCTGTGATTCTGCCCTGTCCTTTAAACCACATATTCAGGCCCTGACCACCTCCTGCTGCCTTCACCTCAAAATCATTTCCAGAATCTGCTCTTTTCTCACCCCTGACTCCACAAAACTGCTGGTACATGCTCTCATTATCTCCCGCTTGGACTACTGTAACATCCTCCTTTCTGGCCTCCATCTAACTCCCTCTCTGCCCTTCTTTCTATACTTAACTCTGCTGCCTGACTAATCCACCTCTCCCCTCGCTTTGCCTCTCCCCTCTGCCAATCCCTCCACTGGCTCCCCATTGCCCAAAGTATTCACTTTAAACTTGTTGACCCTGAAGTTCAAGGTCATCACAACCTGTCCCCTCCGTACATCTCTGACCTGATATCCCGTTATCGTCCTTCGCGCAACCTTCGCTCCTCCAGTGACCTCTGTCTACGCTCCCCCCTTGTTCGTACCTCACACAACCGCCTCCAAGACTTTGCCCGAGCCTCCCCCATACTCTGGGCAGGGTCCTCTTCCCCATGTACAGTGGTACCTTGGTTTAAGAGCGTTTTGGTTTAAGAGCTCACAGTTTTTCAAAATTGTGACTTGGTGTAAGAGCATTGCTTTGGTTTGAGAGCTCCCTGTACTGGGTGGAAGGGGGAGGGGGGAGGGGCATGGTCTGCATAGCGGGGTCTACATCTCTGTACTCTGACTCAGGAAGTCTCCCTCACCTTGCAAATCATAGCAGATCCACTTCAGGCTGGGGCTTACATCAGGGGACAGGACTGTGGAGGTAATCTCTCCATAGCTGTAACCCCTCCCTCCCTGGACAAAGAGTGCTGCATGTATGTGCCCACATCTGTCCTGCCCATTCCTTCATGCTCCCTGCAGTCTCTGTCCGCCCTTGTGTTTCCCATCCTCTCCATTACTGTACAGTAACTTATAATATCACATATTCTGCTGTTTCTGAATGTTTGTTTAATCTGTTCTACATGGTATACAGAATAATAAATCATTATTTTTGGGGTGTGGAACCAATTGTCTGCATTTCTATGATTTTTTATGGGAAATTTTGCTTTGGTTTAAGAGTAGATTTGGATTACAAGCTCAGTCCCGGAACGAGTTATGCTCGTAATCCAGACTGTATCAGTCTGCCATTTGCCTTCATGTAATGTGTTTTTGATCTTGTATTGTTTCTGTTTGTTACCCCTATCTCTTGTATAGCTCTTTGGAATTAAAGGCGCTCTATAAATAAATAAATTATTAATAATAATAACAATAATAATAATAATGCAGTAGCGTAGTACAACAGGCTAGAATAGAGAAGCAGGGCTGCTGTCAGAGGTCTGTGTGGTCACATGACAGCAATGGGGAAGGGGGTGTGTTCAGCATGGACCAATCAGGAAGTGAGAATCACAGAGCTGTGCAGGAGGACAGTGACAGAAACTTTTCTATACAGCAGTGTGACTGGATGAATGTAAGTGCAGGCACATTATAGCAGCAGTGTGTATAGCTGAGTGTAAGTGCAGGCACATTATAGCAGCAAGCAGCAGTGTGTATAGCTGAGTTTAAGTGCAGGCACATTATAGCAGCAAGCAGCAGTGTGTATAGCTGAGTTTAAGTGCAGGCACATTATAGCAGCATAGCAGCAGTGTTTATAGCTGAGTGTAAGTGCAAGCACATTATAGCAGCAGGGTTTTTATAGCTGAGTGTAAGTGCAGGCACATTATAGCAGGAATGGAGAGGATGGGAAACACAAGGGCTGACAGAGACTGCAGGGAGCATGAAGGAATGAGCAGAGCAGATGTGGGCACATATATTCAGCACTCTCTGTCCGGGGAGAGAGGGGTTACAGCTATGGAGAGATTACCTCCACATTCCTGTCCCCTGATGCAAGCCCCAGCCTGAAGTAGATCTGCCATGATTTGGAAGGTGAGGGAGACTTCCTGGGTCAGAGTACAGTGCTGTAGACCCCGCTATGCAGACCATGCCCTTCCCCCACTCCCCCTCCCACCCAGTACAGGGAGCTCTTAAACCAAGTTACAGTTTTGAAAAACTGTGAGCTCTTCTTGCAAAACACTCTTAATCCAAAATAAATGCGTCATTGTAATCAAGTTATTATGTATTAAATGTCACTAACACAACCAATGACAGCCGTGCCAGTGACATCTATTGCTGTGGCTGCCAAGCAGTCCGTCATCTGTAATTGTAGCTGTAACTGATAGAACAACAGGCAGACTTTATCACTTTGGAAGCTTGTGTATTTGTTATATGGTATATGTGTGGCTATGTGGTCAGCATACATGTGGGGGCATCAGTGTATGGAGTAAGTGAGTATATCAGTGTGTCTATGTAGTGTACATGCAAATCAGGTGAATATTCGATATTCGTACGAACATCTCCCGAATATTCGATCGAATATTCGATCCCATTAAAGTCTATGGGAACAAGTATTCGATTATTCAAAAACATCTATTCGACCACTTGGAGGTAAAAACGGAAGTTGGGGGATTTGAACGCTTATCGAATATTTATCGAATATTCAGCAAACTATTCGATAGTATTCGATAGATCAAATACCTTACTATTCAATCGAATATCTATTCGATCGAACAGTATTCGCTCATCACTAGTTGTACACTTGCATTGCATGTGAGTACATAAGTATGCTGTGAGCTTTTATAAGAGCACCTCCATGTATGAAGAACGGTTTCTACAGTGGATTATGTTAGCTAGACTGCACTACTCCATACGTGCTCCCTTGGGCAGGATAACTCAGCAGTATATGTAGTTGGTCCCAGGGAAAGGGGGTACTTCTGCAAAAAAACTTTTTCTTTCAAATCAACTAGTTACAGAAATTTATATAGATTTGTAATTTACTTCTATTTAAAAATCTCCAGTCTTCCAGTACTTATCAGCTGCTGTATGTCCTACAGGAAGTGGTGTATTCTCTTCAGTCTGACACAGAACTGTCCAGAGTAGGAGCAAATCCCCATAGAAAACTCTCCTGCTCTGGACAGTTCCTGATATGGACAGAGGTGGCAGCAGAGAGCACTGTGTCGGACTGGAAAGAAAACACCATTTCCAGCAAGACATACAGCAGCTGATAAATACTTGAAGATTGGAGATTTTTAAATAGAAGTAAATTACAAATCTATATACCTTTCCGACAGCAGTTGATTTGAAAGAAAAAGATTTTCGACTGAGTACCCCTTTAACTACTAGAGTGCATAGCATTTCTCCAGGCAGCTTTCTATATTCATCTATGGAGGAGCTCCAGCCCCTAATGGAGCTTATGGCTAAGGCTTCTTGTTCCCAGACAATACTTATAATAACTTGATATTTTGGTTACTTTCAGATAATGCGCTGTAAAAAATGACATTGATCGTCTCTATGAGTCTGAGTACAATAGCAATGTATAACAAGTCACTGTTATATCCATGGTGAAAGATATTGAACAGTGTGATAATAACAGTGTGCTCTTCCAGCATGCAATGGGTTAATTCATTTCTTGCCAGGCGGCAATAGTATTTCTCAGAATGTAACAAATCTACTGCTTGTATAGATCATCTGATTGACTGATATGCGGTGGTCTTACCATTGACCCCAAAGTCTGTTCTTGCATTGTGTGTAATTTTTACTCAGTAGAACATTGTATATTACAGTGTATGGTACATGGTACTTTTGTAACTCCACACCTCCCTGAACATACTGTATTTGCTATAATGAGGAGAGCTGACAATAATCTTGCTTCTAAAGTCCACCATTTGCTGGGTGAGCTTTATTTTATCTGTATACATGTACACAGCCTATATGATTCCCCCCACAGACTGCCTTGTATCTTCCCTCCTTTCTCCAGCCTATGGGAGCTGTCCTCCAAAGATTCTCTCCTCCTGTCCAAGCTCTGAGCTGGTGTGTAACCTCCTCCCTGTTGCTGTCTCTAACAGTGAGAGAGCAGAAAGAAGATCCATCTGACTAATTCCATTTATTTTTTTAATCCAAGTAACAGCTAAATGGTAGAACATTTAATAAAGACTAATGAAATTCCCTTTGGGAGCCATATGGGTGTAGCTATCAGAACCTTGATGTGCAGGTAATAGGCTTAATGGAAAGTACATACAACCTCCAGTTTTACCTGTACATCAATTGGACCTTTATTTCTTTCCAACTCCCTGGACAGAAAAGGACTTTGCACAAAAATTACATTAAAAAACATACATAAAATGATGATAAATACAAGAACAGTCCAATACTTTGTTTCAGTAATCGCTTCATTCTGCAAAACTTTTTAACTTTTTCTTAAAAGTTTACACCATTTACGTCTGTTATGAGAATAGGTATATATTAAGTGCCACGACTGATTCAACACAGGCACGTTTTTTTAAAATGGTGCAAAAAGTCACAAAATGTCGCAAAGCCACTCTAGTCCGGACCACACAGAATGGTGAAAATTATGTTTTAGGGCCGGTTCACACTGAGCAAACACGGCGCAATTCCGCGGCGGATCCCGCCGTGCTCAGTGTGCTGCTTTGAGCGAATAAGAGAGCGGCGGCAGCGGACAGGCGTGTGCTCTCTCATTCGCTCAAAGCAGCACCCTGAGCACGGTGGGATTCCGCAGCGGAGAACTCCGCCCCGGAATTGCGCCGTGTTTGCTCAGTGTGAACCGGCCCTTAGGGTGCCTTCACACCTACCGGATCCACAGCGGATCTCACTTCTGCAGATTCGAAGCGAGAACCGCTGCGGATGCGGTATCAATTCACCCCTATGATAGCACATATTCGCAGCGGGATTGACATCCCGCTGTGAATATGTGCTTTAACTCCCTGGTGCCCGCAGCCCCGCCGTCGCATCCCCCCCATCCCGGCCACATCCCCCCATCAGCCCACCCCCAGCCCGCCGCCGCCCGCATCCCGCCGCCGTGAGCATACAGTACCTGCTCGGCGGCGCGGCTGCAGTAAGGCTGCCGTCTCCGGTCCCGCTCAGATCAGCTCTCGGCGGCGGGATGCGGGTGAGGGGGGGATGTGCCGCCGCCGGGGCTGCGGGCACCAGGGAGTTAAAGCACATATTCACAGCGGGATGTCAATCCCGCTGCGAATATGTGCTATCATAGGGGTGAATTGATACCGGATCCGCAGCGGTTCTCGCTTCGAATCCGCAGAAGTGAGATCCGCTGTGGATCCGGTAGGTGTGAAGCAAATGCAATGCAGATGTGCTATTTGAATGGATGAATAGATGCAGCCACTCATCAGCTCCAAATTTACGACGGTGCCTGTGCCATTTTGATACGGGGAAAAAAGTGCTCAAAAGGCAAAAGGCATAAATATAGACCGCTTTCCATTTAGAATAATTTTGATAAAATCCTTTCTGTATCTTTGTAAATTAATGACGACTTTTTAATACTTTGCCTTGGTTTTGCCCTAAATCAGGGCAAAAATTACGCTATTTTACAGCGATTGTGTGATAACACTAATTAAATGCAAATGAAATGCTAAGTGTGAACATAGCCTTATGGTGCGTTTACACTGGCAGATTTATCTGATAGATTTTGGAAACCAAAGCCAGGAATGGATTTGAAAAGAGGAGAAATCTCAGTCTTTTACTTTATGACCTGTTCCCTGTTTATAGTTTGTTCCTGGCTTTGGCTTCAAAAATCTGTCGGATAAATTTGTGTAAAGGCACCATTACTGCATCACTTCATTGCAGGAATTAATCAGACAATTGCTGTCCAGCTGTCCTTCATTCCGTTAATGCAATGAAACTCCAACATGTGTGAACGTAGGGGGAGATTTATCAAACATGGTGTAAAGTAAGACTGGCTCAGTTGCCCCTAGCAACCAATCAGATTCCATCTTTCATTCCTCACAGACTCTTTGGAAAATGAAAGGTGGAATCTGATTGGTTGCTAGGGGCAACTGAGCCAGTTTCACTTTACACCATGTTTGATGAGTCTCCCCCATTGTGTCTCTCTCACCTCCAGTCCTCAGGTTCCCCCAACAGGTCAGGTTTGGAGTGTCTTCTTTGTATTCCACAGGTGATATACTTGTACTCAGTTCATTAGATGTCACCACACCTGTTCTTTGTATGGGAGATCCTCTAATCATGACTGAAGTTGAAAAAAACTGCCCTAAAGAACCTACGGGTATCTGTAGAGAATTATCTGTGGCTCATGTACTGTATATTACCATGGTTAGTGCTGGAGAGCACAGAGTGCGAGAACTTGTGTGTTTGTGTAGTGTCTCGGTACGGGTGGTCCACTAAGCTTTATACCACCTGGGCAAAGGGCCTCCGTCATGTATCGCACTACAGGGAATGAAGGTGTTGTTATGTGTTTCCCCACTAGGTGTCACTCTTCGATTGTGTGGTTTGCTACTGATTGATGTATGCTATCAGTGCTGCTGTACAGCTCAGCCAGAGATGGTATAGTTGTGACGCCAGTGCTAGTCCAGTGCACAGGTGTGATGTTGGTACCTGCTTTGTGTTGTGGCTGGCTGTACTCCCCTGAAATGGTTGGTGACCTGCCGGGCTGTGATGGGTCCCTTCGGCTATTGTCACGGTAGTCCTTAGTGGCAATTGACCCACCTGGACTATCGGTACCGCCATGCACGGAAAGGGGAAAAATAACCCAAGGTGTATGGTTAGTGTGTACAGGTGCTGGTGCGGAGGAAGGGATGAGTCCGAGTGATATAAAAATTAAGCAGCTTTACTGTACAGTCTCTTAGTAGTACAATACACTTTAGCAAATAGATACATTTTTACACAGACTTCTGTGCTTGAACTTGTCTGTGCTGAGAAGATGCTTGAAGCAGTAGAGTAAAGGGAATTGTAGCAGTGTTTGGAGAGTTGAAAGTAGAGTTAGCATAGAGGAGAGGAGTTTGTTAAGGAAGTCCCAACCCAATGTAGCAATGTAGTCTGCCGGAACTTGAGAAAATACTTGAGAGTTAGAAGTTTACTTGTACCCGTGTATAGACTATAGTCTGCCTTGGTTACCTGAAGCTATATGTGTGGGGGTGTCTCAGTTACCTGCACTGCGACATAGGATACATAGACCTTCTGGTAGCTTTGTCCTATCCAGGCTAGTTCCTCTTTTGTATCAAGATACTGCCCTGCACCACAAAAATCTGGGTCAGAACTGACACTACACTTCCTCCCACCAAGTAACTTCCTACAGGGGCTAAGCAAGGTACCCTGTGAGTGGTGGAAAGGAATGTGTGCAAAGAAAGAAAAGAAGAGATAAAGAGCATCTCCTATAGGTCAGCAAACACACATGGTACACATAAAACAGTAACCCATTGCTAGGCCTAGGAAAATTCAGACCCTTCAGTCCTAACTAGTGCCCCTATGCTAACATGTTAACATGCACATTGTGGGTCCTGTAGGTCGTATCTTCAATTTTCATAAAACTTCTAAAGCTTCTATCTCAGTGATGGAGTGAGTGATTGAAATAAGAGTTATATCTCCTGATTCAATGTAAGAAGTTCTATTGTACAATGCCATTACAGCTGCTGACAGGTCCACTTTGAAGAGGTTGTCCAAGGAGCAGAAAAGGTTCCACTCCCACTTCTGAGACAGGAGGGGGAGCAAGTACCTATCTGAAGCATTGTGTGCGTGTGAAGCCATGCCCTCAACAAGTTCAATAGCTTCTCGATGTTACCGATGTTGTGGCAATAACAGGGAGCAATTGGACATTGCATACAGGCATGGTATCGCCCACATGTAATGCTCCTGACTAGAGATGATCGAACAGGGCTGAGGTTTAGGTTCGTACGAACCCCAACCATTGGTATTTGACTCCCGCTGCCTTCCCGTTCCGTGGGGAAGGTGGAGACAGCCCGAGTACTGCCTGGAAAACAGGGATACAGACTATTACCTTACTCTATTACTCTTATAGCGTTGAACATATGACATTGACTTCCAACCTCTGTGGACTCGGGTCAGTTAGAGGAGAGGTAGGCACCAACGGGACCTGAAAGGCGTTGGAACATGGAAATAATGCCACCATGGAAACAGAATCCAACTGCGTGCTTGACAATATCCACAACTTTGAAGTCAGCGTTCCCTGTGAACCAAATTCTTCTTTATTCACTGACCCATAAAACCAATCAGTACATCATCAGGACCAACCCAGGGTTACACCAATGCATTTTTGGTACTAGTTGTACCCTTACTCATATGTATGGCGAGCAATGAGTAAGGGTACAACTATAAAATAAGAAACACTAGTTTAATAGCCAGTGAGTACTGGGAGACTGAGGGGGGTTAAATAGGAGGTCAGGGGTCCGGTCCAGAACTTTATTGGACCAGCCCCCGATCCGGTCCAGAACTTTATTGGACCAGCCCCCGATCCGGTCCAGAACTTTATTGGACCAGCCCCCGAGTGACCCATAAAACCTGTCGGTACATCTTCATGACCCCTTAAAGATTACACCAATGCATTTTTGGTATTAGTCGTACGATTACTCATATGTATGGCCAGACATGAGTGAGGGTACAACTATTACACTGGCGTAATCCTGGGGTGGTCATGATGATGTCCCTACTGGTTTTATGGGTCACTCAATAAAGAACACTCAATGCTGCCAGTCAAAAGTGCTGTCTCTGCATGTGTGCCAGATGGCGATCATGGGGCTGGTCCAATGAAGTTCTGGACTGGACCCCTGACCTCCTATTTAAACTCTGTTAGTCTCTTAGTAGTCACTGGCTATTAGACTAGTAGTTCCTATTTTCTGCTGTGTTATCTGACTACCCTGACTTTGGCTCTTGTTTATTGGACTATTCTCCGGGATTTTGTTTTGGTACTTTGCTGCTTGTTCAGTTTAACCCCGGCCTGATTGACTACCCATTTTTTTAAAATTTTGCCTGTGTTCTGTATTGTTTCACGCATCGCAAGTGAGAAACGGTCACCCAATTGCCCGCAGTCACTTAGGGCTTACAGAGGCAAGTAGGCAGGGACAAGTTCAGGGTTCACAGTCTGTGTCCAACCCGCCACTTCCTTGACCAAATCCTATCTGCAGTATTGTGGTGAGCCGGGCTCAGCTATGCTGGCGGCGCCGGGTCAGCTTATACGGTGGTGTGGTAGCTGAGTGGGATTGGGTCACTTGGGCACTTGTCACGGTAGCCTGGAGTGGTGTTGGACCCACCCCAGACAGTTGGCACAGCAGCACCACAGTACACAGGAGGTAACCCAAGTGTACAGGTGTGTGTAGGTGCATGTGTGCAAAGAAGAACCCAGAGTCTAGTGCGTTTAGTGAAAACAGAACAATTTACTGGCGGTAACTGTAGTGCAATACAAATAAAGGAATAACTGGATACAGTCCCATGCAATACAATCAGTACAGTTAGCAATAACTTAGCTTCTCACAGTTGAGGTAGAAAACAGGTGCTTGAAGTAGTGAGTGCTTACAGTAGGGAGAGAGAGGAGAAGAGTTGGCTGAGGGGCCCTGCCCAATGTAATACCGTGCTCTGACAGAACAGTTGTAGTGAATAAGAGAGTTGAAAGAGAATACTCCTACTCATGGATGACTTATTGTCCCTGACCGCCTTATGCCCCCTAGTTGTGGGCTACCCGTCCTATGTGGGTAGTACGAGCCCCGGTGATCCGGGGTTTCCCAGTCATCCTGCACTGCGCAGTGGGAAACGTAGATGTACTGTAGCCTTGTCCCACTAAGGTCAGTTCCTATAGCTTCAGGTAACTGCCCTGCACATTTTAGAGAGGTTCCTGGTGTAGGCAAGGTGAATCCTCGTTTGGCTTCTCTCTCATGGTGGACGCTTAGCACTGCACACTTGTCTGAAGTCCCACTAAAGAAACACTGTAGCTGAGCTGGTCCCCACGCATCCACTTACTCCGAGAACTAGACCAGAACTCCTCACTTCCTCCCGCCAAGAACTAACTCCCCATACGAAACTAACTAAACCCTCCTGTGAGCGGTGGGAGCTGTGAAGGTGTGGAGAGAGAGGATAGGATAGGACAGCACAAGAGAGAAAGCACCCACACCTGTGACTGGACAATACATAACAAGTGACATACAATATAGTTAACCCTGAAGTTCCCTCAGCTGTGCATAAGGTTAGATACAAATAATGGTGACACCTAGTGGGGAAAACACAATAGTACACCATCTTCCACCTGTGTGAACCTGAGGGAGTTACTTACTCAAGTGCAATAGACAGCACCCTGTGCTGGGACACCACGGTATCTCAACACAGTTCACACATGTTCATGTATGTAGACTTTTCTGGTTTATAGGCTGAACATATTGTAAAAATGTGATGCAAATAGAGTCTAACATTAAGTGTGGGTGAAAAATTTTGCCACTTAAAGGGGTTTTCCACTCAAACATAACTTTTTATGTAGAAAACTAGAGAAAAAGGAGCTGCTGCACATTACACCTATGGCTGACACTAACAACTCTTGGCTACATTTAAAAACCAACACCAGAATGTTGGTATATAGTTTGATCAAACTGTATTGCCTCATGTACCACGTGCAGGTCTTCTGGCTCATATGACTCCCTACGCTAAGCAGCACTGTGCCGGTCAGCGAACGCCAACCTGCAAAGCAAGCAACAATAAGTAAGGGTGGGCCTCAGAATGGCCCTGCAACCCCACTGTCACATGGCCAAACCCACTGGGCCCCCTCACACCCCGCAGGCGGAGAAGGCGGCTGCCAAGCAACACAAGTGTGAACAAGGTGTTACTACCCACCATTGCACCAGCAGGTAGAATGGGAGAAAGAGCCCCCCCTCCGCTGGTCGCTGACCGACACAGTGTTGGTTTAGTGTAGGTTTGATCAAATTATATACCAACATTCTGTCGTTGGTTTTTAAATGTAGCAGAGAGGCATTAATGTCAGCCATAGATGTGAGGTGCAGCAGCTACTTTTTCTCTAGTTTTGTATAACTTTTGATATGTTGCTGCCTATGTTGAGACTAACAATTCCTTCCATACTCATTATCTATTCAGTCTCCTTCCCCCAGTTCTCAGCTGCTGCTTTCTGCTGGAAACACAAAAATCTGTGTGAGCTTTTCTCTCTCTCTCTCCCCCCCTCCTTCCCCCTCCCTTCTAAGACAGCTGATGTACAAAAGACCCTGGCTAGGTTCATCTGTAGCATTGTGGCTTCTTTGGCTGGGAGGGTTATTCTGAGGTCACATTATTAATAAACTTACTGTGATTAAAGTTGCTACAAAAAGTTGCAGAAAAAGCCTGCCAGGCAGCTGTCTCAGAAGGGAGGGGGAGGAGGGGGTGACAGAGAGAAAAGCTCACACACAGATTTTTGTGTCTTCAGCAAAAAGCAGCAGCTCAGAATTTGCGGAAGGAAACTGAATAGATAATAAGTATGGAAGGAATTATTAGTCTCACCATGGGCAGCAACATATCAAAAGTTATGTCTGAGTAGAAGACCCCTTTAAACACTGCACTTATGATATGGCTGTGTAGGAGGATTCTCTAGTGCTCTAATGTGACTAACCTATCCTCCCATCCACTGCTAGAGATGTTTGCACCAGGAGGGGTCCGAGGGCAAGCAGAGGTCTCCCTGAACATCTTATTGTGCATAATTCGTTTACAAAATAATTGTATTACTTGAAGAATAAATTATGATTTTTCTTGCCTATTACATTCTTCAAATTTACTCGAAATCCCCATGTGACACCATCCTTGCCTTCCCTACTGTAACGCGATCATCTACACAATATTTACCACCAGGATATTATCAGGTGTCAGTCTCTTATGTTTTCTTTGGAGTCCACTTGAAAACGCTGTAAGACAATGTATAGAAAGGAGAAGATGGATTGAATTAACAATCCATTTTAATGTGAGAAAGATATTCTAACAGCCGCAGAATAACCTCTGGGAAAACAATCAAAGCTGAGAAAATATTTATGATCCCAGATAGTGTTGGTGCTGTTTACGGGATCTGATTATTTTTATTCATATATAATGTACACTCTGCATAGTAGTAGTTATAGAATGAGACCACACAGAACCACACGGAGCTCTCCTCCACACGCTGCTTCTTAGTACAGCCCCAGTTTTCATATTCCATTTGTTCCGCAGCAGAAAGTCTGCTGTGTTTTTGCATCAAAAAAGAAAAAAAAGAACTCAATGTATTTTAAGCCACTGGCCCTTATTTATAGATATAGATTTTTCTATGGATTCTAAAATGCTAAAATAAAAGGACTTTTTGGCTATGTTCACACAACGTTTTTTCATCTCCATTTTTTAAAAGAAAAAAAAAAATTAAGCCCATCATTTTGAGTTTATGTGGCTGCCCATCAGTGCAATGACAGCTGCTGGTACGTTATTCTAGTTTAGGCCACAATTTGGGTGTGTTTTGTGCCATTAAATTTGATAGTGAAAACAGTGAATGGACAGAGAAAGAAGAAAAAATGTGTGTGAACAACTAACAAATAAGATCACAGATGTCTGAAAATAATTGTTATGATCATTATTTTGACGTCTGTGCAGGCAACGTCCGTCATTTTATACACTGTGTGCCTTGGACGACCGTGGGGTGTCAAACTCAGGCCCTTCAGCTGTTGGAAAACTACAATTCCCATCATGCCTGGACAGCCAAAGTTTTAGATTTGGCTGTCCAGGCATAATGGAAATTGTAGTTTTGTAACACACAAATGGCCTGAGTTTGTATAATTAGTATTCTCTAGTTTCACCACAAGATATCAGTGTTTTATATATATATATGCTTCTCTATAGTGCTCAGCTGAAGCTAACAAAGGGTTACTATTTCCTGTGTATCATGTACTCTTATTGTCCAATGGGGATGCTCTTTCTTCTAAGCCTATCACTTTTCTTCTCTCTCTTTGTACACCTTCCTTTCCACCACTCACAGGGTCTTTTACACATCCCTGTAGGAAGTTGATTGGTGGGAGGGGGTGTAGGTTCAGTCTCATCCAGATTCTCATAGGAGGAGGACACACAGAGCACAGGTCCCTGCTGTAGCCAAGCCAAGGCCTGGCTCTGCCAGGACCCTTGTCCTGGACGAAGTCAGTTCATTATGTTCAGTGTTCAGTGTGTTTGTGAGTCTAAGACACATGTGGATGCAGAAACAACCATAGACACTCAGTTTCTCCAGTCTATCCACTATATTTACTACGCATAGCTAGACATCACCAAGGTCGAAAAGTCGGGGATAAACCCAGCCCATGTCGGGAACCACTCTACAAAGTGCAGGGTAGTATCCTGTACACAGAGGAACTAGCCTGGATAGAGCAAAGATACCAGAAGGTCTACATATTCTATCTCGCAGTGCAAGTAACCTGGGAAGTCTCAGACACTTAGCTTTACGCAGGTAACCAAGGATGGGACTTGTATCACCCTAGTAGGATGAGTACCTCAACACAGTAGGGCATAAAATTTTTAGCCTTTAGTCTAAACACGTGTACAAGTATCACTTTCACTTTTAAGTAACTCTCAAAAGTTCTGGCAGAGCACAAGTACTACATTGGGTTGGGACTCCCTTGACAACTCCTCTCCTCTGCTCCACTTTACTCTAAACTCTTTACTCTAAACTCTAAGCACCGCTCCAACTACCTCTACTATGTCCTATTTCTGCAAGTATCTCTGCAGCACAAACCAAGTTAAGCACTCCAGTCTGTATAAAGAATATCTATTTGCTGCCAAAGTATTTTATACTATTCAGAGACTGCACGGTAAAGCTGTTCTATTTCTTATCACCGGGACTCAGTCATCTTTCCTCCGCACCAGCACCTATACACATCAATAGCCCCATTTCAGGGGAATACAGTCAGTCACTCTACAAAACAGGTACTCACATCACACCTGTGTGCTGGATCAGCACTGGCGTCAAAACATTTACACCTTTGGCTGAGCTGTACAATACCCCTCATAACATCCATCAGCCAGTGGTGCACCACCACACATGCGGTTTAAAACGCACACCCATGTGGTCATCAATGATCAATGTTGCTGATCATATAGGAGCGTGGTTTTAGCCACTCGCTATGACAATGATGTGGGAATGCCACTTTAAGACTATTTTACCACAATGTCTTTTTCGGTCTGTTTTGCAGCCAGCTGTATATACGGCTGTCATTTTTGCACCGAAGTGCCAGTATTATGCAAATTGTGACTGTAATTTGCATTTTACTTTTGTATTTTGGCAGCAAAATAGCAGCCATCCTAAAAGGTGGTTGTAAAACGAACAAAAAGACATTGTGGGAATAGATACAGTGCAGTTTAGTTGAAGTTGTCCGAAGCTCCTGGGGGTCCAAGGCTCATGGGGGGGTCCATGACTGTCCGAACCGCCCACATCTGATCTTACTGCAGTTGCATTTCACATGGGAGCCCACCAGATGATCCTCCCGTGAGCCCCCGAGTGATGTACAGCTGCAGGGCGGTCCTGGGTAAAGAGGGGACTAAAGAAGGGACTACACAAGTGACCATGGACTAAAGAGGGGACTACACAGGGGATCGTGGACTAAAGAGGGGACTACACAAGTGACCATGGACTAAAGAGGGGACTACACAGGGGACCATGGACTAAAGAGGGGACTACACAGGGGACCATGGACTAAAGAGGGGACTACACAGTAGACCATGGACTAACGAGGGGACTACACAGGGGGCCATGGACTAAAGAGAGGACTACACAGGGGAACATAGAAGTTTCCCAGGACTGGATCCATCTTTTCCCAGCACCCGGGGAGGAGCGGCTGATGAGCCAAATGCAGATAGAAACAAAGCGATTCACTTTGCTCCTACTGTAAATTCACTCATCTCATCTCACTTTCAGGTCACAATGCAACACCATTCACTTACCTAAACTGAGATGCCGTACTGCGTGCCATATGGCAATTTTGGCTATGTGACCTGTGCCACAGTCAAAATTGCCTTAGCCTAAATTGATAGTTTAAAGGTTCCTATGAGACCTCTCTAATCTTTTCTAAAATTACATATTTATTCCATAAATGAAACAATTATTCTACAATAAATGTATATATCTATATCTTCAAGCCAAGCAAGCTTATGATGGTCATATACAACATATTCCCTGCTCCTTTAATTCTGCAGAAAGAAGGCAGGGAGATTTCTTGAGATAATCTGTATTTCCACTTGACATAAAGGGAGCAGTGTGCACAGTCTGTCTCACCTGTGATCTAACAACGACTGACACCCAAATCTAATCATTCCGCTTGGATGTTGGGAAATCCCATGGATGTTAGGAAACTACCTGGAGCATAGCCAATCCGTAAAATTATAGACTGAAAGTAACAAGACAGACACATGAGGATACAACTATCTCTGTGTGTCTGTCTCATATCATTTCGGAGTTTAGTATGGATATACCTTGAACTGAGCCACAAATCTGAGTAAATTGCAGCATGCATCAAGTCATTGATGTGCAGTATATGCAACACATACAAGTCTACTAAAGCTGCATAAGCGTATTGCAAGCAGCTGCCATCTGGTGGTAAAGGCAGGCTGCTACATACAATAAGCATTTCTATCTAGAAATATTTCCTACAGTGATACATAGAATGAGTGTTTCCAGTTCCTTGGGCTATATGTGTTTCACCTTTGTATATCTTTTGCATTTCTTTCTATTTATTATACATACTATATGTTCAGTTAGTTATTGGTAGATATGGATATATGTGCAGACAAGTGGGACTATGTAAGGCTAGCTGTGTTATAAGGGGAGTGTGATAAAGAGGATGAAAGTATTCATTGCTTTTTCACCTACTGCTAATGCACTAGCGTCACCAAGAGGGCAAAGATTGTAGATGGAGGGATAAAATTTGGTGGACTCTTCTGCTCTATTTTTTCTTGAGGATAAAGGCCCTATCACACCAAACGATTATCGGCCGTACTTGGACAATTACTGGCCGTTCTGGCCGTTAATCGTTAGATGCAGTAGCATCTGTTAAAAGACCACGATTAACCGACAACAGGTTGAAAAATCACAATAGCAACGGTCTGCTGCACGCCTCTCCATGTAATAGAAGTAGTGACAGCAGACCACCACTGACTTCAATGAAGCTGACGGTGAAATCTGGCAAACCACAGAATGAAGCCTATGGGACCAGCGAAGATGTGCGTGTCCGCAACCGGGGGCGAGCTGCAGAATCAGCGTCACAGAGGGGAGGGGGCCAGCAGGCATGCCCCCAGTGTTACATGCAAGGCCGGTGCTCAAAAATAGAACAGCGCCATGCGCCGTAATCCCTCTCCTATGTATCTATCTCCTACCTATCTATCTATCTATATCTATCTTTCTGTTCACTAACAGCCAGTGGCGGTCTTTGGCACCAAGCACCCCAAGCAATCGCTTGTGGGCCCAACATCCAGGGGGGCCCCCACGCCCCGCTCTTCTCTTGTGCTCAAGACCGCTAGACAGGGCCGCTGCCCCGCTCGCTGCTGTGATCTGAACTGTAACTATGAGCACTCGTAATGAGCGCTTACAGTTACATGCAGCAGCAGCACTGACAGGGCGGGAACCATTGGCTCCCTTCCTGTCAGTCACTCTTGTGGCCGCAGGAAGTGTTTTACCTGCGGTCACAAGTGACTTACAGGGGCCACTTTGGTGTTTCCCTATTTAGGCCTTAAAGCTCACAACAGAGTGAGGACCTGAGGGATTACGTATCAGGGTGGTTTGGTGCTCTCCCCACTGGGAGGCACCCCTTGGCAATGGGCTTCCTTCTCTGGAGAGAGGGATATCTGGCTATTCCCGTGTTTTGAGACTCGTAACTGAGGCTCCACGGACCCCTTTTTTTGCATATTCAAATTTTGTATGGGACAATCAATGGAGACTCGTAAATGAGTACTCCATTGGAGTTTTTCACTGTTCTCCGAGTTCAGTGATTGTTGTGTTTTGTTACACACTTAGGGCCCTATTCCACGGGACGATTATCGTTTGGATAATCGTTAACGATTAACGATCTCAAACGACCGCTATTGCGAAAGACCTGAAAACGTTCACTCATTTCCATGGAACGATAATCGTTACTTATGATCGTAATTGCGATCGTTTCTCTTCGCTATTTATTCGCTATTGCGTTCGTATCTATTGAGAACGACCGAACGATGTCTTATTCAATGCGAACGATTTGCGAACGAGCAACGATAAAAATAGGTCCAGGTCTTATTAAACGATCAACGATTTCTCGTTCGGTCGTTAATCGTTAACTGCATTTCAACCGAACGATTATCGTTCAGATTCGAACGATTTAACGATAATCTGAACGATAATCGTCCCGTGGAATAGGGCCCTAAGTCAGTCTTAGGTTCCATTTACACAGAAAGATTATCTGACAGATTATCTGCCAAAGATTTGAAGCCAAAGCCAGGAATGGATTTGAAAAGAGGAAAAATCTCAGGCTTTCCTTTATTACCTGATCTCTCTTTATAGTCCGTTTCTGGCTCTAGCTTCAAATCTTTGGCAGATAATCTGTCGGATAATCTTTCTGTGTAAATGGACCCTTAGTCTGGTTCCTGTACAAACAGGACACAAGCCAGAACGGTCCCTAAAGCAGTCAAGTTGGGCCCTGGCTTATGCCAGGTCCCCTCTTAGAGGATGAGTCCAGTGTAGTCTGAAGCAAGATAGCGGACAGTCACACATGGGAAGCACGGACACTCTTTTCTTGAAAGCAGCACTTCTACACACTATGCAGTGCTAAACACTCTCAGAGGGGACAAAGTCAGTGATCATCCCAGCCTACGCCGAGAACAAGTCTAAAGGTGCAGGACAGGATCCTGAAGCAAGAGGAACTGATCCGCATAGAGCAAAGTTGCTAGAAACCTACATACTCTATCTCGCAGCGCGGGTGTAACCAGGAAACCTTGGCCACTGTGCTCAACCCAGGTAACAAGGTCTGGAGCTTGTGTCACCCTCATAGGACGGTTCACCTGACACAGGGGGCAATAGGTGGTGCAAAAACAAGAAGTCAAAACACAGGCAGAAGTATTCTCTCTACTCTAAATAGAGAGAATTCTGCTTATTCTACTTCTAAAGTTTCAGCAGAGCACAGTACTACATTGGGTCATCCTCCTCTCTACTTCTCTGTACTCACTTTACTTCTCAGCAAGCAACCAAGCCAGCACGGCTATTCTACCTCTCACCCTCTCAGCACAAGTCTTCTCAGTCAAGTCCAAAGTAGATTGTCAAGTCACAAGTCTACTGTATACTACTGTATCAAGTATTCCTAAAGTAAAGAAGAGTTTATTTATGGTAACGGGTGATTATTAAACACCAACACAGTAATTGCACTTTCCTTGGGTCATCGCCCCTTTATGTGGGTGGTGGTACCAATAGTTCGCTCTTCGTGAGTCGGGGGGAGGGGGTCTGACTTTTCTTTTAACTGTCATGTGTTTTAAATAAAGTTGGGACCATTTCACACCTAATTGCAATGTGTTGTGTCTTTATTTTGCATTCTTTGGTTTCATTTATTTGCTTGGTTGTTGTGACGTGTCCATCAAATATTTTGGAATTATAAAGACGGACATTTATCTGCCAAAAAATACCATCTTTGGCAGGGGACCAGCTGATATCTTTATATAGATGGTCTTAGCCGTTGTACGAGTTACCCAGCTTTCCTGGGTTCCTTAAAGATTAATCTGCCTGGAACAAGGGGAATTTGTCTAGGTACATTTAATGCTCATAGTTTATTACCCAGTATTCCTGAGACCTTAAAAAGTAAATCTGCCTAACTAGGAAGATTTAGAATTTTGTAGTTTTAGCATTACAGTGGGTATTTGTCAAATACAGTTTCCCGCTGGGCAGTTTTGCACAGGGAACTATGAAGCCCAAGGCCGGCCCTGGGTGCAGCGATCTACATGTATCAATCTGATGAATCTTACATATTTTTCGGTCTATTAAGTTTATGAAAGGATATATACAGTGATGGAAACAAGTAGGTGATGGTCCCAGCACTCCAGGAATAAA
Source organism: Dendropsophus ebraccatus (assembly GCF_027789765.1). NCBI lineage: Eukaryota > Metazoa > Chordata > Amphibia > Anura > Hylidae > Dendropsophus > Dendropsophus ebraccatus. Next base: position 83,428,067 of record NC_091464.1, read on the forward strand.
ATATAAAAAAATCAAAAAATATTCCATATCAAAAAAGATAAAAGAAGCTCATAACATGACTTGCTAGAAAAGGTATTAGAGTACTCGAGTAGTTCAATATTAGTGTTAAAATCGCCATCATTATGCAGGATCCCCTTGCATAAGTGCCAAAGGCATCGAGTGTCGGCGCAAGGCCATGGAATCTAATAAATGTAGAGAGCAATTTTGTTGGCAATAAAAAAAAAAAAAGAAAAAAAAGCTTGTTGGAAATTTTCCCTTTTACGAAACAAAAGTCTGGATCTGCTTGCAAAGCAATTTTAGTGAACACTTTAGTAAACGAGCTCCAATCTGCTAGATCGGCACTCATATAGTTAGTGATGTCTGTGCAGCCTTCACTGTATATAGTAAATAATAAACTAGTAATTACTGTAACCCCTCTGCTGTACACACATTGCATAATCCCCTGTGCATGGGAAAACCTACGCTATTGTGATGATAGGCATCTTGGGACTTGTGGCTTTCCATGCTTGGTCATAAAATGTTATCTGACTGTCTGAAGGACTAAATACTGGTACAGTACGATACCTATATGTACCTTTTTCACTGTAAATAAATGAGCACTTTTGCAAGTACAAGTTTTCATGCTCCCCGGTCTTTAGTTGTTTGAACTAGATGTAAACTAACCAATATACTAAGAGATTCTATTGAGACAAGCAACTAAAACAACAACGCAGTGCTAAGCTCTACTAAAGAGGATAGAAGCCACATAGGAAAACCCTTGCCCATGCCAGGAACCTCAATAAAACGTGCAGGGCAGTTACCTGAAGCAAGAGGAACTGACTCCAGTAGGACAAAGCCACCAGGAAAAGGTCTACGCATCCTACTGCGCAGTGCAGGACGACTGGGAAAACTCAGAGGTCTGCTACACCCAGATAACCAATGGCTGGGGCTTGTTTTACCCACCTAGGACGGATAATCCGCAACTAGGGGGCATAAGGCAGTTCAGAGGCAGTATAGGCATACGTGAGTACGAGTATCTTCTTATCTTTTCTATTTCTACTCCTGTTCCAGAAGAGCACACTTACTACATTGGGCAGGGCTCCTCTGGCAACTCCTCTCTTCTCTCTCTCTCTACTACAAAGCAGCCAAAAAATATGTTCTGCAGCACTAAATAGTAAAGTCTAAACAATTGTGAAAATGTATTCCATCACTCGTGCAGTAACAAAAAACAGCATATGGCAAGACGGGACGTTTCGATGACCTTTTGCCATCTTTTTTAAGCATGCAGTAGTGATGAGCGAACATGCTTGTCCGAGCTTGGCACTCGTTCGAGTATTAGGGTACTCGATGGTACTCGTTACTCGAAGGAGCATCTCGCGATACTCGAGAAAATCTCATCATCCGTTTCCTGTAAGTTTGGGCGTAATTTCTCAGCCAATAAACATCACGTGGGACCCATACATGTTGATAACAGTGATTGGTTGGCCAGATCAGATGACCCTGCCATATAAAAAATCGTGGCCGCCAGTGCTTGCTTCAGACGTATGCTGGAAGAGATTAGGGACAGAGCTACTGCTGGTCAGGGAGAGTGTTAGGGAGGGAATTAGCATTCCAGTAGGCAGGGAATACTAGAGAAAGAACCAAACAGCCATTGTTAGGGCTTCAAATTGTTTTTAATTTGTATTACTACAGACTGCTGGCTGGGACTTGCAGTGCAGCCACGATTTCAGCAGCACACTGTGGTCATCGGCTGCTGGCACAAAAGGGAACATTAGGTGTTGCATACACACCCCAAAGAAGTGCTCAGTACTATTTTATGATTTTGTGGCTGGTGGTGCTGCTGTAGTGCATTGTATTGCCGTGATTTGTAGTACACCTGCATAGAACTTCACTGCTCATTGTCCTGTGTAACAGGTGCCATAGACCACAGCCCACCGCTTAAGGGGGGGTTACACAGTGTATAGGTGCAGCCACAAACATATTGTATACCACAGCCTCCAGCTATCTCAGTCTTAACTGTGCAGTGTCCATAAAATTGTGAACCCCAGGGGTAAGGGTCGAGGGCGTGGGCGCGGGGTTCCAAGTGATGCTGTGGGCAGAGGCAGTGATTCTGGGCAGGGTGACACAGCAGCACCGGTTGAGGAGGGAGCAGTGGCACATGGTAGACATTCACTCCCTAGATTCTTCAAACAACTTAGGGGTCTCATGGTAGACCGATATTGAAACCGCTGCAGTGTGAACAGGTGATCATGTGGATAGCGGATAATGTGTCCAGTAACTTATCCACCACCCAGTCTTCCACGCAGTCCACCCACGCTACCCAAGGGAGTGGAACCCTTGTTCCATTAGCTCAGCCTCCTTCCCCACAGCCTGGCCCCTCCAGGAAAAGAAGGGATTCAGATCCACCACCATGCTCCCAGGAACTCTTTTCTGGACCCTTCCCTGAGTCTGAGCAATCGGCGCATTCCATCTCTCCCGATTCCCAAACTATGCAGCTCACGCAGTCAGTGGGCGATGAGAGTGGGGACTTGCAAGCAGGGTTGGAAGAGGCGTCTGATGATGACGATGAGACACGGTTGTCAGACAGTGAGGTTGTTGTCATGGATGTAACTCAAAGTGAGGAGGAGAGTGAGGAAATGGTGGATCAGGACAAGGTGACTGACCCGAGCTGGGTGGATAAGCCTAGTGAAGACCATGCTTCTGAGGGGGAGGCAAGTTCAGCCACAGGACCGGTTGGAAGAGGAAGAGGGGTGGGCAGAGCGAGTAGGTCAGCAACTGTTTCTAGGAGTCAAACTCCCGTGGCCAGGCCTAGACGTTCGCAAGTCTGGAGGTTCTTTAAAGAAACTGCGGATGACCGATGGACTGTAGTGTGCAACATTTGGCACGCCAGGATCAGCAGGGGAGCCACCACTACCAGCCTAACCACTACCAGCATGCGCAGGCATATGAGTGCCAAACACCTCAGGCCTTTCAGTGACTGCAAGTCGCAGCCCTGTTCCTCCCCCTATGTCACTTGCTGGCTCTGTCAGTCCCCCCGCCCAGGCCCCAGGCACGAGCGCCTCCCACCCTACACCCACCCCTTCACCTCCACTATGCTCCACACTCTCCAGCAAGGTGTCCAAGCGCAGCGTTCAACTGTTCCTACAACAGGCCTTTAAACGGAAGTGCAAATACACTGAAATGTCCTTATTTTTGAAGGAAAAGCACAGTACTTTTCAATGAAGATAACTTTAAACTAGTCCTAACTTTAAACAAATACACTCTATACATTGCTAATGTGGTAAATGACTATTCTAGCTGCAAATGTCTGGTTTTTGGTGCAATATCTACATAGGTGTAAAGAGGCCCATTTCCAGCAACTACCACTCTAGTTTGAGAAACAGACGCCTCACAGGTCCCCAACTGGCATCTTCATTAAATAGTACCCGCAAAACACCAGTGTGAACATCTACAGTGAAGAGGCGGCTGCGGGATTTTGGGCTTCAGGGCAGAGTGGCAAAGAAAAAGCCATATCTGAGACTGGCCAATAAAAGAAAAAGATTAGGATGGGCAAAAGAACACAGACATTGGACAGAGGAAGACTGGAAAAAAGTGTTGTGGACGGATGAATCCAAGTTTGAGGTGTTTGGATCACAAAGAAGAATGTTTGTGAGACGCAGAACAAATGAAAAGATGCTGGAAGAATAATGCCTGACGCCATCTGTTAAGCATGGTGGAGGTAATGTGATGGTCTGGGGTTGCTTTGGTGCTGGTAAGGTGGGAGATTTGTACAGGGTAAAAGGGATTCTGAATAAGGAAGGCTATCACTCTGCACCGCCATGCCATACCCAGTGGACAGCGCTTGATTGGAGCCAATTTCATCCTACAACAGGACAATGACCCTAAACACACCTCCAAATTGTGCAAGAACTATTTACAGCAGAAGCAGCAGCTGGTATTCTATCATAGGTAATGGAGTGGCCAGCGCAGTCACCAGATCTGAACCCCATTGAGCTGTTGTGGGAGCAGCTTGACCGTATGGTACGCCAGAAGTGCCCATCCAACCAATCCAACTTGTGGGAGCTGCTTCTAGAAGCGTGGGGGGCAATTTCTCCAGCTTACCTCAACAGATTAATAGCTAGAATGCCAAAGGTGTGCAATGCTGGAATTGCTGCAAAAGGTGGATTCTCTGATGAAAGCAAAGTGTGATGTAAAAACAATGTTATTTCAAATACAAATCAGTATTTCTAACCTTGTCAATGTCTTGACTCTATTTTCTATTCATTTCACAACGTATGGTGGTGAATAAGTGTGACTTTTCATGGAAAACACAAAATTGTTTGGGTGACCCCAAACTTTTAAACGGTAGTGTACCTCGGTCGCGGTCTCTCATGATTTGTATAGCTCTTCTCCTCCTCTTCTTCCTCCTCCTCTCTATTACCCTTCACGAGCACGTCGTAGCGCTAGCTGCATCAGCACAGCGGTGGGTAAGTGGCAAAAGGCGGTGTTGAAACTGCTCAGCTTAGGCGACAAGAGGCACACAGCCCAGGAGCTGTTGCAGGGCATCACGGCGCAGACAGATCTTTGGCTCGCGCCACGGAGCCTCAAACCAGGAATGGTTGTGTGTGACAACGGGCGGAACCTGGTGGCGGCTCTGCAACTCGGCAGCCTCACACATGTACCATGCCTGGCCCACGTGTTCAACCTAGTGGTGCAGCGGTTCCTTAAGACCTACCCCAATTTGGCTGACTTGCTCACCAAGGTGCGGCGCATCAGGGCGCATTTCCGCAAGTCAACCACGGTTGCTGCCACCCTGCTCACCATCCCGCTGCTGTGTCTGCTTCAAACCTCCCTGCTCAGCCTGAAGTCTGAGACTTTGCCTTCATCTCAGGAGATGGGGGAAGAACATCCGCTAGATAGCCAGACCACCCTGACGTCAGTTTCTCAGCACGAAGTAGAGGAGGAGGAAGAAGAGGAGGAAGAGGAGAAGACTGTTGACGCGACTGAAGAGGGTACCCATGCTCAATCCTTAGCTGTTGAGCATGTATGGCCTGAAGAGGAGAAATTGGTGGAGGAGGAGGAGGAGGAAATTGAGAGTCAGCTTATTGAGGAGAGGGAATTATTGCGTGTTGGGACCCTGGTGCACATGGCTGACTTTATGTTAGGCTGTCTTTCCCGTGACCCTCGGGTTAAATTTTTTTTTGACAACACCGATTACTAGGTGTTCACCCTCCTGGACCCTCGGTACAAACAGAACTTTTTAACTCTCATTACTGCCGAGAAACGCAGTATGAGAGTGAATCAATATCAACAGGCCCTGGTGCAGAAGCTGAAAATGTACTTCCCATCTGTCACCAGTAGCACCAGAGGACAGAGTTCTGTGGGCCAAACTGGGGGAGAGGAGGGGGGGAGCACGCAGCTTGTCAAGGGGCAGGGGAACACTCTCCAAGGCCTTTGACAGTTTCATGGCACCCCAGCTAGACTATGTCAACCGTTCCCAGTCTAGACAGAGTAGGGGGGAGTCCTTCAGAAAGATGGTGAGGGAGTACCTTGCTGACCATACCAACGTCCTTCCCGATCACTCTGCTACATACAACTACTGGGTTGCAAAACTGGATACGTGGCCCAAACTGGCGCTTTACGCCTTGGAGGTGCTGGGCTGCCCTGTCGCTAGCGTGTTGTCAGAGTGCGTCTTCAGTGCAGCTGGTGACATCATCACTGACAAGTGCACCCGCCTGTCAACTGACAGCACTGACAGGCTGACGTTTCTAAAAATGAACAAAGCCTGGATTTCACCTGAATTCAACTGTCCACCCGGGGAAAGCAGCTCAACATGAAGATTCTTTGTATCTCCTCTCCTCCTCCTTCTTCAATTTTCAGCCAACAGCCAATTCTTCTATTGCCATGCTGTGTGTGGCATAATTTTTGGGAGGCTCACCTGCTACCGCTTCTACCTTGGTCACCCTGTCATCACCGCCATGCTGTGTGTGGCATAATTTTTGGGAGGATCACCTGCTACCGCTTCTACCTTGGTCACTCTGTCATTACCGCCATGCTGTGTGTGGCATAATTTTTGGGAGGCTCAACTGCTACCGCTTCTACCTTGGTCACTCTGTATTCACCGCCATGCTGTGTGTGGCATAATTTTTGGGCGGCTCACCTGCTACCGCTTCTATCTTGGTCACTCTGTCATCACTGCCATGCTGTGTGTGGCATAATTTTTGGGAGGCTCACTTGCTTCCTCACTCACTTTTATTGGTTCTCTGTGTCCTCACTGCCATGCTGTGTCAGGCCTAATTTTTGGGAGGCTCACTTGCTGCCTTACTCACTTTTATTGGTTCTCTGTGTCCTCACTGCCATGCTGTGTCAGGCCTATTTTTTGGGAGGCTCACATGCTACCTCACACACTTTTATTGGTTCTCTCTGTCCTCACTGCCATGCTGTGTCAGACTAGGTTTTTGGGTGGTTCATATGCTACCACTGTTTTAATGGTTCACTGTGTTCTTACCGCCATACTGTCTCAGGCAAAATTTTGGGGTGGTTCATATGCTACCTCTGTTTTAATGGTTCACTGTGTTCTTACCCCCATGCTGTCTTAGGCTAAATTTTGGGGTTCTTCATATGCTAACTCTGTTTTAATGGTTCCCTGTGTTTTCACCGCCATGCTGTGACAGGCTAAGTTATTGGGTGGGTCATATGCCTACCTCTGTTTTAACCAGACTGTTGCCCATAATTTGGTATAATGGTGCAATTAGGCAACCTCAGAGTCATCCATGCATGCTGCCCCTGCTGTTTCCTGTGCATTTCCGTGGTATTTCCATCATTTTCTGAGGTTGACAGGTTTTCACACGACCTTCCCTCTACCGAAATTGGGTCCCCTGCAAAAATGTTTCCCATTGACTTTAATGGGGTTCGTTACTCGAAACGAGCACTCAAGTATCGGACAATATTTGTCTCAAGTAACGAGCCCCCGAGCATTTTAGTACTCGCTCATCACTAGCGTGCAGCAGTGAATTAATACAAGTGATTTATGCAGGTGTAACAATCATAGATAGCATACCATTGGTCAAACATAATTGCTTATACAAAACACATGTGTAGACTAGCATGCTATACATTCAGTGTAACTACAGCCATAGTGATTAAGATTGCGGTATATGCGAAGAAGTCCCAAGTGCATAAAGTGTCCATATCATATAGCTTGAAAATGTGCTCGGAAACCTCGGAGGTCTGCTACACCCAGATAACCGATGACTTCTTCTTATCTCTTCTATTTCTACACCTGTTCCGGCAGAGCACACTTACTACGTTGGGCAGGGCTCCTCTGGCAATTCCTCTCTTCTCTCTTTCTACTTTAAAAGCACCTATTACTACGAGCACTGGTTCTACCTCACTGTCAGCACCTACGTTCTATTTCATGATTAGCACTGTGTACTGTTCATCCTGAGTTATTCTTAAGTAAAGTATTATATTTTTTACTAAAACACACAGGACTCTAGTCTACTCTGTTAGCATCTGCACCTACACACCATCTTATACTTGGGTTTTCTCCCTTTTCTGTGAGTGGGGGTACCAACAACCCAGGGTGGGTCTACTACCCAAGTGCCAAAGTGACGTAAACTCCCCCAGAGGTTACTGACCATTAGGGGCAGCCGGCGGCTCATCGTACCAGAGACATAGTAAGCCTGGAGTGATGCATGTTCCTTCTAGTATCTTGGCTGTACACACTGTATTGTAACATCATTGCACATGCTGGATAACGTGACGCTCCGTGCAGGAAATTTCTAACTTGCCAATTTCATGTACAGCTGTTTCTAATGGAGGTGCAGCTCCTCTTCTTCAAAGTGCATGAACATTTGAGATTCCAGACCCATTTCTTCTAGAAAGACTGTGCTCCCCCACAATAAAAAAAAAATAAATGTAAAGAAGATTCCTATAAGTCACTAAGGAGTTCTGAGGCCACAGCTTTTTGTACAAATATGTGAACTGTGCGGTATCGGCATCATATTTCTAGTAATTTACCGCAGGGGGTACATTATTCCTTATACTACATATCCAGCTGTCTTTGTTTTTAAGAGGAAACAGAAGATTAATGTCAATCAAAAGAGTTAACATGAATCCTCCATACCAGGGATGGGGAACCTTTGGCCCTCCAGCTGCTGCAAAACTACAATTCCCATCATGCCTGGGCAGCCCTAGTGCTAGTCCAGCCAGGGGTGATTCTAGCCTCTCTGCTGCCCGAGGCGAACTATAGGATGACGCCCCCCCCCCCCCCCCCCCCCCGGTCAATCCGCCCACATTATAATCCACTACTGCCCCCCCCTCCCCAACTGCTGTCCCCAATAAACATAATGTTTGGTCCCTTGCTGCACAGAGGATGTCAGGAGAGGAGGGGGCTGATCTTATAGGGGAGGTCACAGCAGCACAGAGGAGGTCAGGAGAGGAGGGTGCTAATCCTATAGGAGAGGTCCCAGCAGCACAGAGGATGTCAGGAGAGGAGGGTGTTAATCCTATAGGAGAGGTCCCAGCAGCACAGAGGATGTCAGGAGAAGAGGGTGCTAATCCTATAGGAGAAGTCCCAGCAGCACAGAGGATGTCAGGAGAGGAGGGTGCTGATCTTTTAGGAGATGGTCCCCCTCTTCCCCCCTTATAGATGGACCCCCTCTTCCCCCCCTTATAGATGGTCCCCTCTCCCTTATAGATGGTCCCCCTCTCCCCCCCCCCTTATAGATGGTCCCCCTCTCCCCCTCCCTTATAGATGGTCCCCCTCTCCCCCTCCCTTATAGATGGTCCCCCTCTTTCCCCTCCCTTATAGATGGTCCCCCTCTTTCCCCTCCCTTATAGATGGTCCCCCTCTTCCCCCCCTCCCTTATAGATGGTCCCCCTCTTCCCCCCCTTCCTTATAGATGGTCCCCCTCTCCCCCTCCCTTATAGATGGTCCCCCTCTTTCCCCTCCCTTATAGATGGTCCCCCTCTCGCCTCTCCCCCCCCCCCTTATAGATGGTCCCCCTCTTCCCTCTCCCTTATATATGGTCCCCCCCCTGCACAGCAGATAAAACAAAAACAAAAAACAGCACACAACTCACCTGCCATCCGTTCCCCCGTCGAGCCTCTCTGGTTTGGTCCCGGCTGATGTGCGGCTGCCCGGGGTGTCCCGTCCTGTCCCCGGCAGCGCGCGCATCAGAGAGCTCCCCGTGCGCCTGTGGCTGTGACTTCCAGTGCACAGGGAGCTCTCTGATGCGCGCGCTGCCGGAGACAGGATGGGACACCTCCGGCAGCCACACATCAGCCGGGGGACTAAAGGCTGCATTCCCACGTTCCGTGGAATGCCGGTACCGGAGACCCCCGAGCCCGGACAGCATCTGTAATTAGATGCTGGGAGCGGGGGAGACTGTATTCATAAGCGCCGCGCTGTAGTAACAGCACCGCGTGGCTGATTCATTACACCGCGGCGCTTATGAATACAGTCTCCCCCGCTCCCAGCATCTAATTACAGATGCTGTCCGGGCGCGGGGGTCTCTGGTACACGGTACAATCAGTGGCGGATTATAATGTGGGCGGCCGCCCGAACCGCCCATATTATAATCTGCCACTGAATGCCGCCCCTAGGGGCGTAGCTAATGTCTCTTGGGCCCTGGTGCAAGAGGTCAACTTGGGCCCCCCCCTTTCTCGATGCTATTGGTATATATATATATATATCTCAAGACTGATATTACCAATATTACCAGTATACAGGAAATATCACCGCCATACTGTTACTAAACAAATCCTGTTTACTGAGACCAATATTGCCAATATTACCAGTACACAAGGGGAAATATTACCGCCACACCACAACCATCACCACCATATTGTTACTGACCAAATCCAGTATACTAAATCCAATAAAACACAGTACCAGATAACAAGTAACAAATATTACCACCTCATAGTGACTAACACCACCGCTGCTACTGAATATAATCCTCTGTACATAGACCAATATCACTTCATACAGTCATATAGAGGTGGACGCACTGTACACAGGATCTATACACCATATACATTACAGTGCAGTTATATCAAGTGACTCACAGGGGACGTCTTCTCTGATCGGAGTTCTTCCCTTTTCATCTTCTCCATCTGTTGTGGGCGATTTTGAGAACTTCTCTGGGCCACGAATCCACAGAATCTGCCAGACAGACATATTAGGCTCCTCACACTGACACCATCATCTCTCTAAAAACTGCACATCTGTACTGTCCCCTTTACACCCTCATTTAGTAGGTAGCCCTGACACTATGTGACCCCCCTTAAAGTACATGCCCCCCTCTGTGCATGCCCTATTGTATACACCCCCCCATGTAGTCCACCTTATAGATGGCCCCCAATGTTTCCCCCTTATAGATGGCCCCCTGTGTTGTCCCTCTTATAGATGCCCCCCATGTTATCCCCCATATAGATGGCCCCCCATTTTATCCCCCTTACAGATGCCCCCCATGTTGTCCCCTCCTCCTGCCCCTTTATCACCATACTACTACCCCTTTCATCCTCCTGCCCCTCCATCATCATACTACAACCACCTCCACCATAATACTACTACCCCCTTCATCCTCCTGCCCTTTCATCATCATACCACTACACCCTTCATCATCCTCTTGTTCCTTAATCATCATACCCCTACACCCTCATCATCATACCACTACACCCCCCATCATCCTCTTGTTCCATCATCATACCACTATACCCCCCATCATCCTCTTGTTCCACCACCATACCACTACACCCCCCATCATCCTCTTGTTCCATCATCATCATCATACCACTACACCCCCCATCATCCTCATGTTCCATCATCATCATACCACTACACCCCCATCATCCTCTTGTTCCATCATCATCATCATACCACTACACCCCCATCATCCTCTTGTTCCATCATCATACCACTACACCCCCCATCATCCTCTTGTTCCACCACCATACCACTACACCCCCCATTATCCTCTTGTTCCATCATCATCATCATACCACTACACCCCCATCATCCTCTTGTTCCATCATCATACCACTACACCCCCATCATCCTCTTGTTCCATCATCATACCACTACACCCCCATCATCCTCTTGTTCCATCATCATACCACTACACCCCCCATCATCCTCTTGTTCCATCATCATCATCATACCACTACACCCCCCATCATCCTCTTGTTCCATCATCATACCACTACACCCCCCATCATCCTCTTGTTCCATCATCATACCACTACACCCCCATCATCCTCTTGTTCCATCATCATACCACTACATCCCCATCATCCTCTTGTTCCATCATCATACCACTATACCCCTCATCATCCTCTTGTTCCATCATCATCATCATACCACTACATCCCCCATCATCCTCTTGTTCCTTCATCATCATCATACCATTACACCCCCCATCATCCTCTTGTTCCACCATCATACCACTACACCCCCCATCATCCTCTTGTTCCTTCATCATACCACTACACCCCCATCATGCCCTTTAAAACAAAAAAATCTTTACTCACCTGAATGGTTCCTCTAGTCTTCTTGTCACGCGCGCTGGCGGGCTTACCGTGGCTGGGGGCGGGGCTTCCAGCGGAGGGGGCGGAGCTTCGCGGGACCTGTTTTTTTGCCCTCAAGATGCTCCCAGCCCCGCAAGTCAGCCGGGGCCCGTCCCAGCCTCCACTTGTGATCGCAGGCAAAACATTGCTTGCGGTCACAAGAAGGAGTGGGATGGGAGCAGTACAGTGACAGTACAGTAGCGGCCCGGTCGCGGCGACCGCTGCGACCGTGGTAGCTACGCCACTGAATGCCGCCCCCATGATAACAGCTGGTGGCGCCGCCTGAGGCAGACGACTCAGGTCGCCTCATCATTGCGGCGCCACTGAGTCCAGCACACAGGTGTGATGTTGGTACCTGCTTTGTAAAGTGGCTGACTGAATGTTCGGTGACCTGCTGGGTTGTGATGGGTCCCTTGGGCTCTTGTCATGGTAGTCCTGAGTGGCAATTGACCCAACCGGACTAGCGGTACCGCCACCCACAGAAAGGAAAAAATGAACCCAAGGTGTTCGGCTAGTATGTATAGGTGCTGGTGCGGAGGAAAGGAGTCCCAGTGATGTAAAAAGGAACTGCTTTACTGTACAGTCTCTTAATATTACAATACACTTCGGTAGCAAATAGATAAATCTTTACACAGGCTTTAGTGCTTAAACTCGTTTGTGCTTAGGAGATGCTTGAAGGAGTACAGTAGAGGTAGTTGTAGCAGTGCTTGAAGAGCTGAAAGTAGAGCAGCGTAAAGGAGAAGAGTTTGTCAAGGGAGTCCTAACCCAATGTAGCAATGTACTCTGACGGAACTTGAGAGAATACTTGAGAGTGAGACGTTTACTTGTACCCGTGTATAGACTATAGTCTGACCACCTTCTGCCCTACAGTGTTGAGGGACTCGTCCTAATCAGGGCTGTGGAGTCGGAGTTGTGGAGTCGGAGTCGGAGTTGGAGTCGGAAAAAAAATGTACGGACTCCGACTCCAGCTTTAAAAAATTTTAAAAAATATGTAGAATTGAATTTTAATATGAACTTTACAAGTTTTGTTCATGAATATATATTATGAGCAACATTCTAATAGGACACTGGCCCTATTACATAAGGGTGGTCGGGGAATATATCAGTAATAGGACACTGGCCCTATTACATAAGGGTGGTCGGGGAATATATCAGTAATAGGACACTGGCCCTATTACATAAGGGGGGTCGGGGAATATATCAGTAATAGGACACTGGCCCTATTACATAAGGGATGTCGGGGAATATATCAGTAATAGGACACTGGCCCTATTACATAAGGGGCGTCATGGAAAAGTTGTCGGTCACTATTTGGCAGTTTATTTCTGAGCTGGAAGAGTCCATTGTGTGTGTGTGGGGGGAGATCTGTGCTGTTCTCTTCCTGGATGCTGGATGACTGTATATAAGCGGCAGTGTAATATGAAGATATCCTGTGTAATATAGAGGAGGAGGAGAAGACATAAGAAGTGTAGCTGTAACCTCTGTCCTCAGTGTGGTGTTTTCTATCTAGGAGATGATTGTCCGTGTTCTATGGCTGCAGCTGTGTGTATGTGTGTGTGTGTGTGTGTGTGTGTGTGGGTGTGTGTGCTATGGCTGCACTAGGCTGTGTGTGCTATGACTACAGCAGGCTGTGTGTGTGTGTGCTATGGCTGCAGCAAGCTGTGTGTATGTATGCTACGGCTGCAGCAAGGTGTGTGTGTGTGTGTGTGTGTGCACACTATGGCTGCAGCTGGCTGTGTGTATGTGTGCTATGGCTGCAGCAGGCTGTGTGTGTGCTATGGCTGCGTGTGTGTGTGTGTATGCTATGGCTGCAGCAGGCTGTGTGTGTGCTATGGCTGCAGCAGGCTGTGTGTGTGTGTATGCTATGGCTGCAGCAGGTTGTGTGTGTGCTATGGCTGCAGCAGGCTGTGTGTGTGTGTGTGTGTGTATGCTATGGCTGCAGCAGGCTGTGTGTGTGCTATGGCTGCAGCAGGCTGTGTGTGTGTGCTATAGCTGCAGCAGGCTGTGTGGGTGTGTGTGTATGCGTGCTATTGCGTGCCCCCACAGTGACCTTCTATATCACTGTGTGACCCCTCTCTATATCACTATGTATGACCCCCTGAATATCACTATGGCTGACCTCTATATTACAGGGATCTGGCATTGTTAACAGTGTTTCTTGTATGGTGAATATTTAGTTAGAAACATAGAAGACTGTCAGCAGGAAAAGACCACCTGCTCCATCTAGTCTAGTTCTGAGTAGTTCAGGACATGGAGGCTGGAAAATGGCTGCATCCACTGCACACACAGGAGAAGCTGCTTTATATCTTTCCTTATTCCCTCAGACGTTTCCCCAGGATCATGTAGGACATTATGAAGGTGCAGGAGTCGGAGTCGGTCCTGATAAAATTCAGGAGTCGGAGTTGGAGCTGCGGCTTACCAACTCCACAGCCCTGGTCCTAATAGGGTGATACAAGCCCCAGCCTTAGTTATCTGAGTGAAGCTAAGCTTCCAAGGCTTCCTGGTTACCTGCACTGCGAGATAGGATATGTAGACCCTCTGGTAGCCTTTCTCCTATCAAGGCTAGTTCCTCTTGTGTATCAGGATTCTGCCCTGCACTTTTTAGATTGGTTCACAGCGTGGGTTAAGACGTTCCCAGGCTTTTCTCCCTCTGTAGTGTCTAGCACTGCATAGTAGATATAGTAGGAATACTGGAAACACTGACATCTAGTGGTGAAACTATAAAATACTACCGTCATCACCACGTAACCTGAAGTAAGGACTTTCTGATAGATGTCTTAGGCACTTATCAGTAGGAAACCACAATATAAAGTGGTAAGACATTGACTTCTGCAATCTCTACTGATCCTAAGTATGAAGGGACCTTTACATTGGTTAAAGGGGTATTCCACTCAAACATAACTTTTGATATATTAGCCCCTGGTGAGACTAACAATTCTTTCCATACTTGTTATTATCTATTCAGTCTCCTTCCCCCAGTTTCCTCAAGTCCCTATCTGCAACTTTGTAATACTGGGAGGGGGTTAATCTGATGTCAAGTTACTGATGCTACAAAGTAGCTACAAAGCTGCAGATACAGCAGGCCAGGGACTTATATCCATCAGCCATTATGGAAAGGGGGGGGCAGAGTAAACAACTCACACAGTTTTTTAGTGTTTTCAGCAGAAAGCAGCAGCTTAGAACTGGGGGAAGGAGACTACATAGATAATAACATGTATGGAAGGAATTGCTAGTCTCAACATGGGCAGCAACATATCGAAACTTTTGTGGAATAACCCCCATCCTGCCCTACAGCTGCTGATTGACAGGTGACTGCTTATACACAGCATAAAGAGATAACCGCCAATCAGCAGCTGGTGGGCAGAGTTTTGTGCTTCTCATGAATATCCAGGACTACTGTGCTCATGCACATAATGGGGAAGACTACTTATTGTCCATGTTATTCAGGAGGAGATCTCTGGATCAGATGCACAGAACAATGTAAGTGATACACCATTCTGTTCAGCTTCTCTGTCGCTATATTATGCCACCCTGAGACAGGACAGGATAAACCTGCTGACAGAGTCTCTTTAATGAGAGGGGCCTGCAAGCAGTGTGCAATATGTTTAAAATCATTTATAATAATCTGCTTGTCCTGTTATTAATTACCCACAATTATACGGCTCCTCCAGTTTCATTATACAAGTTACATGTAGTCTTATACTGTGCAGGGGTGTTTTCTATTATAAGAAAATAAAAAGTCTCCCTTGGTAATTTACAAAGTGTTTGGAGACCACAGTACATATAAGGGGTGAGGGCAGAGTTTCCCTTTATGATTCAGACGCATACCTGCTGCCTGAATTCATCACAACGGGACGGTCCTACTTATCCACACGTAAGTGCCTCCAAGTTCCTCTCTTCATATGGCTCGTTTACTTCTCCCATGTTTTCCCTAATATTAACCTGACCCGATGTATGCTTCCACACATAGGGGGACCTTACCCTGCTGCCAGAGCCCTGTGGTTCATCCTCACCACGGTGACACTGTGATATACACACATCACAGGTATGCATATTATAGTACCTTTCACCCTCATATCTACCTCCATACCATCTATATGACTCTCCAACACAACGTATCATGTATAATACATAATATATTTTAGGCACGTATGCTCCTATCTGAATATCCTCCTGCTGTCTAACTGGGACACTTACCATTGTGACTCACGGTATCATCCAAACCTAACCATTACTGACTGCATCGGTGATAACACGATATGGATCTCTGTGCTATGAATACCACGAAATTACTACAACTTTGAGAGGTACCATTATCTCCACACTAGCTCCAAGCTATCAGTTTCTCTAACCAACCATTGTACTGATACAAATATTGTCTGTATTTACCTTACTAGATAGACTACACGGCTGAATATCCACATACTAAAACATCCCTGATGAGCCCAGTTATCCTCACCGAAATTAGGGGGAAACGCGTCGGATGGCCTGTGGATTAACTAAAACTGCTGTTCTATATTATAATCTCTATCTTTACCTATGTTTGTTTGAACATATATTGCACAGCCCTGGTTTTTGACCTAGATCATACAGACCTAAGACCATTATCCTATGACTATAGGTGACGACCTATCACTTCCTAAATACTTACTGCCTTATTATCAAGAATTAGGGACTATGCCCTCCGGGTGCAAAGTTGGCTTAGTCCGAGCGGCTCCCTAGAACGAGGCAGGGTGTAATAGCCACTCATACTGTGGACTAACACACACCTAATCTATGTACCCTGTCCACCAATCGTCTACTTGGATGCTATTCTGGGGTCTATTAGAACTCTTTCACTGTATATTTGAAGCACTACTGGTTACCAAATAAAACGCTTGTGTTGCACTACATAATCGAGTGTCCCACTTATAATTTCTCTAATTTTTTCAGAGTTTCCCTTTAAACAGCTTGTTAAATTAGACACAAATGTTCCTTCCCAGTGGTTTTGCCCTCAGACCCTCGTAGCATTAAACTGTGTGGTGACGTAAAGCACATGATATGTCCCCCTACTCCCTTATGCACGTTTGTAATAATACATCTAACACATGTAACAGGCAATTGCTTTCTTTACAGTAATCGTACTATAGGCGTTGGGGCCCAGGAACAAATGCAGTGGGAAAAGTGATAACTTAGTCTTGAAAATATGGTATACATATCTCTTAAGCCTCTAAAATTGGTGCATCTTGCTCCAGAACACTTTCCTTTAAAGGGGTAGTTAAAAATGAGTGAAAACTCATTTTATTATTAAGAGGCCTCAACATAACAAAATAACAATAACAAAAGCAAAACTGCAATTCCCATTATGCCTGGGCAGCCAAAGCTTTGATTGTCCAGGCATTATGGGAAATGTAGTTTTCCAACAGCTGGAGGGCCGCAGGTTCCCAATCCCTGATGGAAGAATATAGGGGGAGATTTATCAAACTGGTGTTTAAATTGTCTTAGTTGCCCCTAGCAACCAATCAGATTTCTCCTTTCATTCCTTACAGACTATTTGGAAAATGAAAGGTGGAATCTGATTGGTTGCTAGGGGCAACAGAGCCAATTCTATACTTTACACCATGTTTGATAAATCTCCCCCATAGTGCTTGAGTATACTTGCGGTAAATGACGAGTTGACTATGTTCAAGCTATTAGGGTCTGTCCACACTACAGAATTAACGAGGGTCCGTGGACTCTGCTTCTGAGCTAATTCCATAGTGTGGATGCACACTTATAGGGGTTATCCAACACTACAAAAACATGGCCACTTTTCCCCTTACTGTTGTCTCCAGTTCAGGTGTGGTTTGCAATTAAGCTCCATTTACTTCAATGGAACGGAGTTTCAAAACCCCACCCAAACTGGAGACAACCGTAAGGGGAAAGTGGCCATGTTTTTGTAACGCTGGATAACCCCTTTAAAGCGGATGTATCGCCAGGTACATCGCTTTAGGTTTTTTACATTAACAGACCAGCAATGGCTCTGGGATGCCGGTGGCGCAGTCCTTTTTTTTGAACCACTGCCCAGTCCCTGAGCTCTGGCGGTGGGCCCGATCTTTCCTCCGCTCTGTAACGCCGCTTCATTACAATCAATGGAGCCATGTCACAGAGGGGAAATCGTCACATTGGGGGACGGCGGGTCTGCCCCCAGTGCTTCATGCTGGTGTTCGGGAATAGCGATGTATCAGGTGGTCCAGTCAATGGAGCCTGTACATATTTGTGTATGTATATACTAACATCCTGTTTTGACACTTTGGTGACACAAATGCAGAGACCAGAACTGTAATGTGACCTCAGCCTTAATTACGCAAGCGGTGAACTCACTAGCTCGAGAGAGGATTCTTACAGCATTAAAGTCCAGGTGTATAGAGTGTCTCAGAGGACATGTAATGTGACTACGGTCACCGACAAAAGGGTCATGGGCTAATGCCACATCCAACCTGCACATTAATTAGTATCTCCGATAGTGAAAGTCGGGATTGTAAAAATCTGCTGCATGATCCCATGTAAAATAATTTAGCAATTTTCTTCCTACAAGGAAGTGAAGAATATTTTTCATTAGCTTCCAATAGCCTCCAGTGTTGCGATGATATGGTAATAACTGGGATATAGTTCAGCAAGTGAAGACCAGACTTGCTTTTAATTAGAGGAACAGATGCTCCTCCGCTTATGAAACGACATGATGGTGGTGTCTCTCGTATCTGGCAGCAGATGTTGGTTCTCAGATTGCATCGCAATGGGGGTTAGTGTGAGGCCCCATTAGAAGATGAAGGATGCTATTACATATTACTAAGTGGTCATTGAAAAGCAATGTCAGTAATTCAGTATTATTACACTCGCTGAACGCCCCTGTCCATGTGCGCACTATCGCTCTTACATCATTTCTTGCCTGTTTTTTTTTTAGAATAATGGTCACCAACAAAAGCCCCGGGCTCTGAAAAATACTCTGAAAGGAACTGTGGAAGTTTTAATGACCTATAATTCACATACTTTGAGTGCAAGTTCCCAGCTTTGAACACTTTTTTTTGGTCTGAATAAATCCAGATGTCTGTGATTACCTTCACAATATTCATTTCTAGTGCCAGAGCTGTTATTCTGCCACCACCAATGCTTATATTTAAATAAATAATGGAACAGTATGCAGTAAGCTCCCCCTAGTGGCAGTTGTAGGAAGTCAGAATTGTATCATTTACCCCACTATGCAGAGAATATGAACTTTGAGAAAAGTATTTATTGGTTACCAGACTCATCATTACTGAAGAGTGGTTTAGTTACTCCTCTGTTGGGTGATCAAATTTCCTGACAATATTTACTGTATAGATTTAATGGTGTCCAATTTTAAACTAAGAATAAGATTGATTTATTTCGCTCCCTCCATTTACTTAGTTTTTAGTGTTAGAACCAGATATACTGACCAATCAGGGGCATAGAAAACATTCTTAGTGTACATTCACGCAATACATTTTTTTATTGACAAAAACTGTTGTTGTTGCCGATGAAAACCATGGCCGTGCTTGTCATAAAAAATATGTTGCATTGAAATTAATACTAACAACATCTGTTGTTCACACAGTGTATTGAACAGCGGCTGTGGAAAAAATTGGCATGTCAATTATTTCCATCTGTTGTGCATTGAAATCAATGGAAGTTTCAATGCAACGACGGCTATTGTTTGACTCTCATTTTTTTTGAGTCCCTAACGGCTGTTGTTTGTGCAGTGTATGAACATTGCCTTAGGGGCCTATTCCACAGGAGTGATAATTATTGGCCGAATTGGCGCGATTCGGCCGATTTTCGCTCCGTGGAATAAAGAGAACGATCAGCCGATGATCGTGTCATCAGCTGATTGTTCAGTTAGGTTCTGACCTAAAATAGTTGTTCGCCACCAGCGCATCCCTACGGTTGAGTAGCGGTGTGCGGCGGCGAACGACGATTTCAGCAGAACCATACATTACCTGTCCGGGCCCCAGGTCTTCTCCCAATCCCGCACGGCAGCATCAGCTTCGGATCCGGGCTGTCTGAACTAACAGACCGCTAAGCCAATCACTGTCTGGGACCGCCGCGGCCAGCTATTGGCTGAGCGGTCTGTCAGTTCAGACAGCCCCTCTCCAAAGCTGCTGCGGCTCACGGGACCGGGAGAAGACCTGCGCCCGGACAGGTAATAAATAAATAAAAACCCTCTATAGTTCAGTGACATTAAGTATCAAACCAGACCTATTTTTTCGCTAGTCTGCCTTAATGTGCAATGGACTAGTAGGAGAAAATCATTCACAAATTTATTGTATTTCAACAATGGTCTGGGTTTTTAGGTTTTTATTAAAAAGCACCATCTAAAATCAGAGAAAATTAGGGGAAAAACTTAAATGGATAATAAAATCTAAAAAAAAACAAAAAAAAACAAACACAAATGCCTCAGAATTCTGCATGAACAACAGTGTTGCTTACATTTCATCCCAATTAATAACCCAGAATATACATACAATGGATATATTAATAGGAAACCTGCCATGTGGGTATGCTGTCCTCACTGGGGGTAAAGTAGGGAACAATCACACTGTTTTCAGAGGTCTGTCCCTTACATTAGGATATACTGTAGGTTAGAAGAACCTGCACCCAACACCACTGCCACCTGCCTAAGACTGAAAGATATTACCTTATCACTGGGCATATGGGTGCCATCAGGCTTAGGTTCTCCTAACTTACAGAACATTGCAATTTATGGGACAGGCCTCCAAAAACCAAGCGTCTTTCCCTAGGTTATGCTGCCCTAAGTGATGGAAGCATAACCTACATTACATGTTCCCTTTATACATATATTAGTTTATTACTACCAACTTGGTGTCCTGCACAAGTTAAATTTTTTGCACCGGACCCTGATGAAAGTATCAATTACAACATCCTGATCTGCCATATAGTATAAAAAGCACATTCTTTCAATAAAACAGAACTAAGTAATCCCAGGTCAAGTTGCCATTGGTTGCCTCAAGTGTCCTTGCAAGAACATGAAAGGGGTTCTAAATAGAGTTGAGCGAACGTCAAGCACGCTCGGGTATGCCCAAACCTGAACGCTCTGCATTTGATTACCGGTGGCTTAAGTTGTTGCATGCATGGAAAGCATGGATATAGCCTATGGTCCATGGCTGTATACATGTTTTCCAGGCAGCCTTAGGGCTGCATCCAACTTCTTCAGCCATTGGTAATCAAATGCAGAGTGTCCAGGTTCGGACATACCTGAGGATACTCAAGGTTCACTCACCTGATCATGGGTTATCTTACCGATGGGGTCCTTAACATTCAGCTGTAATCTATGGAGGGGCCTGTCTATAAGTGATCTATTCGGGGCATTGACAGGTCCTTAAATTTGCAGACGTTACGGATGGGGAAGGAATGTATTGGATTCGTTCCCCGCCCGTCATGGTGTGTCAATGTCATTCCGGCAGCGGGAAAACTCTTTAAAGTTTTGCGACAGAGCCGCAACGATTCAGAGTTTTCCTGCCGCCAACATTATATTGATACATCATGCCGGGCGGGGAACGAATTCATTACATTCCTTTTCTGTCTGTAACGTCAGCAAGTTTGCCGACATGTGAATGTCCCCTTAGGCAGGGATTTTTGCGGCCGCTAAACAATGAATAGCGGCTGCAGAAAACTGACATGTCAGTTTCTTGCGGCGCCGCTAGGGATCCCGGCCGGAGTGTATACTATGTGTATACATTCCGGCCGGGATTCCCTCAGGTTCAGCACTATGTAAGTACTGTAGTAATCACGGCCGTTATCAACAACATAGCCTTACTCTACAGGGCCATCGCAGGAGAAACCAAGCATTCCCTGGTTCTCATTGAACTCAACCGGTTGTTTGGGTAATGTATAAATGTTCTGGGCCCTCTATGTAAGCCGCCAACAGATGAGGGTCCTGAAAACCAGACAAGCCCTTAAAACTATTGGTTTATTTTTTCCAGACTAGATTTAATGAACCTGCTATGGCCTCACACTGATGTTGTGAAGCTGCGTTTATCCGATACAAAAAGGAAGAGTTGGGTGCTGGATGTGGCACCCTGTTGTCTTCTATAGGGTTTCCAAAAGAAAAAATTTCTGCTTAAAACATGATTACACCGGGATGAACAACATATCACCAAATGACTGTGGATGAGCAGGGCCCAGTAAGTTATACCACAACACCTAATGCATCCAACGGGCACAAGCATATTGGGGGAGATTTATCAAACATGGTGTAAAGTGAAACTGGCTCAGTTGCCCCAAGCAACCAATCAGATTCCACCTTTCATTTTCCAAAGAGTCTGAGGATAGAAAGGTGGAATCTGATTGGTTGCTAGGGGCAACTGAGCCAGTTTCACTTTACAGCATGTTTGATAAATCTCCTATGTATAAAATAGCCTCGGCTGGTTGCTTCCCATGGTCCACTTGTATGGCCGCATTTGTGACTGGTTCAACCAGATAACTATAATTGTCTGTCATGGATTTCTAGTTGCCCTCTACAGCTCTAGACTGCCACTTCATACTTTATAAAAAAGAAGAGAAAAGTTATTATTTCCAGCACTTCTGATGTCTGCAGAGCTTGTCATAAAAAGAAAAAAAATAATAATAATAAAAAAAGAGAAAATTATATATTAAAATCAATGAAAGAGCTAGAACACAGAGACGTCCTTCCTGAGCGGTGGGGTTCGAGGTGCAGCAGACCCGCGGCCTTTGCTGCCATTTCTCTTCCTGTTCTCGGTTAAACATCCAATGTTTGGTTGAATGTATTGTTCCACTGCTAAACAGAGGACGTGTTCGTCTTGATGGTGAGGGGAGGACGTTGGAAGAAAAGGAAAAAAAAAAAAAAAAGGAATCTGTTCTTCTCTATGCCAAAGCACCCATAGGGTCCCAGGCTGGTAGTACCACTGGGTCCTGCTTCAGTACCTCCAGAACTTCTTCTGGAACGTGTTTCTTGTCCACCACAACTTCATAGACGTATTCTGAGAACCATTCATCGGTCATGATGAGGTAGCCTAGGCGGGAGCACAGAAGCACAAAGATTTGGATTAGCCTAAACCACCTAGACATGTATGGCAATTATACAATGTGATACAATGTGATGTGTAATGTCATAATACTCAAATATTATGCTAGACGTATATACCCACTAGACTAGGGATGGGGAACCTTCAGCTCCAGCTGTTGCAAAACTACAATTCCCATCATGCCTGGACAGCCAAAGTGAAGGCATGATGGGAATTGTAGTTTTGCAACAGCTGGAGGGGACAAAGGTTCCCCATCCCTGCACTAGACCATATATGCATAGCCCAGGAAATGTTCTAACCCAGGGATAAGATCTCTAAGGTTTCTAGAGATCTAAACACTCCTAGGCTTATAGGCCAGACAGGGGCATAGCAACCAAATGTCATGTTTCTTCAGCTACGGAGGACAAAACTTCTGCAACAATCAGAGGGGATAAGTTGCTGTGATAGGCAGAATGCCGACAATTGTGCCAAGTTGCTTTTGTACAATACATTTCCTTTTAAAATCCCACCCGAATTCCTGTACAATTCTGCTGGAAGTAAAAGGTTTGGAAGAAAAACATCATCTTGGGAATGGATTAAAGTGGTCCTATGGCTGTTGCAAAAGTATGCCTGCCATCCGCTTCTGCCATAACTCTTATTTTCCCCTATCTACAAAGGGTTGAGTTTTTTTAATTTAACATAATATCAGATCTGTTACGGCTGCCATGTGAAGCACTCGGTAATGCGATGTGCATTCTGTCTAGTTACCGACTGAGGCCATTAAAGTGACACTCACCCCTTTTTTCATTCTGACTTCTCTACACAGGTGTAACGGATAAATTTAGCAGTTTTTATACCTTATTTTAAATCATACGTCATGGCGCTTGTTCCAGTAAAAAGTAATCTTTTATCAACTGCAGATTGTGCTAAGTAGGCAGGGCTTCACGGCACCAGCCCCACTGTGGGACCTGCCCTCTGTGACATCGGCACATATGCCCCGCCCCCTCGATGCCAATTGGTATGGGACGACCTAGAGGAGGTGGGGCCTATACCTTTAGGCCAGCCTGCTCCAATGGTCGGTGAGGGGCGGGGCCTATGTGCCTATTTCATCACAATGAGAGCCGCTGGGTCCATCTCTATTACTTAAGGTTGGGCCATGACTAGGAATAGATCGGCACTGTGTGCAAGAACCTGGCCCCGCGGTGTTAAAAAAAAAAAAAAAAAAAAAAGGACCACGGCAACAGCATCCGTGTCGGCACCAGTCTATTGATGTATAGATCTTAAAGCGATGTACCTGCTGGTTCATTCACTTTAAACGCAGTGTGAACCCAGCCTAAGATGACAGAGAACAGTCATGGGAGAGGTCACAGGGATGAAGTTAACGTGGTTATCCAGCGTTAGAAAAACATGGCCACTTTCTTCCAGAGACAGCACCGCTCTGGTCTCCAGTTCAGGTGTGTTTTGCAATTAAGCTCCATTCCCTTTAATAGAACAGAGTTACAAAACCTGCCCCCAAACTGGAGACAAGAGCGGTGCTGTACCTTAAAGAAAGTGGCCATGTTTTTGTAGCACTTTAAGAGACAGTGAAGATCAGCTAATAGCTGAATACACTTTGGAGACTATGTTACTGTAATGTTGCCTTTGATGTATTTTTTTACGTGACAAAACATGGAGACTGACTGGTTCACTCTGAATTTCCTTTAATGGAGACGGTGCAAGAAGCTGAGTGTAATGTAATGTGTGCTTTGTATTGTAGGATGGGCCTTAGGGTAGCCCCATTAGCATTGCTGTGTACATAGAGGTCTATGTTATGGGTGGGATTTCCTCTAATGCTCTTATCATTATTTGTGTATTGCCGCTGCCTGCAAAACACCGTCACCCAACTGCTCAAAACTTCCGAAGGTTGATAGCCCCCTATTTCCAGGTGGAGATTTCCAGAAATCACTGTTTTTCCTCAGTTCTTAGTCAGATTGAAGAGGAAGTTAGTTCCTTCCCCCATTGTTATTCTGTTAGCAATGTGTTACAGACCTGATTAAGGGATAGAATAAGCAGAGAGATGGAGGACAAAGAACCAGTGGTAGATCAGGCCTCGTTGTAGCCATATATGAAAAGGTTGATGGATTTGACCCACAATCGCAGGTTGTTATTTCTGCTTGGACCAACACAAGGCAAAGACCATGTCAAAATGTACAATAAAAGGAGCTGGGAAGGGAAGGTTCCTTTTGGGAGTAAAAATGATCACATAATACAATACTGTATACTAGACACCTCCAAACCAAAGAAGTAGCTAGCAAGAGGAGCAGCAGGCTATAAAAGGGGATCGTCAGTTTGACAATCCATTCTATAGCCATGTTCACACGTGGCATAAGAGACCATTCTGCCTTAGATGCTCAACACAGACGATACTGCAGTATCGGCCAGGTGATCATCACTTGAACTTAATTGGAATGCGGGCACATTAAGGTGTTCTCGCTCACCAAATGGCCATAGCACACAATGTCAAGAAGGTCCAGGAGCCGCACTTTACATTGTGTGCACAGTCTATTGTGAGCGGCCGCTGTTTACCGAATAGCGGCAGCTAGTGATGAGCGAATACTGTTCGATCAAATAGATACTCGATTGAATAGTAAGGTATTCAATCGAATATTATTGAAAAGTTTGTTGAATATTCAATAAATATTCGATAAGCGTTCAAATCCCCCAGCTTCTGTTTTTTTCCTCCAAGTGGTCGAGTAGATGTTTTTCAATAATCAAATACTTATTCCCATAGGACTTTAATGTGATCGAATATTCGAATATCTGTATGATGATATTCGTATGAATATCGAATATTTCACTATTCGCTCATCACTAGCGGCAGCACAAAACAGACATGCCAGTTTTTTGTTCTGCCGCACGGAATCCCAGCCTGAGTGTATACAATGTTTAAACACCGCTGCCAGGACGCCATAGGGGTTAATGCAATCTGCTGCTGTGATTCAACAACTGCTGTTGTTAATCAAAAAATACATGGTGTGATGGATGGAAAGGATTAAAAAAAAAGTAAAAAAAAAAAAAAGTGTTAAGCTGGGTTCACACTATGTTTCATCTGGTTTTTTTTTTTTAAATGGATGGAAAAAATATGCATTTTGATCCATTTTCTATTGAATTCCATTGTAAGATAAAAAAAAAAAAATTAAGGGTCTATACGCATGTTTTTTATTTTTTTAATGTACACAACAACTTGGGTTGACCACATCTTTGTACACACAGGTAACAGGTGCGGCACTCACCCCTGACGATTTTAAAAACAGACCTTTATTCCATGATGGGGTTACGGGGTGGAGGCTTGACAGCTTCACACACCAGACAGTGAGCGGCTCGTCAAAGCCCTTCTACATTATTGTGTATGCTAAAAAAAAAATAAAAAAATCCTTTTTTTAAATAATGGAAGTCAATGGTAAAGTGGATCAAAACAGAGGCACACAACTGCACCAATTTAAAAAAAAAAAAAAAAAAAAAAATTGGATGGGAAAAAAAACAAACATATTGTGAACCCAGTCTAAGCATTATAAAGAAGTTTCTCCTATTGTAGAGTTTATTTGTAATTTACTGTCCAACATAGGGCATGTGGTGGCAATGCTACAAAGAGACATGCAGCTGTACATAGGAGTCTCCAGTAAGAAGCTATGGAATCTCTTCCCCTAATCTCTGTGGCGCTTTGCTGAGGTCCATTCCAGACAGTCTGTGCCTCGGCCCTGGAAATTCTACTAATTAATAAATCCATTTGCGATTGGGAGGATTTGAGGATTTAGCGATGATGAGGACTTATCCAGCCGACTCTTACGTAAAAATCTACAGGCAGTTTCACAGGCTTCGTACCCACAGTCTGTTATTCATTACATCCCTATCTGGACACTGTAGCCTCACTTTGTAAAAATGTACGAGTAGCCGAAATGTCAAAGCCATCATGTTACATACATATATACTTTTACATAAGGGACTGAATGAAAACAAACATTGACTAGGGCAACCTGAAGGCCAAATGAACTGCAAGAATATATTATTTTCTTTTTTTATTGCTAGCCGGCAGGACCAAACATTATAAACCTTTTCCGGCAGGTTTACATTCAGTTATTGTAGATTTACCAACCACATCTGCTGGAAGTTTCAGCCAAGCATCTACTACTCTTTCAATAAAGTCACATTTTATATGTTGCTTTTTATCTTCTCCTGTGTTCCCTTGATCTTGCATTTAGCAATAAGAAAATTATTGGTACCTTTTTTTTCAAGGTTGCACTCTCGCTTAATCTTACTGTGCAAAGTTGATAAAATAAAATATTTTCTGCATTACATTGTACCTCCAAAATTGTAAAGTGCCATGGAATCTGTTTTCGCTATATAAATAAAATTATTTTTAAAAAAAATTCTGGCGCCTTTTTGATGCATGGTCTAGCTGACATTTGAGGGAGGTAAATACATTTATAAATTTTTTTAAAAATTTGCATTTAAAGAATCATTGTAATTTTTTTTTTATCTTGCCCCCCTCTGCACAGTGGCACATATACTCCCCAGCAATGATCAGTGTCCCGTGGCACGGCTTCGTTCCGGTGCAGCAGCGCCATTCAAATCCTGCACGCGGTCATGTCACTGCTCTTCTGACCCCTCTTCTCCATGTCGATTGAAGGCTGAAAGTGACGCTCTCCCATAGAGAATGCATTGGAGAGCGTGGCCACCTGTCCTTCCATTGACATGGAGACAGAAGAGTGGTGAGCATATGCGCCAGCAGGGGGACCGATCATCACTGGTGAGCATATGCACCAGCAGGGGGACAAATGAAAACATTTTCCTGAATGTTCTTTAATAAAATGAAGCTAAAAATAAAGCACCTGCCATGGCCCTTTCTACCGTGCTACTGCTATTCTAACGTTAAATAACATGCCTAACCCATCATTAAGAAGTCACATCAGGCTCACCTTTATTTCCACGATCATCTCCCCAGGAGTTTTCAACCCGCCATTTGTCATATTCTCCTTCCTGACCATCCTGGAAACACAAAAGAGAACACAACGTTAGATGGTAAATACTAGGAAATAAAACTACAAATTTTTCAAAAAACAAAGACACACATTGCCAAAATCTCCAAATCTCACATATTTTAACTGGAGAAGTAAGCTGCAACGACGTCACATGACTGGGTATAAAAAGAGCATGACAGAGAGGTGGAGACAAAGATGGGCAGAGGTTGTCCAATAATTCCAGCTGTGAATAATTCTCTGTCTGCATGAAAGATGTAACCTGGAACTCACGTTTATAGTTTGTGCATTTATAGACACTGCAGAGATTATTGTAGTGACCTTTTATAATTAGGCCTGTAATCAAGACAAAAAGGTCATCCTCTAGAGAAAAAAAAAAGGAGGTTTTACCATAGTCAGAGACCAGGATTCTTTACTGTAAGAGCAGTGACACTATGGAACTGAATGTTATGATGGTGGATTCATTGAATAAATTCTGGGAGTCTTCCTTGAGAAGCATAACTGGAGGTGTGACATTGATCCAGTGATTTATTCTTATTGCCATATTGGGAAGGATTGCTCCACAAAGGTTTTTGTTTTTTTTTACTTCCTCTGGATCAACACAGTAGGGTTAGGGCCCTATTATGAGGAAACATTATTGAGTGAAAAATTGCTCTATTGTTCGAATTTAAGCAATAATCTTTCTGTGTGTATTCGTTCGTGTGTGGTTGATCGCATCTTTTGAGCGGATCATAAAATCATTGTTAATCCTTTGTTCCTAGCTACTAGAGTATAAGAACATTAAGGCAAACAATTTCAGGACATTTTCAAAAGCTCTCGTTTGCAATTATTTATCTCCTCCCTCATCTCCACCTATTATCCTACCCGTGCTCTAATGATCTAACCCTAACACCTTCCACAGTCAGAACCTCTCATTCCTGCCTCCAAGACTTCTCACGTGCTGCACCAGTTCTCTGAAACGCCCTACTCAAAGACCTCAGACTCACATTTTGAAGCGTGCCCTGAAGATTTAAGTTTTCAGGCTCGCTTATAACATTTCCCCTTCTGTTGTCCCCTCACTCTATATTTCTGATGGTTCCATGTACATAATCGGCGTGTGACTAGCTCATCCTGTTCTTTCCCACTATGTACAATGGCTGAACCATGGACAAATAAAGCACTTGTGTCTGGCGTCGACCTCAGTTGTAGTCTGTAAGGTCCAACGAGCTGGTCTCATATACACTTTGTATTTTTTCTAAAGTTTTACTGTGCATTATGTAACCTCTGTACTGTAAAAAAAAATAAAATTTATATATATATATATATATATATATATATATATATATATATATATATAGATGCAGAATCTTTTGGCTATACAAATAATTATTATTATTATTGTTCTTCATATGTACAGGATCCTCAGCAGATTTGATGTTGAGTTCAGTTATTTAGCTACACTGATATCATATCTGCTGCGGATCCTGTACGTGTGAACACACCCTAAAAGGAGAAAACGAAAAATGGCTTTGTCTAAGTAAATATGGATTTGTGTTTTCATGCTGGCATTCAGTAAGTTGCCCAACATGTTGGCACCCCTTGGGATATCTCATATATCCTCAGCTGAAACGTATTCTTATCCGTTTACCTCACATTGAGTGCACTTTACACCACTGTATAGGGAATTGCTTACAAAGTACTTTCATCTTAACACCATATGGTAACGGAAAATGCACCGCATGGCGGGTGATCAACATAGTCTGAGAAAGGTAAAACATACACACCTACCCACCAAATACAGGCTGCATTTAGGATGATCTACTCTTCTTTCGAGTAAATGTATAGTCATTGGCTTTATAAGGAAATTCCCTATACATAGATACAAACTATACCGTGCCGTTTTCTTTGGTTCATGGCCAATCCAGACATCTGATCAAATATTATTAATAAGTGTATACCTGCCAAGACTTGTAAGAAGCTTCCGAAAGGGACTGTAACTAGACAAGAGAGAACCTGGGAGAAGGCATTACCCCCTCACACAGGAGTGGGCTTATCCCAGGGCTTTGATGCTATTAGGGGAAGTACAAGGCAGAGTCACAAGTTAATCTCCCAGCAGCGGGAACAAGGTTTTTATGTTGCTTAAATGCTACTGCGGATTTAACTTTGTGCTTGGGACGGTAAAGGATTGAGCAGATTCCCAAGCAAGGTTTTCTTCCTTATGTTATTTTATGAGATAATCCAGATAAGCTGCATAGACGCAGTGCATTCTGTGACCATTCGGGGGGGAAGAACAACAAGCCGGGAGGTCAGGGCACAAAATTTGTTTTAAATTAATCTCCTCCCAGGGCTGTTTCTCAGTAGATGAGGTCAGTATCTTCAGGGACCAGAGGAGGACTAATTTTCTTCTCTGCTGTAATAAAGTATTGTACAGAGCAATATAGGATCTGGGTGGGGGGGGGGGGGGGGGGGTGTATACTACAACAGAAGAGACGCTTAACTTTCTCATCTTCAGAATATTTAAGAGGTAATCTAGCAATAAATAAATGAAAATTAAAAAAAAAAGAAGAAAGAAAAATATTCAGTATGCTGTATGTCCTCCAGTCTGGAGAGCAGGAGAGGTTTTATCTGGGGATTTGCTGCTGCTCTGGACAGTTCCTAACATGGACAGAGGTGGCAGCAGAGAGCATTACACCACTTCCTGTAGGACATGCAGCAGCTGATAAGTACTGGAAGACTGGAGATTTTATAATAGAAGTAAATTAGAAATTTCTGGCACCAGTTTATTTAAAATATTTTTTTTTTTGCTAAAGCTGTCCATTGAAACAAAACAAGTATTAGCTGAAATTATACCCCACCCCCCAAAAAAATAATTAAAAACACAATAATGCCAAAACACAAACACAAGTTTTTAGTCAAAAATTTATTTTATTTTAAACGTGCTCCCTCTAAACAATTAAAAAAAAAAAATCATTTCTTACTATGAATTCAAGCTCTACATTCAGGATTCCAATTAGGTCTCTATAACAAACGTTTAATATAAGTTTTATAACCAAAAGTTTTTGATTGTTTGTTTTTTGCTTTTAAAAATTGACAATTCATTGTTGTTTTTAAGTATCGAGGAGAGCTAAGAAACTGATCCTTAGTCAGATTCTATCAGTATCGAGTGGTTCTAGGTTTTACACATGTGACCAGAGATCTTGAAATTAAAATTACATACAAGGCCATGTGCATACACAGTAAGAGACCGGCCGTTCTGGGATCCGGCCGGGCGCATGGATGCGCCTGCATCGGAACTCTGCGGATGCTTACCGGCCGGATGATCTTTGCAGCCATAGAGTTCTGATGCAGTCGCATCCGTGCGCGTTCGCATCAGAACTGTCCACTGCACACTATGGAGCGTGCGGTCGTAGCCGCTTGCTTCATAGTGTGCGCTGACATGGTTTTCTGCGGCCGCTATTCATTGAACTGACATGACAGTTGTGGCGCCACTAGGGATCCCGGCCAGAGCGCATACTATGTGTACACGCTCCGGCTGGGATTCCTAGGCAGCAATGGCACGTATATTTCCGTATAAATCACAGCAGTTGTACAACGGCCATGGTTTTACGAAAATATACGGTGTGTGAACATAGCCTCATACAGGATTTGGCTCAACTGACAGATTTATGACCAAACCTTCCAAGCCACTGGACAAGAATTTTACCAGCATTGTATTAGTTTACACAACTGCCAGCACTGGTGGCTCAGCATGGCTGTAGGCTCCTTTTGTCGTCAATTTAAGTGACTTAAAATCCTGTGCAAGTGATTTCCGAGGAAATTGAAGCAGACTACCCCATTGGCATTTTGGATATACCGCTCATATTATGTATGCTTTCCTGCTTATACCTGCATTGTTCTAGAACACTGGTGTCAAACTCAGGCCCTCCAGCTGTTGCAAAACTACAAGTCCCAGCATGTCTGGACAGCCAAAGCTTTAGCTTTGGCTGTCCAGGAATGATGGGAATTGTAGTTTTGCAACAACTGGAGGGCCTGAGTTTGACACCAGTGTTCTAGAAATTACAAGACAGAATTTGTCTATGGTTGGAACGTGTACAGAAGAATCCATTTTGCCTTTAGTTCACACTACAGAATGCGGCGCCATGCGGGGGGCACTGATTCCGTAGTGTGAATGGGGCCTTCCACCGACTCATATGCTGGCTTGATTACATTTTAGGCTTCAGGTTAGCCAAGGATTAAAGAGGTTGTCCAGGAAAAACTAACTTGTACCCAATCCACAGGACAGGAGACAAGTAAGAGATTGTCGGGGGTCCGACATCTGTACCCCCTTCTGATCTTGATATCCCCCTCCCCCCAGGCTCCTTTGCTATGAATAAAGATGCAGGTATGGCACATGACCTGTGGCCCTATTCATTACTTTGGAGCCACTGGAGAGAGCAGAGTAAGCTGGAAGAGTGCTGTACATGGCTCTTTCTGACAGCTCCATAGGAATGAATTGAGCTGTGGGTCACATGCCGTACCTGCGTCACATGCCAACCCCCACAATCTCTTACCTGTCCCCTAACCTGTGGATAGGGGACAAGTTAGTTTTGCTTGGACAACGTCTTTAATTGCATACCTCTAACGTCTGTGAGCAGAACTTTGCCTTGGCTAGATGTTGAGGCTCATGTTATCAGTAGTAGTCATGCTCTGTATGAGGTATTGTAGTGTAATATCTCATAGGTTATAAAGGGGCAAAAGAAAATCTAGCACAAAGTGATTTTTAACCGGTTAAAAGAGTTCATATGTTATATGTCTCTCTACCTTCTCAGTGACAGCGGTAATAGCCATTGCATGGGTCATCATAGAGTCTCCAAAAATGAGTCTCTCTGCCTTGTTCAGGTTCTTGACAGAAACACCAAACACCAGCTCATGGTCAAAGCTAAAAGAAAAGATACATGGATATTAACTGCAATGAAAACACAACAGTTTTCTATAACTATTTCCAGTTTAATAGAGAGCAAATACAGCCTGCTCTCCGCCACATGAAGGAACTAAGACAGCTTATATGCTGAACAATGATAGAAGTAAGGCTGCTGCTTCTCTTGTCTGCTTCTGGCTCTGTTCACTATGTAGTGCAGGCAGCATCCCGCCAATCACGAACTGACGACCTATCCTGTGGACAGAGCATGAGCACATTTTGCCTGCAAAACTCCTTTTAGATAAGAATTTTTAAATTTTTTTCACATTTACTTTAAAGGAGAAGTCCGGCCAGACCCATTTTTTAAAGCAATTTTTGGGGAGGTTAAAATAAATAATCTGCTCTTACCTCCCCCACCCCAGCACTGGTGGCCGCATACCGCGGTTTCGGTCCCCCACCAATTCCTGGTCTGAGTGGAAACCCGGGTCGTGACGTGCGAGATGTGCTTTGCCAGCGGCCACACGCCACAGCCTGGGTCCCCGGTCAGGCACCGGATAGGGGATAAGTGTATGATCTCTGTAACCCTCTGATCTTAACAATGGGGGTCTTTAGTCTGTTGCTGTGATTGAGCACTGATCACACAGGCTTCCTGCCTCTCCATTTACAGTCTATGGGGTATAGTACTCTGCTATCTCCAGAAGGCCCACAGACAAACAGAGTGGTGGTGCACCAGTGAGACATTCCAGTCCAAGAGAATTGGGACCCCTGTACACAGGATTGTGGGGAGTCCTAGTGGTCAGACAGCTGCAATAATACGCCCCCTACAGTATGGATAGAGGATAAGTGTCATAAGTGGGACAGTGCATATAATAAAGTGGCCACCTTGATGTTCACTGTATTCAGGATTATACAGCGCCGGTCTATTACTGAGCACCGGCCGGGGATAAAGCACTGGAGGCAGGCCCTCCAGTGTGATGAACGGCCATCCCCTCTTTGACGCGCCTCTATTGATTCTAATGGAGCCGCGTCATAGAGGGGAGGGGGTTTCCTCTTACTGAGGGGCAGGCCTGTCGCCTCCAGTGCCTCACCCCCAGCCAGTGCTCAGTAATAGACTGGCACCATATGTGGGAACAGGACCGTGGTTCAAAAAAAAAAAAAAGGCCACAGTACCGACATCCCCGTGCCGGTGCTGGTCACAAAAGCAATGTATCAGGGGTACTTTCATTTTAATAAAGTTATATTACTTTGTAAATTAAAAACAATACTTGTTTTCTTACATTCTGGTGTCTGACAGCAATAAGCGGCTAATCTGCCCCCTCTGCTTCCTTAAAGGGGTTATCCAGCGCTACAAAAACATGGCCACTTTTCCCCCTACTGTTGTCTCCAGTTCAGGTGCAGTTTGCAATTAAGCTCCATTTAATCCGTTTCAAACCCCCATCCAAACTGGAGACAACAGTAGGGGAAAGTGGCCATGTCTGGATAACCCCTTTAATATTTATCAAGCCCACACATTTTTACTTATTTTAACATTTTTTTTTCCATCCAACTTACATGTTCAAATCATTGATTCCTAATTTCCCTTGAAAATGTTTTCCAACATCACATCCAAACCACACTGCCTATTATAAAATAACAGAGAATGATAGTAGTGAGAGAAGACAACACACAAATACATACACAGCCGTAAAAAATTAATAAAAACACAATAGAAAACATACAGTGCGCTCACCTATGACTGATAAGGGTTTGCTAGAAAAAAACTAAATAAAGTATAAATGTTTTGTAAGGTTTCAACCTCTGGGACCCTCAGGGATCAACAGATTATAGAGACTTGTATTGAATGCTGGAACGCAGCCTCCTCTTCAATCCTCAGTGACATATGTATTTATTCAGGATTATTGAAAGGGTATTCCACTCAGACATAACTTTTGATATGTTGCTGCCCATGGTGAGCCTAACAATTCCTTCCATACTTATCTATTCAGTCTCCTTCCCCCAGTTCTGCTGAAGACAAAAATCTATGTGTGAGCCTCTCTCTGTCTCCCCCCTCCCTTCTGCGACAGCTGATGTAAACAAGTCCCTGGCAGGTTTTATCTGCAATATTGTAGCTTCTTTGTGATGCTGGGAGGATTATTCAAAGAGAGTTCAGCAGCAACTTGACTTCAGAACAACCCTCCCAGCATTACAAAGAAGCTACAATGTTGCAGATACAGCAGGCCAGAAACTTGTTTACATTATCTGTCTCAGAAGGGAGGGGGGAGGAGAGGGAGACAAAGAACAGCTCACACACAGATTTTTGTGTCTTCAGCAGAAAGCAGCAGCTGAGAACTGAGGGAAGGACATGGAATAGATGATAACAAGTATGGAGAGAATTGCAAGTCTCCCCATGGGCAGCAACATACGAAAAAATGTGTGTGAGTGGAATAACCCTTTAAGCACAAGCTACTGTACCCACCTCGCCGTCCTTTATAGAGGCAGCCGCCAGCTTTTTAAGCACTTCAATAGGCTGATTATTATACAGTGTTTTCCTGCCTTCCACCATGTTTCCAAGAAACTGCACAGTATACAGCTTTTCAAAAGGGTTTTGTGGTCGTGGATCATTCACAAGGCAGATCTACAGAGAAAGAGAGAAACAAAGGTAAACTAAGCTGTAAAAACACCTAAACTGCTAAAAACACTTCCTATTATTTCATACAAGTTATTCTGTGAAGCATAAAAGGGTTAGGCCTTGTTCTCATCTGCGGGAGGGCTCTGTTCTTGGGGGCTCCACAGCAGAATTTAAACAGGGGGCCCCAAGTCGATTATTGCATGCCCAGTCATGGCTCCATTCACTGTGTAATGAGAACGGAGCAGTGGCTGAGTATGCGTGCATGCTGCTCCATTTACGCCAGGGAAAATTCTTGTCATTGGTGACGGTCCGGCAGAGTTGGTACCCTCTGATTAGCTAGTTATACCCTACACGGTGCATAGGATATAGTGTTTAATATTGGTATAAGCCCTTTAAAGTGTAACTGTACAGTAAGGCTGGGTTCACACTGCGTTTTTGCAGTCCGTTTCCCACCCTCAGAAGTGTGGTGCATTATACTCACTGCATTACTGTCGCCCCCGGCCACCATCTTGGCACAATGACGTGTGTGTGTGTGTGTGTGTGTATGTATATATATATATATATACACACCTGCGGCTTTGGGCCTGAGCGGGGCCTGAAGCGGCAAGTTGCTTCTCCGCAGGTCAGAGCACCACCTGCTGGGCCGCCCGCACTAATGAGATCGCCGCCAGGCCGCAATCTTCAAACAGCCGTGCAGGGGACACACTGGCCAGCCACCCGGGAGTCTAAGGGTGCGCCTCTCCAGGCTACCGCTGCACAGGCTCTGGCCCTGCCCGCTACACCCACTGTCACAGCCTCTGGCGCTGCCCGCTATACCAGCATCCCCGCCGCTACCTTCATACAGTGCGGCACACTGGTCTGGTCAATATACTGTGACAGAGGACTATACATATGAGTATAGAGAGAGAGTGTGCACTGTGTATGTGTGTGTATATATACACAGAGCACACACACCTTCTAGAGGGAGACCACAGTGGCACAGTGCATATGCACAATATTTTATATATATATATATATATATATATATATATATATATACATACACAGTGCACACTCTCTGTACTCATATGTGTAGTCCTCCATGTATGGAGGAGATTGTCACAGTATATTAACACTGTATTGTCTCCTCAATATACACTGTGCTGGACCTGGTGCTGTTTACACAGTCACTCTACTAACACAATATATACAGCTAGTGTCAGGGGGGGGGGGATAATGCAGGAAAGAGTAGGGATATGTACAGGTAGTGATTTAGCAAAATAAAAAAAACAAGATTTAAAATCAAGAATCGTCCATAAATGTTAAAAATCACAATAATAGTCGAGATTTTATTTTTTTGCCATATCGCCCAGCCCTACATCCCCCTACTCATTGCAGGGACATCTGCAAGGGAACAAAAACTTCTTAATATCAGTATGTGTGTGTATATATATATATATATATATCACACACACCATATGCATATATGACATGGGAAGTTGCTTTGCTTTGTTCTAAATCACTTTAAGAAAAAAAAAAAAAAAAAAAAAAAAAAAAACACTTGCTGGTTGCAAACTTTATTCAATATATTACGTTCCAAACAAGTTGGATATAATAAAATGTGTCTCTCATATTTCGTGACAAAACATTGTCCCAGTCGGCGCTCCTGAGTGACGGCTCTGATAGATATGCCGGCAAACAAACAGCGCAATGGGAAGTGGATGGGTGGGGGGGCTGTTTTCATAATCTCAGAGCCAGGAAGGACTGATAAAAACAAAGCAGGTGCTGAATGCTTCCTAGTCAGGACGCGGTATTCTTTGCTCTTGTATTTTTAAAGGCAAATATTCTGAAATAACAGCAAAATGCACTAAAACACTGTAGCACAATCAACTTCGGCTATACAACTATATGACTATATTTAAGCTTGCTGTTTGCTTAATAAGGTGAATAACACATCGAAAATTGACCGAAATTATTAAAAAGAATCTGTCAGCTCTGGACCATACTCAGGGCTCAAATGTCAAAGAGGTTGGGCTGAGCCACAGAATACACGCCTCCTCCCTCCCCTACCATCCCCGACTTACGACTGACAAAAAGACAGCTCAGTGCTGAAAGCCAGGCAATGTACATCTGTCAGTTGAGTCCTGGAGGGGTAGAGGAGGGAGGAGGCAGGCATGCTGCAGCTCAGCACAGCCTTTTTGACACTTAAACTCTGAGCAGGATCTAGAGCGGACATATTTAAGTAAAAATCAGTTTCCATGTCTACAAATAGACATTTATGCTGCATCTTATATGACGAAGATGGGAATACTTCTATAAACCATCTAAGGCCCCATTGCAGATTGCAACAGGATATCCCTGTACCTTTCTGGACCTCACTCAATGTCTCAACAAGTCCCTCAGAACTAGAAGAGAAGCATGAACAGTCCTACACCCAATCTTTTCCCATCTCAGACACAGAAGCTCAGTTGTATGATAATACAGGATGGCAGCTTATTTTACACAGAGAATTACCTTGTCTTCCACATTAAAAAGTGGTTTTACATGTTCCTTATAAAATTCCTGGGGCGTCATGGGTCCAATCTTGTGGTAAGTCTTCTCCTTGTCCCTAAACTCCCAGGTAAAGGTTTCTGGCGGGCTCCCTACACATATGCTAACCACTCGGTACACCTGAAGAAGAAAGAGCAGTCAGTTTAGCAACTTTGAAAGCAGACGAGAACACGCAAATTTTTCCTCTCACTATAAAGGAGGCCATACTGGTAATGACACAGATGAGCAGCTTTGCATACAGAAGCAGTAGAAACATCAATCCCCAAAACCTACAGAAAGCGATGCCCAATTCAGACATGGAGACAGCGGTAATGTAATGTTATCAGCAGATCGGGTAATGCTGCTGACTGTAGAGGACTGATCACTCAAAATATTAAAAATCCTGGGTCTACATACACACACACACACACACACGTACATAAGTAACAGACGGGCATACTCATACAAGTCTTAAAGGGGTACTCCGGCGATTTTTTCTTCTTCTTTCAAATCAACTGGTTTCAGATAGTTATATAGATTTGTAATTGACTTCTATTTAAAAATCTCTAGTCTTCCAGTATATATTTAAAAATCTCTAGTCTTCCAGTATATATCTGCTGCTGTATGTCCTGCAGGAAGTGGTGGATTCTTTCCAGTCTGACACAGTGCTCTCTGCTGCCACCTCTGTCCATGTCAGGAACTGTCCAGAGCAGCAGCAAATCCTCATAGAAAACCTCTCCTGCTCTGGACAGTTCCTGACATGGACAGAGGTGGCAGCAAAGTGCACTGTGTCAGACTGGAAAGTATACACCACTTCCTGCAGGACATAAAGCAGCTGATAAGTATATAGATTTGTAATTTACGTCTATTTAAAAATCTCAAGTAAAACTTTCTGAAACCAGATTTGAAAGAAAAAGATTTTTGCTGGACAACCCCTTTAAATAAATTCCCGTTCCCATTTACCTGGCCTGATTTCCATCCAGGCGCACACCTCTTAGTAAAGCCAATGAGACCTGTGCCTGTTGCAGGTCTTGCAAAGAAATCTACACCTGCTTCAGAGCTTACTCCCGTTTGCAGGCATAAACCATGATATAAACTACCCCTCCTCCTCGCCTTGCTGTGGGTGGTCTTCTCAAAGACAATGGCCACTATGCAAAATATATGGTGAGCTGAAAACTCATCACATGAGTCTTGACCACAAAAAATAGGGAAATATTCCCGAAGAGGTGGGGGGAACTTACTGGTAGATGGAAGACACATATATAGCTCATATAAAGGGCTCCCCTTCATCCTTCTCCCCAGGCCATGTCCTTGTCTACCCTGTGACTCCTAATCCCATACACATGTTCTATCAGATTATGTCTATATCAGTAACTCAATGGTCTTGGCATGATGTTATGATCTGTTCGGCATAGATTGTGGCATAGATGTGTGATGGCCCCTAGGGGGCAGAGTGGAGACCCAGAAGGAGGAAATAAGAGCATTAGACGGTCTATAAACAGGATACTGGGGGACTGCGATTACAGCTCATAAATATTGTGGTAACAATGGCATATAGCTGGTTATGGCATGATGGAAGGGCAGCAAGACAGCTCCATTAATCACTGCTATCAGCAAACGCTCAGCTTTCTGAGATATGAGGCAGAACACTAGATATGTTAACAGAGAAAGTAAAAAGGAAATGCCCAATTGTAATTCAATTCATTGGCAAGTCTGCCTACGGGCGGAAGACGTTAAACGGAATCTATGTATCAAGTAATGGGTATCAGCTGCCATGGACGGTTCATGTCGAGTTTCTGCCTTTATGTGTACACTTGTATCGTGTCTTATATTCATTTTTGCTCCCAAAGATGCACTAGGTCTTATTTTCAGGGGATGTCTTATTTTTCCATGAAGAATTCACATGCACAGCAGGGACAGCGTACGGTATGGCAGCTTCCGGCCACCAGGGGGAGCTCACCACAGCTCACTCGTACAGCACAGCAGGGACACAGTACAGTATGGCAGCTCCCAGCCACCAGGGGGAGCTCACCACAGAACACTGATATAGCAGAGCAGGGACAGAGCGTACGGTATGGCGGCTTCCAGCCACCAGGGGGAGCTCACCACAGCACACCCGTAGAGCACAGCAGAGACAGCGTACAGTGAGGCTGCCAGCTACCAGGGGGAGCTCACCACAGCAAACTTGTACAGCACAGCAGTGACAGAACATATGGTATGGTGTCAGACAGCAGAATAGCGGCAGACTGTGTGTAGCTCTACATGTGGCGGTAGGGGACAATGGGGATGGGGGCAGGTGACAGGCCTCTTGATACCTTGCCTGTAAATTTACAAGTGACGGCTGCAGGTTGGTGGCAGGTAACGGTCTTCATGTCCTGCATGCAGCTGCTCTGCACCGGATGGTGAAGGTAGGGGACAACGGCGGTGGGCTAAAAAGAATCCCAGCTGTATGCCCTGGTGTTCTGTTCGGTGGGCATGCTTCCAAACAAACACTTTGCTAGGTCTTACTTTCAGGAGAAGTGGTATATTTAGCAACCCAGCAAAACCTCTACTAGGTCTTATTTTCAGGTGATATCTTATTTTTGGGGAAACAGGGTAGTAGACATTTGACAGAATAAAACACAACATCTTTGTCTAATCGGAGGGTGCTGGCACTCATATACACAGCAAGTGGTGCTGGAAACCCTGCACCTTTATGAAAGAAATCAGATGTCTGATTATGTGCTCTTTGGCTTGGGCATAAAATCTTACAACAAGGTAAGCACATGGCACATGCACACTATGGAGAATGGCTACTTGCCGTACATTCCATTCTTTGCGCGTTTTCTATATAATAAATTTGAGATTCTTAAAGGGGTTGTTTACCAAATGTTTTTTCCTTTCAAATCAACTGGTGTCAGAAAGTTATGTAGATTTGTAATTTACTTCTATAAAAAAAAAAAAAACTCAAGTTTTCCAGTACTTATCAGCTGCTGTATGTCCTGTGGGAAGTGGTGTATTCTTTCAAGTCTGGGCAGCAGGAGAGA
This sequence comes from Dendropsophus ebraccatus, assembly GCF_027789765.1. NCBI lineage: Eukaryota > Metazoa > Chordata > Amphibia > Anura > Hylidae > Dendropsophus > Dendropsophus ebraccatus. The sequence goes on from NC_091464.1 coordinate 83,468,650, forward strand.
TTTTCTATGGAGATTTGCTGCTGCTCTGGACAGTTCCTGACATGGACAGAGGTGGGAGCAGAGAGCACTGTGTCACACTGGAGAGGATACACCACTTCCTGCAGGACCACAGCAGCTGATAAGTACTGAAAGACTGAAGATTTGTTTTCTTTGGCACCAGTTGAATTGAAAGGAAAAAAATGGTGAACAACACCTTTAAATGAGGAAACAGATATAGAGCTTGCAGTCACTGTTTTCCTAACAATTACTCTTATTATAAATAGCTGGGAAAACACTGATCTGTATGTTCCTGCCAAAAATGTGAACTACGCCATCAATTTTCTTAGGATCAGAGCTGTGTCCTACAAGCCAGAGGAAGGACGCAGGCTATTTTTGAAGGCTTGCTTGCAGTGATCTCTAAAAATGTCCGGTACAAAGAAAGTCTGCTAAAAATAACTACAAAAAGGGGAGTATTTTTTATAAATAACTCTGCTCAGGAAAACAAACACACAAAAAAATATCCTGTATACTCTACCCGCTCCCCCACCACTGACATTGTGACCAAGCCAGTTATCACAGCGCAGGACTTCCTGGTTGGGGGTGGAGCCTGCTCAGGTGGAACACTGATTGGTTGAGCAGGCAATTACCGTTGTATTCCTTGGCACAGTGGGAGGGAACCCCCGCCCCTCTATGATGCGGCTCCATTAATTCTAATGAAGCTGCGTCAAATAGGGGCGCGGTTTCCTTCCACTGGGGCGAGCTAGTCTGTCTCCAGTGCTTCACCTCTGGCCATTGCCTGGGAATAGTAAGGGGGAAAAAGAAAAAAAAAAAAAAAGGACTGTACCACCGGATTCCCCACGCTGTCTATCCATGTGAAAATCTTAAAGCGAATGTACTGATGGTACATTCGTTTTAATGACATGCCTCCTGACTAATGATGTACAACACAAAATGCCTGCACCTATAGGCTCTCTTCATACATTTAAATATATAGGCTCCATGAATGTGAAAAGTCCTTATATTCACTCCATATAACTACTAGATAGACACCAATGCTATAATCACATACTTTAACCCCTTAAGGACAGAGCCTGAAATGGCCTTAATGACAGAGACAAATTTTATGAATATGACCAGTGTCACTATATTCATTAATAACTTCAGGATGCTTTTACCTATCCGGCTGATTCTGAGATTGTTTTCTCGTGACACATTGTACTTTACATTTCTGGAAAATTGGAGTCGATACTCATAACGAATCTTTATGAAAAAAAACCCAAATAACGTGAAAAAAATGTTAAAAAACTTTGAAACTTTTTTGCTTATACAGAAAGTGGTTATACCGCATAAATTATATATTAAATAGCATTAGCAACATGTCTACTTTATGTTGCCGGCATTTATTAAACGATCTTTCTTTTTTTTTTAGACAATAGAAAGCTTAAAACATTAGCAGCAAATTTCCACATTTTCTGTAAAATTTCAAAATCAGATATTTTTAGGGACCTGTTCAGGTTTAAAGTGTATTTGAGGGGCCTGTATGTTAGAAAGCCCCACAAAGCACCCCATTTCAAAAACTGCACCCCCCACACTCTGAAAAAGCATTTTAACCCTTTAGGGGAGTCACAGAAATAAAAGCTAAGTGTGTAAGAAATTTGAAAATTTTAATTTTCTGTGCAGAGATTTTATTGTAATCAAATATTTTTCATAATTATAAACCTATTACCAGAGAAATGCACCCCAATATTGATTGCTCCGTTTCTGCAGTTTATATAAATACCCCATATGTGGCCCTATTGCGCTATTTGACGCAACCACAAGCCTCAGATATAAAGGAGTGCCTAGTGAATTTCAACGCCTTTTTGACCGTACCACTTCAGGTTGGCAGAGGCTCTGGGGTGCCAAAACCTAAAAAACACCCCTAAAGGGACACCATTTAGAAAACTACACCCCTCAAGGAATGTAACAAGGGGTGCGGTGAGCATCTGGACCCCACAGGTGCTTCACAGATTTTCCGAACAATATGGCGTGAAAAAAGAAAAATTTATTTTTTACACTAAAACGTTCTAGCCTTCAATTTTTCATTTTCTTAAAGGGATATAAGGAAAAAAAAGACACAAAATGTGTAGCACAGTTTCTCCCGAGTACGGAAATACCGCACATGTGGCGATAAAGCGCCAAGGGGGCGCAGGACGAGCCTCCAAAAGGGAAGAAGCGCCAATTGGCTTTTGGAAGCTGAATTTCACTGGAAAGGATTTCAAGGGCCATGTCGCATTTACGGAGCCCTCGTGCTGCCAAGACACTGGAAACCCCCCACAAGTGATTCCATTCTGGAAACTACACCCCTCAAGGAATCTAACAAGGGGTGCAGTGAGCATATGGACCCCACTGGTGACGGGCACAAATGTGGAACAATGTGACGTGAAAGGGAATATTTTCATTTTTTCACTTTCATGGCACAAATGTGCCCGTCATCAAGGGGTCCATATCCTCACTGCACCCCTTGTTAGATTCCTTGAGGGGTGCAGTTTCCAGAATGGGGTCACTTGTGGGGGGTTTCCAGTGTTTTGGCAGCACGAGGGCTCTGTAAATGCGACATGGCGTTCATCATCTATTCTAGCCAAATCCAACCTCTAAAATCCAAATGGCGCTCCTTCCCTTCGGAGGCTTACCCTGCGCCCATATGGCGCTTTATGTCTACATGTGGGATATTTACGGACTCAGGGGAAATTGCTCTACACATTTTGTTTTTTTCCCCCTCTTTTAACCCCTTGAGAAAATGATAAATTCAAGGCTAAACCAACATTATAGTGTAAAAAATGTAATATTTCATTTTCACGCCACATTGTTCCACATTTGTGCCCGTCACCAGTGGGGTCCATATGCTCACTACACCCCTTGTTACATTCCCTGAGGGGTGTAGTTTCCATAATGAGGTCACTTGTGGGGGGGGGGGGGGTTCAACTGTCTTGGCAACACAGAGGCCTTTTGAATGCAACATGGCCCCTCAAAATCCATTCCATCCAAATCCAGCCTTCAAAAACCAAATGGCGCTCCTTCCCTTTGGAGGCTTACCCTGCACCCGCATGGCGCTTTATGTCCACATGTGGGGTATTTCCGTACTCAGGCGAAATTGCGCTACACATTTAGTGTTTTTTTTTTTATCTTTTAGCCCCTTGTGAAAATGAAAAAATCATGACAAGATTTATGATTTAGAGTAAAAATTTTACAAAAATTACACTAAATGTTGGTCTAGCCTTGATTTTTTCCATTTCCACAAGGGGTTAAAAAAGAAAATGAACACAAAACCTGTAGGGTAGTTTCCCCTGAGTACGAAAATACCCCACATGTGGACATAATTTGCCATATGGGCACAGGGCAAGCCACCAAAAGGACAGAGCGCCATTTAGAGGCTGGAAAGGAGGATGGAGGCCATGTCACAATTACAAAGCTCCTGTGCTGCCAGGACAGTAGAAACCCCCGACAAGTGACCCCATTCTGGAAACTACACCCCATAAGGAATCTAACAAGGGGTGCAGTGAGCATATGGACCCCACTGGTGACGGGCACTTACGTAGAACATGTGCCGAGAAAATAAAAAATACAATTTTTTTTCATTTTCACGTCACAAATGTGGCAGTCACCAGGGGGCCATATCCCCGCTGCCCCCCTTGTTAGATTCCTTATGGGGTGTAGTTTCCAGAATGGGGTCACTTGTGGGGGGTTTCTACTGTCCTGGCCGCACAGAGGCTTTGTAATTGCATCATGGCATCCTCTAATGGGAATGGCGTCCATACCTACTTAGCTGGGGAAAAGGGACAATTCTAATTTATTTGGGGGTATTAGGCCAATTATTAGTTCATAAGGTTGGAAATGACAGGTGTCCATCAAACTCAACCTGTGTTGATCCAGAGGAAGGCAAAAAACCCTCGTGAGGCAGACGACAGTAGCCTCATCACAGGGGAAAAATTCCTTCCCGACTCCATAATGGCGATCAGAATAATCCCCGGATCAACGTGACCCCTGAAATAGGAATAAGGGACAGAATTTAGATAATGTAGAACCCCAGTGACATGTGGTGCGCCTTGGAGCGATCCAGTATGCAGAGGCCGGGGTGATCAGGACAGGCGTCACACTGGAAAATGGTGTCCTTCCTGGTCCCCCTGTTACGCCACACTCTGCACTTCTTCTGGGGTCTCCCTTTCTCCAGTGTGGGGGACGTCACCTGGAAAATGTTGTCCTGGTGCGATACGGGGTCCCTCATATCCAGAAGCGCTGGGTCCGCTCCATGGCTGCTAAATATTAGGGCCCTATTACTGCTTCTGATATGTTCGGATCGTGCCGCAAGCTACAGTAGCTCGGGCAGCGAGGGACCAGAAGAGGGGGTGCTGGTATAAACGTTATCCCCGTACAGGTGGTAACCTTTATCCAGCAGTGGGAAGATCAGGTCCCAAACTATCTCCCCACTAACTCGGAGGATGGGGGGGGCATCTGGGGGCTGGATTTGGGTGTCCCTTCCATCATACACTCTAAGGGTACGTGCACACTGCGGAATCGCGACAGATAACCCTTCGTGCATTCCACAGCTGGCACCCACCGGCGGACTGATGCAGGCGCACGTCTCCATCCGTGTCATAGACTCCCTTCTATGCACGAGCGGATTCCGCTCTCCGTCCAACGTGTTCATTCTTTGGATGGACGATGGAATCCGCCCGTGCATAGATTGGAGTCTATGACACGGGTGGAGACACGCGCCCGCATTAGTCCGCCGGCGAGTGCCAGCTGTGGAATGCACAAAGGGTTATCCTTCCCCATTCCGCAGTGTGCATGTACCCTAAATCTGTAAGTGTACCCTGAGGTACTCTCACAGAGGGTGTAGAATTTCATACCGTCATGTCTTATTGGGACGGTACTGGCGGAAAAGACGTTTCTGGGGGGCAGCGTACGCTACGCTACCCCCAGACACGTCACTAGATGATGAGGATGAATGGAGGAAAAAAGGATCCCCCCCATTCATCCTCACTGGCTGTTTCGGTGTCGGAGGCAATAATAACGTATGCGTCTGACGCCGAAAACACCCTGGGGGCCACCTTTATACGGGGATTGGTATATGGGGTATGTAGTGGTGTACTGTCAAACTTTATTCAATGTAGTGTGGTGTAATGTAGTGTTTTTTACGTGTTTTTTTACAGTAAGTATAAAAAAAAAAAAACAACCTACGCCAACAAAGGAGTTGCTGATAAATGCCGCACTTGTGTGCGGCACTTATCAGCAGACCGTGGCAGTAGAATATAGAAAAAAAACACCCTACGCCAAAAAGGAGGAGATGCTGACTAGCAGCGCACTTTCGTGCGATGCTGATCAACACTCAACGGCGATAGGGTGCGGAAAATAGAAGAAAAAAAATTGGAAAAAAAAAACAACAAAAAACTTTCTACATTCTGAACATCCCTGTAGCTGCTGATAAGTGTATTACACATGTCAGCCGCTAGAGGGCAGCAGAGAGCAAAATCCGGAAAAAGACGAGGCTGAAGCCGAAAATAGACGAAAAAAGACGAGGGGGACCGCCGGAAATAGCCGAAGACCCGACGGAGGGCGCCGCGAACCCGGAAGACGCCGATCAGGACCCCGGGACAGGTGAGTAATGTACAAATACCTGCTCTGGACCCCTCAGCTACCAAGCTGAGGGGTCCAGAGCAGGTATTTTACTATTTTTGTGGACACTGATCGCCGTGCCACCGGCCCGATCGACGTGAACGGCCGGCCGGTACCACCATTACTTTTTACAGTAATGGCGGTCGGTGCCGTCCTCGGACAGCACCGACCGCCATTTTTTCCGGGTCATCAGGTCACCGATGACCCGGAAAGGTTCCGATCACCGCTATTGGCTGATCTGAATTGATCAGCCAATAGCGGCGATCGTAAGCACGGGGGGTGTTAACCACCCCCCGTGCCGAGAAGCTAAGATGGCCGGCTATGATTTATAGCAGGCCATCTTTCCCGATCGCTGTGTGCGAACACACAGCGATTGGGGAAACATCGGGCGTAAATTTACGCCCTGATGCGTTAAAGGGAACCAATCACACACAAATTGGCCATAAAGATAAGGAAACGTGCTGGTACATCAGCCAGCACATACCTAACCATCCCCCTGTCCCCTCAGTCCCATGAACATTCAGCCCGCAAAGTTAGTTTAATAGTGTCCCGCGCTGTATGCAAATTACCATGTAAGTAGTCAAGGTGGGCGGGCGGCTGGTCAAGTAGTCCCGGTGGGCGGGGGCTTCGTCATGTAGTCACAGGCTCCTGGGCCGCCTCCGGTGCTGTAATCACGCCCCTCCGGGCGTGTTGTAAAGCGGCTCCTGGTGACGTCACTCGGGGGGCCGGCATTGCACGTCGGCCACGCCGACGTCTTTACTAAGCTGCGCGTGCGCAGTACAGTGGGTGAAGCCGCTGCTATACTACGCCGCGCAAGCGCAGTACAGCAGCGTCTTCTCATGCTGCACTGCGCATGCGCAGCTTAGTAAAGACGTCGGCGTGGCCGACGTGCAATGCCGGCCCCCCCGAGTGACGTCACCAGGAGCCGCTTTACAACACGCCCGGAGGGGCGTGATTACAGCACCGGAGGCGGCCCAGGAGCCTGTGACTACATGACGAAGCCCCCGCCCACCGGGACTACTTGACCAGCCGCCCGCCCACCTTGACTACTTACATGGTAATTTGCATACAGCGCGGGACACTATTAAACTAACTTTGCGGGCTGAATGTTCATGGGACGGAGGGGACAGGGGGATGGTTAGGAAGCGTGCTGGCTGATGTACCAGCACGTTTCCTTATCTTTTTGGCCAATTTGTGTGTGATTGGTTCCCTTTAAGTACCAGGGCGCGAGGGCGTAAATTTACACCTGATGTCGTTAAGGGGTTAAAGAGTCACAGTCGTATTATTATTTTTTTGCAGAAATCAATAGTAAAGGCGATTAAGAAACTTTGTAATTGGGTTTATTAGGCAAATATGCCATTATCTGCATTCAGAAAGCCTTTCCCCAGGTCCCCCCCCCACCTCGCTCCTCTCTCTCACTCACTGCTCATTGTCAGGAAATCACGACTCTTGCACATCAGACATGCCCTGTGTAACCTATGGAGGGGGGAGGGGGGAGACTAGTCACCAGCAGAGAACAGAGAACAAAGCATTGCACAGCGGGACCTGTGTGAAAGCCGGTATTCAGAGGTCAGAGAGGTCAGTGCGGACTTAAGAAGAGATAGCCCGGTGATGTAGCTGTAAGGTGATGTAGCTAAGGTAAAAACAAACAAACATTCTTCATTCTCTAAAGAAGTCTCACTTTAATGTAAGCTTCCCATACCACCACATGACATGAAATAAACTACATTATGGTGGGTGCATGTCTGTTGCTGCAAGTAGGTGGGACACAACTGCATCATAGGCAAAAAGTTGACTATACATCCCTGTAGGTCAGGGGTAGGTTGAACCTTGGCTCTCCAGCTGTTGCAAAACTACAACTCCCATCATGCATTGACAGCTAAAGCTTGGTTGTCCAGGCATGATGGGAGTTGTAGTTTTGCAACAGCTGGGGAGCCAAGGTTCCCTACCCCTGCTGTGGCTGTAGTGATTCTAGCTGGAGTATACAGGCAATAACTGTAACATCAGAGGTAAAAATAAAGTGTGCAACACAATAATGTGCGTCTTTAACAGTACATTGTTCTAACCTGTATTTACATCTAAGGAGAACATTGTTCTAGCATGAAAAACAGTAGAGACAAGGGCATGGATGTCTACACTGCTCTCCAGGCAACAGGGAACAGTGTAAGGACTTCACCTTTTCCTTTGGTTAATGAAAACCTTGAAAAAAAAAAAAAAAAAAAAAAATGTGCAAAATCGTTTTCCCCTTTAACACCAAATATTTTCTTTGTTCTATCTTTGATATCAGTATACAGTGGTACTTTGGTTTAAGAGTAACTTTGATTAAGAGCGTTTTGCAGGAAGAGTTCAGAGGATTTTCAAAATTGTGACTTCGTTTAAGAGCATTGCTTTGGTTTAAGAGCTCCCTGTACTGGATGGGAGGGGGAGTGGGGGAGGAGCATGGTCTGCATAGCGTGGTCTACAGCACTGTACCCTGACCCAGGAAGTCTCCCTCACCTTCCAAATCATAGCAGATCCACTCCAGGCTGGGGCTTACATCAGGGGACAGGACTGTGGGGGTAATCTCTCCATAGCTGTAACCCCTCTCTCCCCGGACAGAGAGCGCTGCATGTATGTGCCCACATATGTCCTGCTCATTCCTTCATGCTCCCTGCAGTCCCTGTCAGCCCTTGTTTCCCATCCTCTCCATTCCTGCTATAATGTGTCTGCACTTACACTCAGCTATACACACTGCTGCTATAATCTGCCTGCACTTACACTCCTCCAGTCACACTGCTGTATAAGAAAGTTTCTGTCACTGTCCTCCTGCACAGCTCTGTTATTCACACTTCCTGATTGGTCCATGCTGAACAAACCCCCCCCCCCCCCTTCCCCATTGCTGTCATGTGACCACACAGACCTCTGACAGCAGCCCTGCTTCTCTATTCTAGCCTGTTGTACTACGCTACTGTATTATGGGGATCTGCGGCTCCATCCTGTAGCTACAAACTGCTGCTGTGTAATCAGGGTTATGCCCTTTCTATACATTATACTCCACATGCCGATTGCTATACTGTACAGTAACCTATAATATCACATATTCTGCTGTTTCTAAATGTTTGTTTCATTTGTTTTACATGTTATTCAGAATAAAACATGATTTTTGGGGCGTGGAACCAATTGTCTGCATTTCAATAATTTCTTATGGGAAATTTTTTTCGGTTTAAGAGTGGGTTTGGATTACAAGCGCGGTCCCGAAACGAATTATGCTTGTAATTCAAGGCACCACTGTATTTTGAAACTGAAATATGAAGCTTTCAAAACTAATTTCTTCTGCTATACTGCCCTCTAGTGGCTGAAATAGTTAACACATTTTATTTAAAAAAAAAAAAAAAAAAGTACAGATTTCTTTTCAATGTGGTAAATGCAGTTACCACTAATCTATATCATAAAAATCAAAGTCTGTCTGTCTGTCTGTCCTTCTGTCTGTCTGTCCTCTATAGACTTCCAAACGCCTGAACCGTTTGACCCCAAATTTGGCACACAGATACATTGGGTGCCCGGGAAGGTTATGGCGAAGGTCCCGTCCCCGCCAGATGTACAGGAGGGGAGGGGGAGGGGAAAGAGAGGCGCCCCATAGAGATGAATGGGAAAATCTCCTCACTGCAAACACAGGTGATATAATTAGCTGCAGCAGACACGGCAGTTGGAGCCTTAGCAACCAATAGGATTACTGCTTTCATTTTCACAGGGAGCAATGGTTGCTAGGGAAGCTGCCTGACAACATCCACAGTAATAACTGGTAGACCCCCTACTCCATCTATACAGTACATGTATACAGGACCCCCTACTCCATCTATACAGTACATGTATATACAGGACCTCCTACTCCATCTATACAGTACATGTATATACAGGACCCCCTACTCCATCTATACAGTACATGTATATACAGGACCCCCTACTCCATCTATACAGTACATGTATATACAGGACCCCCTACTCCATCTATACAGTACATGTATACAGGGCCCCCTACTCCATCTATACAGTACATGTATATACAGGACCCCCTACTCCATCTATACAGTACATGTATATACAGGACCCCCTACTCCATCTATACAGTACATGTATATACAGGACCCCCTACTCCATCTATACAGTACATGTATATACCGGGCCCCCTACTCCATCTATACAGTACATGTATATACCGGGCCCCCTACTCCATCTATACAGTACATGTATATACCGGGCCCCCTACTCCATCTATACAGTACATGTATATACAGGACCCCCTACTCCATCTATACAGTACATGTATATACAGGGCCCCCTACTCCATCTATACAGTACATGTATATACAGGGCCCCCTACTCCATCTATACAGAACATGTATATACAGGACCCCCTACTCCATCTATACAGTACATGTATATGCAGGACCCCCTACTCCATCTATACAGTACATGTATATACAGGGCCCCCTACTCCATCTATACAGAACATGTATATACAGGGCCCCCTACTCCATCTATACAGTATATGTATATACAGGATCCCCTACTCCATCTATACAGTATATGTATATACAGGATCCCCTACTCCATCTATACAGTACATGTATATACAGGGCACAACAGGTATACCAAACTGTGACTGGGTAACACTGCTACACCAGATCTGACCAATACCGCCATACTGTGCTGGATAACACTGTCATATAAGACCTGACCAATACCGCCATACTGTGAATGGATAACACCGCCACACCAGACCTGATCAATACCGCTATACTATGTTGGATAACACTGTCATACCAGACCTAACCAATAACGCCATACTGTGACTGGATAACACTGCCATACCAGACCTGACCAATACCTGCAAACTGTGACTGGGTAACACCACCACACCAGACCTGACCAATACCACCATACTGTGACTGGATAACACCATCATATCAGACCTGACCAATACTGCCATACTGTGACTGGATAACACCGCTATACCAGACCTGACCAATACCACCATACCATGACTGGATAACACCGCCACACCAGACCTGACCAATACCGCCATACTGTGACTGGATAACACCGCCATACCAGACATGACCAATACCGACACACTGTGACTCAATAACACTGCCATACGGGTAAATACAACCCTGCAGGTATACAGGACCCCAAAACTATACACTACAGGTGCACGGGACCTCCACAAAACTATATACTACAGGTATACAGGACCCCAAACTTTACACTACAGGTATACAGGACCTCCACCAACTATATACTACAGGTATATAGGACCCCAAACTATACACTACAGGTATACAGGACCTACACCAACTCTATAATACAGGTATACAGCACCTTCACCAACTCTATACTACAAGTATACAGGACCCCAAATATACTACAGGTATACAGGAACTCCACCAGCTATATACTACAGGTCTATAGGACCCCAAACTATACATGACCTCCACCAACTCTATACTATAGTTATACAGGACCCTCAAACTATTTACTACAGGTATACAGGACCCCCGAACTATATACTACAGGTATACAAGACCTCCACCAATTATACACTACAGGTATCCAGGACCCCCGAACTATACAGTACAGGTATACAGGACCTTCACCAACTGTACACTGCAGGTATACAGGACCTCCCTCAACTATACACTACAGGTATACAGCACCCCCAAATACACACTACAGGTATACAGGACCCCCCCCCCCCAACTATACACTATAGGTATACAGACCCCCCAACTATGCACTACAGATATGCAAGACCCCTAAAAACTATACATTGTGGGTATACAGAACCCCTCCAACTATGCACTACAGGTATACACTAATTCCACTGATTAACTCAGATGAAACAATAACTTTAGCTTGGCCTCCTGGGCACCTTAGAACAAATCTAATAAACACACCGACACTTTATACCCGGGCAGCGCCGGGTACATTTTCTAGTATACAATATATACATACTGTGGCTTCCCTGATATGAAGCCCCAAATCCCTTTTAGCTCTGATGAATATGTTTTTCTATATCACACATTGACTTCTACTCTAAGGGGTTATCAGTACAATGGAGGACTGACACACTGACTGGTTGCAATACTTAAAGGGATACTCCAGTGAATATAAATTGTTTTAAAACTGATGCCAGAAAATTTAACTGATTTGCAAATTAATTTTATTTAAAAATCTTGGGTCTTCCAGTACTTATCAGCTGCTTTATGTCCTGCGGGAAGTGGTGTATTGTTTTCAGTCTGACAGAGTGCTTTCTGCTGCCACCTCTGTCTGACAGGAACTGTTCAAAACAAGAGGTTTTTTATAAAGATTTGCTCCTGCTCTGGACAGTTCCTATTATGGACAGAGAGGGCAGCAGAGAGAGTACTGTGTCAGACTGGAAAGATTTCTTTTCACTCTTGGTATATACACCTGGAAAATCTTCCTTATAGACATATTGACTATGTGTGAAACTATGCATCATATACTTTGTCATTTTCTTTTGTGCTTGCTATGGACAATATGTGATTGTTATGCCTCTTTCTGTACTCAAAAGGCTGCTTTCCAGACACCGCCCACCCCCTCTCACTTCTTATCTGTGCATTATCAGGCAAAGCAGTAATCATTACAGAGAAGCAAAGTAAAGATAGGGTTTGCTGATTCCATTATAACCTATGGATGGGGGAGGGGCCCGAGGGGGATGAGTGAGCAGGAAGAGGAGACAAGCAGCTGTGCAGTTTGGAGACTGTCTGGACAGATAAAATGCTGGATTCACAGGTCAGAAAGCTCAGTGCTTATCTAGGAGCTTGGTGAGAGAAGATTGCAGGATGTTGTATTTTGCAGGGCTGCCTTTTCCTCTCTCTGTGCTCCTTCATCCCCCTGGGCCCCTCCCTCTTCCATAGACCATAATGGACACAGAAAACCTGCTTCTTCTGAAGTGAGAGGGGAGGTAGGAAAAAGCTTTTTGAGTACAGAAGGAAACTCTTTTGCTTAATAAAACCTATTGCAGAGTTTCTTAAAGTCGCTTGTACTATATAGGTGCAATAAATATACCACTATATAAAGCATATACACTAGAAAAGATTGGAACAGAACCTATAAAATACCCTATGCTTGCCAAATATGCAAAGGCCCACTGTGACCACCAGCCCATCTTAGGATACATGATTATTCCAGGCAGGTTACCTTCTGTTACTGTAGATTTACCTACCACCTCTGCAGTACCAAGCATCTACTACTCTTTCAATAAAATATTATTTTGTGACGTTGCCATAAAAGTTTCTGTAATAACAATGGCATGAAATGGAAGTCAAGGAAAACAGAGAAGCCCAACCAGTATTAGGACACAGAACGGCCGGTGTTACTGAATGATCATCTCGGCCAGTACTGCAGTACCGCCTAGATAATCTTAATTTCAATGAATAGCGGCCGCAGAAAACTGTCAGTTTTTTGTGCGGACAGATGAAATCTTGGCCGGAGCGTATACTATGTGTATAAGCTCCTACCACGATTTGATTTATTCCAATACACTGTACGTTTAGCATAAGTCACGTCCATTGTTGCAAATTGCAAATTATGCTAAACATACGTTGTGTGAACATGGCTTTAGGGTAGCTTCACACGTACCGTATCGCTGCTGATTTTCCGCAAGAAAAATCGCATGAATTGACCTGAGTATTATGTATATATAAAAAACGCAGCGTAAATCACGCACATAATACGCAGGTCAATTCATGCAATTTTTCTGCATCTAAAATCACAGGGGCGGATCTGCGATTTTCTTGCGTAAAATCAGCAGCAATACGGTACGTATGAAGCTACACTTAAAGTGCGAAATAGGTTCAGGTTACTGCTGTAAACTTTCAGAGGTAATAGCATAAGCTTATGAAGGCTACAAATGCACGGTGACTCTTCACACTCACCTCCTCTATCATTGTGTCCAAGGCTGCAGAGATCTCCTCCTTGGTACAGCCGCTGGATACCATGTTTCTCAGTCTTAGACAATATTCCCGCATCTGAAAAGAAAAAGAAGAAATCACACATCAGCTTTCATCACACTGTATTTTATCTATATCATAAGAATGAAAGTCTGTCTGTCTGTCCTCTATAGACTTCCAAACGCCTGAACCGTTTGACCCTAAATTTGGCACACAGATACATAGGGTGCCTGGGCAGGTTAGAGCGAAGGTCCCGTCCCCGCCAGATGTACAGGTAAGGAGGGGGAGGGGTAAGAGCACCCCATAGAGATGAATGGGAAAATCTCCACACTGCACACACAGGTGATATAATTAGCTGCAGCAGCTTGCCAGCAGACACGGCAGTTGGGAGCCTAAAGGTGCATTTACACGTAACGATTATCATGCAAATTTGGGAGATAACGATCGAATTCGAACGATAATCGTACGTGTAAACGCAGCAAATGATCAAACAACGAAGGAGAAATCGTTCATTTTGATCTTTCAACATGTTATCAAATAGTCGTTCGCAAAAAATTCGCAGATCGTTCCGCGTGAACAGTTGTTTGCCGATTTAACCCATGTGTGAGATAGGCTTAAGCGATCGCAAAACGAATTTTCTGTACGATATATCGTTCTGTATAAACGCTGATAGTTATGAAAAAAAATAAAATATCTTTACTCCGACATAGTTAATCGTCCGATCGGGCCAATTATAGTTTCGTGTAAACGCACCTTTAGCAACCAATAGGATTACTAATTTCATTTTCACAGGGAGCAATGATTGCTAGGCGGCTGCCTCACAACATCCACAGAAATAACTGGTAAACCCCCTTTTAACACCACCATATCAGACCTGACCAATACCGCCACACTGTGACTGGATAACACTCCCATACCAGACCTAACTAATACCGCCATACTGTGACTGAATAATAGAGGCGTTCCTTAGGCTGTATCCACCCGCTGCACAGAGCCAGCAGACAGTGGGAGTCAGATGCCGAGATTTCTGGTTCGTACGAACCAGAAGTCCGGCAGGTTCGCTCATCTCTACTGGATAACACCACCACACCAGACCTGACCAATACTGCCATACTGTGACTGGATAACACCACCACACCAGACCAATACCGCCATACTGTTACTGGATAACACCACCACACCAGACCAATACCGCCATACTGTGACTGGATAACACTGCCATACCAGATCTGACCAATACCAACACACTGTGACTGGATAACACAGCTATACCGGACCTGACCAATACCGCCATACTGTGACTGGATGGCACTGCCACACCGCTATACCAGACCTGACCAATACCACCATACCGTGACTGGATAACACTGCCACACCAGACCAATACTAGATTTTCTGGCAAGTCTGAACAGGAGGTGGAAGACTAGAAAAATAAAAAAATTTAAAAGTTGTTTCCTTCCCCCTGCTCCCTGGTGCTGCTCCCATGCAAGGTGCTGCCCTAGGCAGAACACAAGTGCCTAATGGTAAATACGACCCTGCAGGTATACACCAACCACCTCCACCAACTCTACACTACAGGTATACAGGACCCCAAAACTATATACTACAGAACACTACAGGTATACAGGACCTCCATCAAAGATATACTACAGGTATACAGGACCCCAAACTATACACTACAGGTATATAGGACCCCAAAACTATACAGTACAGGTATACAGAACCCCAAAACTATACACTATAGGTAAACAGGACCCCAAAACTATACACTATAGGTAAACAGGACCCCAAAACTATACACTATAGGTAAACAGGACCCCAGAACTATAAACTACAGGTATAGAAGTCCTCCACCAACTATAAATTACAGGAATACAGCACCTTCACCAACTATATATTACAGGTATACAGGACCCCCAACTATACAGTACAGGTATACAGGACCTCTACCAGCTATACACTGCAGATATACAGTACAGGTATACAGCTCCCCCCCCCCCCATTATACAATTCTGGTTTACAGGACCTCCCTCAACTATACACTACAGGTATACAGCCCCACCCAACCACACTACAGGTATACAGGACCCCCTCAACTATACACTACAGGTATACAGCCCCCCCCAGGGCCGTATTAAGAGCTGTTGCTGCCCTAGGCACTAAACCTGAAAACGCCCCATCGTGCGGGAGTGCGGTTTCGGCCACATGCATTTCTTTACATGTAGGTACATTGTCTGGATCACATTTTTATGGTTTTCAATTGCTTAAAACATAAATTTCCACATTGAGTGAATGGTTAGAGCAGTCGGCATATTTTCTGAAGGATTCTCACCACAGTATTGGTAGATTGGTAGGTAATAGCTCCAGGCGTCACAGCCATACCAGACCTGATCATACCTTCCCCCCACTCCCCTCAAAAAGTCCTCAGATTTGCTGGCAAGTCTGACCAGGAGGTGGGAGACAAAAAAAAAATAAAAAAAAGTTGTTTTTTCCCCCTGCTCCCTGGTGCTGCCCCCCTCCAAGGTGCTGCCCTAGGCACCGGACCACGGGTGCCTAGTGGTAAATACGGCCCTGGTCACTCCCAATTGTTATCTATTTTACCCATTTGCAGGAGGAACAACAGAGGAACGGCATAATGCAGAGTCCTGAGAAAAGATGCTGACAGGTAACAGCAGTGTACATGGCATGACAGAACGTTACTTCTATGATATCAGACAGAATGATGCGAGTCCATGCAGTACAGACATGTCACTCAAACATTTTGGTCACTCCGGGTCTGACTGTCTCTAGATATTGCTGTTAGTTGCAGTTGTAGTTTATTTACCATGTTAGCCATGTTGTTCAGCTACATTGGATGGACTCCATAGACTATAACGGAGCATCTCCAGAGCAGCTGGACAGAGACGTGGCCACCCCCTGGTGATTTTAAGATCAGCCCACTGGCTCTAGGGGAGCAGCTCTCGGCTCTAGTGGACAAGAAAGTTTTAATCAGAGATCCTCTAACAAAAATTAAATAAAATAAAAAATTACCTTGTGATTCAATATGTCATTCATTCTACGGGTTGCCTCTGATGTGTGGGATTCTGGGAAACATTTCTTTGGGATGACGCCGTACTTTTCTACATGAGTACAAATAAAAAAAATAAAATAATGATTTTTTTTTTTTTTTAACACTAACTAAACATTATTAGTTTTAGTTGGAGGTGGTCAGGGAGCCAAAAACAATGTGATGGGTATCCAATAATATAAGAACCCAGGACTACAAGCATGGTATACTACACTCACCAAGACACCAAACCAGACCTGTTACTTGTCCACTCAGGCTCTTGTATACTTTTGGGTTGTGCTCAGCATAAAACAGTTAATCTCAGAGTATACAGGTAACAGATGCGGCACTCACCCATGGTAGTTTAAAACAGGCTTGATGAAGCGCACACTGACTGGGCGACGGACCGTTTCACGCACCATCCACAAGCCTCCACTCCGTAACCCAACCCAATAAAGGTCTGTTTTAAACTAACATGGGTGAGTGCCGCATATGTTACTATCAACTTTTGATCATAAAAAACACCCCCCTTAAAAGTCCTGTGAGTTGGTGCTGCAGGGAATTTGAACACTTAGGGGGACATTTAGGAGGGGGACATTTAGGACGTGGCGCATCTTGAGTTTTGTACACAGAGTGGCCAGATGCGCAAAAATTTATGTGCATGCACTTTTTGTGAATTTTTTTTCTTTGTCCCACTTACACCAGAGGGGCAAGGGCATAATGGGCTGCACCAAATATAAAATATACAAAATTTTTGGTGCGCACAGAACTTATGTAGAGGCATTGTGCCTCTACATAAATCCTGCAGACCTGTGCGCTGCGGGGACATTTTTAAGCCCAGTACTAAAAATGCCGGACTTAATAAATGTCCACCTTGGTGCCAGATTTTCCTACAGTATGTTAAGTAGAGGGACACTTTTGTGATCTGCATATTTTTATGAGACCCTTCTAACATGGAGGCACTGTCTAAACTAAAAAAAATCCCTTTAAAGAGTCACTGTCGTATTTTTTTTTTTTGCAGAAATCAATAGTCCAGGCGATTTTAAGAAACTTTGTAATTGGGTTTATTAGCCAAATCTGCCATTATCTGCATGTAAAAAGCCTTTTCCCAGGTCCCCCCCTCCTTCCTCTTTTTCATCCACTCTGAAAAATCTGAAAATTGTGACTTGTTGCAGGAGACGTCCCCTGTCTGTTCTAGGGAGAGGGGAGGGGGGAGGAGGAAGGAGGGAGTTAGCCGGCAGCAGAAAGCAGATAACAGAGGATTACAGGCACGGAGCTGGGTGACAGCTGTAATCCGAGCTCAGACAGGTCACTGGTGATGGTCAGAACAGATAACGGGTGAGGGATTTGTAGATTAACTCTTTGTTGTCCTGTTTTGGTCTTTTCTTTAGCTCTCTCCATAGGAGAACAATGAAGACAGGGGGGAGAGCTTCAAACTGCTTTTTCATGATAAAAATGCATTTTTCGGATAATAAACCCAATTACAAAGTTTCTTAAAATCGCCTGGACTATTGATTTCTGCAAAAAAAAAATTCACGACAGTGACACTTTAAGGGTGCGTTCACGCCTACAGGATCCGCAGCAGATTTGATGCTGTGTTCAGTTATTTAAATGAAATCTGCTGCGGATCTGCTGCGGATCCGCTGCAGAAAATAAGCTGCGGATCTGGTAAGTGTGAACGTACCCTAACTGCTCCAAATTGCACCAGCACACACACTTAAATTATATATATTATATTCACATGCAATTATTTGTGTATGCCTTTTTTGTTCAGTTGCAATAACAGGTTTTTATTAATAAAAAAAAAAAAAAAAAAAAAAAAGGGATTAATTTCCCCCCCCCAAAAAAAGTTTATAAAAAAAAAAAGTAACTGAGTTTTGTTAATGTAAATCCTTACCGATCAGATTAACAAGCATGTCCCACTGGCCTCCATCATTACTGGGGTTGGAAAGCAGAAACTGCATGAGCCTTCCATCAATTGGCTCGTTCTGGTGCGCGGTCTCAACAAAAGCGTTCAGGAAATAGTTGCAGCGCTCTACCTGTAGGGGGTGCACAACATAACATTAACAGATACAAATAATGGTGGGCCATGTAAATGGGTCTTTTAAGGGAGTATTCTTCCCAATATCACGGCTTCCCCACCCCCTCAAAGCCTAAAACAAACAGTTACACAATTTGCTTAATTCCCACTAAAATTACTTGTAGTTGCATAATCAGCATAGCCTGCGAGTTACTGTTTGCATCACGAGTTAGGCTTGTTACTATAGCAAAATCTTTTTCTGCAATCTTAACAAAAATGATGATGAGACATAACCAGAAGAAATATGTCCCAGGGAAATGAGGAAGCAATGACCCAGCCTCAGGGTACTCATTATTGTGAAAATTCATGATCTTAAAGGGGTAATTCACCCAAAAAGCTTTTCTTTCAAATTAACTTAAATTGTTTAGGGAGCCAGCATAAAACTCTACAGAGACACTTTGAAGTTATTTAATGTAATAATAAAGGCATGCAGCCTGTAAGGGAACTCATCACTAATCAGATTATTTTAATATAAAAAAAAAAAAAGTTTTATAAAGCAGTTAGGGTGTTTTTTTTTTGTTTTGTTTTTTAAACCACACTCAACTACTCTGGTTCATCACAGCTGCTGTTCCAATGGCTAGCCTGCCCTGCTTCCTCTGAAGTCTAATGGCCCTATTTCACGGGTCGTTTAGAGGAGCAAACGAGAGCTCTCAGCGCTCGTTTGCTCCTCGTTCCCTGCTCGCTGCCGCCGCTATTCATCGCGGCAGCAGCGAGCGGGTGAGTGCGGGAGGGGCGTCGGGGAGGGGGGGGGGGGGGGAGCTGCCCGGGTGATCGCTGATCGTCCAGGCAGTCCATAGGATACCGCAGCGTCTGCTGCCGATGCTCCTATTCAACGGAGCGACGGCAGAAGAAGATCGTTGCTGTATCAGTCGCTTGTTTTTCAACTTGTTGAAAAACAAGCGACTGCAACGATCAGCCGACATGAACGATGTCGGCTGATCGTTGCACTCTATTCCACGGGACGATTATCGTCCGTAGCGGCCGATATCAACCGAATACGGACGATAATCGTTCCGTGGAACAGGGCCTTAATTCCTGCAAGAAATGCCAGCTCAACCAATCAGGGCCTGTAAGTGTCCATTTACACAGAAAGATTATCTGCCAAAGATTTGAAGCCAATGCCAGGAATGGATTTGAAAAGAGCAGAAATCTCAGGCTTTCCCTTTATGACCTGATCTCTGTTTATACTCTGTTCCTGGCTTTGGCTTCAAATCTTTGGCAGATAATCTTTCTGTGTAAATGGACCCTTAGCAGCTGAGCGGGCATTTCTTGCAGGAATGATACTTCAGAGAAAGCAGGGATAAGTGGAGAACAGGAGCCATGAGTAAAGTTTTTTTTAAAGCCCCTTGACTGCTTTGTAAAATACCTGACGTATGCCTATAATATCCCTTTAAGCACGATGACAATTATCTCATGAATAAGTAAACCTTTTTCTGACCGCCCTTTCAACTTCTTTTGAACTGTAATTCATGGTAAAAATCTCTGGCAGCAAATGTTTTTGTTAATACAATACCAGGGGATGATTTATGGCCAGGGGCATCGTCCAGAGTGCTGTGCCTGCAAGTACGGCCCTTACAGGGAGCTGGAGAGGTTACATAGTAAGGTTATATGGTAGGTCAGCGAATCAGGAGTAGACACCGCAATTTATATTGTTTTTTTAACTTGCAAAGAAAACATACCTTATCCCAGAAAAATAGATGTGGCTGGCTAAACTCAAATTCTTCAAGATTAAACTTCTTTATAAAAGGTAACCTCATGACGTTCAGACAAGAGAAGATCCAGCACCTTCCTGGGAGATCAGAGAGAGGGAAGCAGATGTGTTACAGACAAGACAAAACCTGCACAAACTACAGGAACAAAACCAGCTTCCATTCCTGTACCATCAGGGGCGTTGCTAGGGTCCTAAAACATCTGGGGCATGGGCCCCCTGAGTTGACTTCTGCACGGACGTTACACACACACACAGTATGTGTATGTGTGTGTGTGTGTGTAAATATACATATCTTTTTTTAAAAACAGATGGTCATATAGGTTAGTTTCTGAAATAGTGACTTGTGACTCACAGTTGACGTCTTCTCTAATCAGTTGCTCACTTTTCTCTTTATTTTCCATTCTGCCCAAGCCATAACCCTTCTCTTCAGAATTTGCCAGGAAAAAACATTTTAGGCTCCTTGCTCAAGCACACATAGTAATTAGGTCTCTTTTGTGGCTTACCTGTACTTTCATATAGTATAGGCCTTCTCTCTACCCCCACATAGTAGCAGCCCCCCCCCTCCGTGTCTGCATAAATTATAGGCCTCAACTGTGCCTCCATGTAGTATAGGTCCCCATGCAGCAGTGCTCATGTAGTATATGGCCCCCTGTGCAACACACCCCATATAGTATATGCCCCCCTCTGCTGTGCAGCATCTCCATATGGAATATCCCCCCTGCTGTGCAGAATCCCCCTACAGAATAGCCTCCCCTGCTGTGCAGCATCCCCCTATAGAATAGCACCCCCCTGCTGTGCAGCATCTCCTATAGAATAGCCCCCCTGCTGTGCAGCATCCCCTATAGAATAGCCCCCCTGCTGTGCAGCATCTCCTATAGAATAGCCCCCCTGCTGTGCAGCATCCCCTATAGAATAGCCCCCCTGCTGTGCAGCATCCCCCTACAGAATAGCCCCCCTGCTGTGCAGCATCCCCCCTACAGAATAGCCCCTGATCTGAACCCAAATATAGTAATGATGCTCCCTGCTGTGCTATCCCACATTGTAAAATGCCCCTACTGTGCCCCCATATAGTAATATTACCCCCTGTGCCCTCCATATAGTAATAATGTCCCCTGATTTGCCCCCTGCTGTGTCCTCAATATAGTAATAATCATGCCCCGCTGTGTCCCCTATATAGTAATAATGCTCCTGCTGTGCACCCAAATATAATAATGTCCCCTGCTGTGCCACATGTAGTAATAATGCCCCTTGCTGTGTCCCCATATTAAAAATTCTCCCACTGCTATGCCCCCTATATAGTAATAATGTGCCTGCTGTACCCACCATAGTAATATAGTAATACCGTTAATAGTAATACAGTTCCCCCCTCTGCCTGCAGTAAACCTGCCCCACACACTACCCCACCTATACACACACACACTCTATCTCACCTGAACCCCTACGCACTCTATCCCACCTAACACCCCCTACACACACTATCCCCACCTGACTCCCTCCCCTACACACACTAACACCACCATACTGTATACAATATACTATATACAGACCATTTATACCCCCATACAGTGAGCATATTATAGTACAGATACTATACATCCAGGTGACTCACAAGTGACCTCTTCTCTGATTGGAGTCTTCCTCTCCTGTTGTGTTCCCCACTTGGCCCAGGCTGTCATGATTACGTCTTCTGGACCCAAGCCATCTCCACAGAATCTGTCAGACACACATCTTAGGCTCTTCAATTTTATAATATCTCCTACCCACCTCTATATAAGCGACTAGTTACTCCCGCCCATATAGTAGCTAATGCCCCCTCAGTACCCCATATAGTATCCAATCCGCCAATAGTGCCCCATATAGTATCCAATACCCCCCCAATAGTGTCCCATATAGTATCCAATACCCCC
The DNA here is from genome assembly GCF_027789765.1 of Dendropsophus ebraccatus. NCBI lineage: Eukaryota > Metazoa > Chordata > Amphibia > Anura > Hylidae > Dendropsophus > Dendropsophus ebraccatus. Next base: position 83,490,983 of record NC_091464.1, read on the forward strand.
CAATAGTGTCCCATACGGTATCCAATACCCCCCCAATAGTGCCCCATACGGTATCCAATACCCCCATAGTGCCCCATACGGTATCCAATACCCCCATAGTGCCCCATACGGTATCCAATACCCCCATAGTGCCCCATACGGTATCCAATACCCCCCAATAGTGTCCCATACGGTATCCAATACCCCCCAATAGTGTCCCATACGGTATCCAATACCCCCCAATAGTGTCCCATACGGTATCCAATACCCCCCAATAGTGTCCCATACGGTATCCAATACCCCCCAATAGTGTCCCATACGGTATCCAATACCCCCATAGTGCCCCATACGGTATCCAATACCCCCATAGTGCCCCATACGGTATCCAATACCCCCCAATAGTGTCCCATACGGTATACAATACCCCCCCCCCAATAGTGTCCCATACGGTATACAATACCCCCCCCCAATAGTGTCCCATACGGTATCCAATACCCCCCCCAATAGTGCCCCATACGGTATCCAATATCCCCCCAATAGTACCCCATACGGTATCCAATATCCCCCCCAATAGTGCCCCATACAGTAGCCAATTCCCCCATAGTGCCCCATATAGTATCCAATACCCCCATAGTGCCCCATATAGTAGCCAATACCCCCATATAGCATCCAATCCAGCCCCCTTCCCTCTGTGCAGTGTCCTACTAGTGACACCATCCCGGCCCCTGCACTTCCCCACTCACCTGTCACCCGTTCCCAGCAGCGCGGTCTCCTGTGATCTTCTGGCACAAGCAGCATAGTACAGAGACGCTGCTCATGTCGCATGCCCCTGCAGCCTCTGTAATTCATGGTAGAGGCTGCCTTACACATCCGGCGCAGGCAGCGTCACTGTACCCTGCTGTCTGCGCCGGAAGATCACAGGAGACCGTGCATTTCCGGGAGAGGAACAGCAGCCGTAGCGCTGCCCATTACCAAAGTGTGTGGCAGCGGGCGGCCTCCTTTTGACAGCGCGGCAGCTGTGGCTGTCAAAATACTCACCAGCTGGGTGCCCTAATTCGAGCAGGGAGAGAGGTGCCGCAGGAGCGTGGAGACGCTGCGGCCGTCCCTCCAAATGGATGACGTCACTGAGCAGCGTGCGGTGCGTCTGTGGGGTCTGGCCTCAGGGAGAGAGGGGATAGAGAGTTGCCATGAGTGCGGGGGCGCTGCCGGGCGCCCGTGCAACGGCCCTGACCCTGGAGCATGACGTCGGTAGGCAAAAGATTCGGGGCAGTGAACTTCCTATCCGGGCACTGGCCCCGAATCTTAATGCCTAGCTATGCCACTGTGTACCATCACATTTTATTTCACCCAAAGAGTAAAATCTCCATATATTTGGAAATCCGGCATCTGTGCAGTAACGTTACTTACAGGGATTTCTGTATTTATTCTTTTCATTACAGAAAAATTGTTCACCATTAGCTATTACGCTACAAGGCAAAAAACGGATGAAGATTGGATGCATTTGTGGGCATCTGTTTTGATCCATTTTTCCATCGACTTCCACTATAAAAAAAGCATCAAAACGCATCCGTTTTTTTTATCGTACACAAAAAAAAGATGCGTTTTGATCCATTTTCTTATAATAGAGGTCAATGGAAAAATAGATGCACAAAAAAGCATCCTTTTTTTGCATAAAACAGATTGCAAAAACACAGTGTGAACCTAGCCTTACATATGATTTTCTAATATATGGAGAAGTTTTAGGTAAAGATTTGCATTAAAAGTCCCATCTATCCATATGTATAGTCCCAAAATAAAAAGGTTTCCCGTCTTCTAATGGCGAGGATATACCACAACATTCTGATAGGTTGGAGAATGATCTCTGGAACCTCCCACCTATGCAGGGAATGAAGGGACTGCAGTAAATCCAATGATTATGCAATAAAATGGGCACAGTCATGACTAAGGACCCTATTACTCAGAGTAATAATCTGCTAAATTAGGCCGATTAAGCAGATCATCGCTCCATGTCAAAAAAGACAACAATCATTGGCTGATCATGTCTTTAGGTCCTGACCTAAAAATCGTCCCCAACTGATCAGAAGAACTAATGGGGTCATCCAGGTACAGATACAGAAAGAGGAGAGGAACATGTGTTTCCCCCCCTACTCAGTGACATGTTCACTTTAAGTAGCCCTGCGATTATTAGACATATGATATTAGATGCAGATGTGAATGTAATAAAAAAGGAGAAGTGAAAATCCTTTATAAGAACGTCAGTTCCTGGTTTTATTTCCTATCTTTTATTATGTGACAGTAAACTACTAGTAATGTCATCATATTTATTGGCACAGACACTGAACTAGTCCTGCAGATTCTGGGAAGATACGTAGCCTGCTGAGGTTTCTGCCTGCAGCTGGGGAGATATACAGCTTATACCAATGTTCCTAGGTGAAAAGTTGTACACTACCCGTGCACGTACCTTACTGCAGCTGCTACTGAATCTGCTGTGGAGCAACTAACATTACACATTATATTACAAAAAGTCTGACTGTATCTTCTATCTAATAGGTAAGAGACATGGCAGTGTTTGTGCAGACAGGGAGGGTTACAGGGAGGATTCTGCTGCAGCAAGTCATTGGGGGAATGGGAATCTATCTGCTTTCCTGGACACTGCTAAATACCTGTGAACTATATGACATATGCACACATGATATATTTTAGATGGGCACACAACTAAATAATATATACTATAGTATAAATATAGATATACACACACAAACAAAACACAACAATCACTGAACTCAGGGAGAACAGCTGTTCTCCCTGAGTTCAGTGATTGTTGTGTTTTGTTGGTCTATTTTTCATTGCCCCCGGTAGCCGGAATCCTACTTCACACTGACGAGGGGCAAATACCCTGAAACCCTTGTCTTATGTCGTTACACTCGCCACAGAGTTAGACTTTGACTAATAGGGGCCACCCTGGTGTTTCCCTATTTAGGTCCCAAAGCTCGCAACAGAGTGAGGACCTGAGGGACTACATATCAGGGTGGTTTGGTGCTCTCCCCACTAGGAGGCACCCCTTGGCAATGGGCTTCCTTCTCTGGAGAGAGGGATATCTGGCTAATCCCATGTTTTGAGACTTGCAACTGAGGCTCCACGGACCCCTTCTTTGCATATAATATATTATATACACAGTGGTACCTTGGTTTAAGAGTAACTTGGTTTAAGAGCGTTTTGGTTTAAGAGCTCACAGTTTTTCAAAATTGTGACTTGGTTTAAGAGCTCCCTGTACTGGGTTGGAGGGCGAGTAGAGGAGGGGCATGGTCTGCATTGTGTGGTCTACAGCCCAGTACTCTGACCCAGGAAGTCTCCCTCACCTTCCAAATCATAGCAGATCCACTTCAGGCTGGGGCTTACATCAGAGGACAGGACTGTGGAGGTAATCTCTCCATAGCTGTAACCCCTCTCTCCCCAGACAGAGAGTGCTGCATGTATGTGCCCACATCTGTCCTGCTCATTCCTTCATGCTCCCTGCAGTCTCTGTCCGCCCTTGTGTTTCCCATCCTCTCCATTACTGTATAGTAACTTATAATATCACAGATTCTGTTGTTTCTAAATGTTTGTTTCGTCTGTTTTACATGTTATTCAGAATAATAAATCATTATATTTGGGGTGTGGAACCAATTGTCTGCATATCAATGATTTCTTATGGGAAAATTTGCTTTGGTTTAAGAGTGGATTTGGATTACAAGCACAGTCCCGGAACGAATTATGCTCCTAATCCAAGGCACCACTGTATATAAAATTATATGTGCATAACTAAATTATAATATTTTAGTGTATTAACACATAACTAAATAAAAGCAAGCAGATCTCCATCATTGACAGGTGTGTGGTACCTGAGTTTTTCTGGTTGGTGACAGGTTTGCCCTCAGCGGGGATGGTGTGCTGGAAGACGTGTACACTGTCTTGGACTGTCTGCCTCTGCAAGCACACCTCCAGCGGATCGCTGCACGTCGCCACATTCTGGGCCAGCACAAAGCGGGGCTCGGCCTTCAGCTTCTTACGGAAGGCGGCTGTTTTCTCCAAGCTCAGACCTGGAAACACACGGGGGGGGGGGGGGGAGACAAATAGGAAGGTACTGTAGGTGAATATAAATGGAGCATATAACCGTAGATCTGTATTACTATCTACAATGTATACCGCTTTTATTTTTCAGCTATATATTTTTTTAGCAATTTGTGCTGTAGTAGCTGAGTAGACCGTCTCGCCTTCCACTCTCCTTCACTTAGCCTCCAGTACCCATCACCCTGTACAGTAGTAGCCCACTATTCCTCAGTGTGAACATACCCTGACATAATATTCACTAAACAGTGAGCAGTGAGCTCAGTGGTGACAGTGAGCTATAGCCTGCTCTTTACTCTACAGCTCTGCATATAAATCAGCTGGTAACTTTCTGGTTTGTTGTAAAATCAGCCACAACAGGCGGAGAGAAGATACATGGCTGTTCAGATCTACGTATCATGAATAAAAGTAGTAGCAAAACATACAAGCTGTGGGTATTGTGGGTTATTATTACATTGCAACATCCGTGCCATAAGTCAGCACCGCAGGACATAGAAGTGCTCAGTATAAACCCACAATATCCTCTCCTGTGCAACCAAAACATGACACCGCATATGACTTCTGATGCCTCAGGCAGCGCTGATCTGTGATGCATCTGATTGGCTACAGTAGAGGCCAAACTCACAGGTAGGGAGCAGTACAGCACAGGTAGCACGGGCAGAGGGCAGTGCAGCACAGGTAGCACGGGCAGAGGGCAGTGCAGCACAGGTAGCACGGGCAGAGGGCAGTGCAGCACAGGTAGCACGGGCAGAGGGCAGTACAGCACAGGTAGCACGGGCAGAGGGCAGTACAGTACATGTAGCACAGGTAGAGAGCAGTAGAGTACATGTAGGTAGCACAGGTAGAGAGCCTTGCTGGTCACATACTCAGGGTAGATACATGTTTAACCCAGGCAGGTTTAAATTCTGTTATCCACAATAACAAAGTAAACCTGCCTGGTATATACATATATCTATCCTCAAATAATAAGAAGGGAAAATTAAAAATTACTAACCGGTAATTTCTTTTCTTTGAGCCCATGACGGCACCCCTGGAGAGGTCCACCTCCTTTCCCCATTGGACAGGAAACAGGATGCAGGGAATCCCTGGATCTTTAAAAGAAGTAACCTTCCCTCCTCTCGTCAGTATTTAGCAAGGACCTAGGAGCGAAGCTCACAACACACACAAAAAATATAGAAATGCACACATCTTTTTTTTTTTTTTTTTTTTTTTTTTTTGTGTGTTTTTTTTTTTTTTTTTTTTTTTTTTTTTTTTTTATATATATACAAGGGCGGGATTTAGGCGGGGTGCCGTCATGGGCTCAAAGAAAAGAAATTACCGGTTAGTAATTTTTAATTTTCTCTTTTCGCCCTATGACGGCACCCCTGGAGAGTAGAATAGGAATATGGCCGCCTAGGGGGGGACTACAGCTTGTAGAACTCTGCGACCAAAGGTCAGATCCTCAGTAGATGATAGTTGTAATCTGTAATGTCTGAAAAAAGTATGTGGGGTGCTCCATGTTGCTGCTCTGCAAATTTGGTCAATGGAAACTGCTGCCCTCTCCGCCCAAGAGGTAGCTACTGCTCTAGTTGAATGAGCTCCAAACCCCACTGGCGTTATCATGTCTTTAGCCCTGTAACACTCTCCAATCGCTTGTTTGACCCATCTGGCTATTGTTTGTGTAGAGGCTGCTCTACCCCTATATTTCCCTTGGAAGGATATCAGTAAGTTATTACTTAAGCGCCATTCTTCTGTGACTTTTAAATAATGTAGAATAGCTCTTCTAACGTCAAGACTATGAAAAGATATCTCTTGTTCATTAGCTGGTGTGCTGCAAAATGATGGTAACATTACCTCCTGAGATCTATGAAATCAGTGACTACCTTTGGTAAGAAGGCCGGGTCAGGTGATAGGACCACCCTGTCATCTCTAATGGTCATGTAGGGAGTCTGTATAGAGAAAGCCCTAATCTCGCTAACTCTTCTGGCTGACGTTATGGCTAGGAGAAAGGCTAACTTATATGATAGAAATTTAATATGGCTTTCAACTAATGGTTCAAAAGGCTTAGTGGTGAGGCCATTTAACACTAGATTGAGGTCCCAGGGAGGAATCTTAGACTTGACAGTGGGACACAACCTGCTGGCTGCTTTAACGAACCTCTTAATCCATGGATGGTCCGCCAGTTTATAATCGTAGAGGGCAGAGAGTGCCGAGATCTGTACTTTAAGAGTGCTGGGTCTAAGGTTTTTATTTAGACCTTCCTGAAGAAACTGTAGAATTAAAGGAATGTCCGGGGCAGCCAGTACGTTTATCGGTTTATTTACAAATCTGCAAAATGTTTTCCAAGTGCGTAAGTATATCATCGAGGTAACTCTCTTTCTGCTGGCAAGCAAGGTAGTGATGACTTCAGAAGAAAGGCCTCTATCTATCAGCAGTTGCCTTTCAAATGCCAGGCAGTCATGTGAAGATTGTGAGCTTGTGGATGGAAGACTGGGCCCTGGCTGAGGAGATCTGCTCTGTCTGGTAGTATCCAAGGATCCGTCAGGGACATCTTTCTGAGCCAGGTAAACCAGACCCTTCTTGGCCAAAAGGGTGCTATCAGTATGACATGGGCCCTGTCCTGTCTGATCTTCCTGACTACTCTCGGAATTAGTCTGATGGGAGGGAACGCATAAAGAAGGCCCCTGTTCCACGGTTGGGCTAACGCATCCAATGCTAAGGGCTTGTCGGCAGGGCAGAGGGAGAAGAACCTGGGAATCTTCCTGTTCGCTCGAGAGGCAAACAGGTCTATTTCTGGTGTTCCCCACAGTCTGGAGATCTGGTAAAAAACTTCCTGTGAAAGTTCCCACTCTCCCTGATTTAGCGAGTGTCGGCTGAGGAAATCTGCTTTTACATTGTCTACCCCTCTTAAGTGAAGTGCTGACAGGGATAGGCAATGTGGTTCTATAATCTGAAAAGAAAATGAGTTACCCTCATGAGCTGTGGTGACCTTGTGCCTCCCTGGTGGTTGACATATGCCACTGCCGCCCTGTTGTCTGATAAGATTCTCACATTTTTGTTTCTTATTAGTGGAAGAGCCTGGGATAAGGAGAAGAATATTGCTCTCAACTCTCTCACGTTTTGTGGGTCCCTGGCTTCTTCTGGAGACCATTGGCCCTGGAAGACCTGGGAATCTGCATGGGCTCCCCATCCCCGAGGACTGGCGTCCGTGGTGATTGTCACAACCTCTTCTAAGTTCCAAGGAAGTCCCTTGGAAAGATGATTCCTTTGTGTCCACCAGGAAAGAGATCTGAGTGTCTGTGGAGATAGAAGGAGGGGAAAATCAAGAGATTCAACCGCACCGTCCCATTCACCAAGGATTTGAGACTGGAACACCCTAGAGTGATATTGTGCCCAGGGAACCGCAGGAATACAGGAAGTAAATAGACCCAAAAGTGACATAGCCTTCCTGAAAGTAGTCTGAGGGTTATCCAAAAGTTCCTGAGTTTTAGCGCAAATGTTGGAAATTTTGTTTTCGGGTAAAAAGGATCTTTTGGATCTAGAATCCAGACAGATCCCCAAGAACTGGCAATACTGAGAGGGTATTTTGTTGGATTTGTCATCATTGATTTCCCAACCTAATTTAACCAGGATGTCCTCTACTACTTTGATCTGGGTCTGTAGTGAATCAGCGGAGTTACTCACCAGCAAAAAATCATCTAGATAGGGAATGATTATTATGTCTTGTTCCCTTATGTGTGCCATCACTTCTGCCATTACTTTAGTAAACACTCTAGGGGCCTGTGAGATACCAAAGGGTAACGCCCGGTACTGAAAATGACATACTGAATCCAGCATTTTTACGGCCACCCTTAAGAACCTCTGATGGTCTGGGTAAATGGGGATATGGTAATAAGCGTCCCTCAAATCTAACGTGGCCATGTAACAATTCTGGGAGAGATTCAGGATGGCAGTGGCAACAGATTCCATCTTAAACCTTTCATAAGTAAGAACTTTATTGAGCGGTTTAAGATTGATGATGGTTCTATAAGAACCATTGGGCTTTTTTACCAGGAACAAAGTGGAATAAAACCCTTTACCATACTCTGCTTCTGGGACCGGGATCAGAACTTTTTTATCCAGTAAAGACTGAACTTCTAGTGTGAGAGCTATCTGTTTTTCAGGCTCTGATGATAGATCTGTAACTACAAATCTTTCCCCTGGGGAGGACAAAAAAGAAATCTTTAAACCATGTTTTATTAGATCCAGTACAACCGTGCTATTAGAAATGTTACACCACTGTGACCAAAAACATGACAGACGCCCTCCCACAGGGACCTGGCGTCATTGTGTAGGTTTTTTAGGGTTATCAGTATTCTTAAAGAGGAACCCCTTGGTTTTTTTCGTGGGTCTCCACTCTTTTTTATTAGTGTTAGAGCTCCTCTGTGTGTTCCTACCTTTTCCCTTGAAGGGACGAGTAGATTGTTGCGGTATCAGGGGGAACCCTTTCTTTCTGTCTGATGCTTTCTCTAATATATTGTCCAGAGCTGGACCGAAAAGCAAGTTACCTTCGCAGGGGACTCCACATAACTTAGATCTTGAAGTGACGTCCCCTTTCCACTCTTTAAGCCACATGGATCTGCGAGCAGAGTTAGATACCGCGGCTGAACGAGCGGAAAGCTTCAGGGCGTCAGCTGAAGCCTCAGAAACGAAAGACATGGCTTTTTCCAAGGTTTCAAATGGTTTAAGGAGTTCGTCAACAGGTGTCCCTTTACTAATCATCTCCTTAAGTTCAGACAACCAAACCTCTAGGGCTCTTGAGACTGAAGTGGCTGCCACTAAAGGTTTAAACACGGCAGTAGATGCCTCCCAATCCTTTTTTAAATAAATCTCTGCTCGTCTGTCCATTGGGTCTTTCAGGGAGGCACAGTCCTCAAAAGGTAGAGCATTCTGTTTGAATATCTTGGCTATAGGAGGATCTATTTTGGGGGCCACGCCCCAAGTGCTAGATTCCTCTTGGTCAAATGGATATTTCCTTTTGAACTGTAAGAGAAATAACACAAGGTGGTAGGTGTAAATCGTATGATATTCAAAAAGAAATTGTATACATATACCAGACAAGACAGCACTTACAGCGGCTGGTATAAAGAATTTTCTATCTGGGTTAGACCATTCATGTTTGATGAGAGTCTTGATATTCTGATGAATAGGGAAGACTGGACGTTTTTTAGGAGCCAAACCGCCAAACATTCTATCCTGTATGGTCTGAGGTTCTGGAGTCTCCTCTATGCCCATAGTCTCTCTTACGGCCTTGATTAAGGTATCCACAAAATCTACCGCAGGTGATGGCTCAGACACTACTTCCTCAACCTCCAAGCCCGACTGCCCCATATCCTCTGCCTCTGTGCCGAGACTCTGGTCCTCCTCTTCTCCTAAAGAGGACGGAGGATGAGACACAGATCTACTAGGTCCAGGTTGTTCAAGATCAATAATTGGAAAAACGGCTGGAGCTGACATAGGAAGAGGCAGAGCTGGAGCCGGTATAGGGGCTTACGTAGGGGCTGGTGTTGTAGGAGGCTGAGCCTGAAAAGGCATAGAAGCCTGAAAATAAGCAGAAAAAGAAAAATATATCTATATATCTTAAAAAAAAAAAAACTTTTTTTTTTTTTTTTTTTTTTAAACCTACCCTAATTTCCTTTTTTATGATGTTCTTCATGTTACGAACAAAAGATGGTCCCTGGTCTTCCAGAACTCTATTCATACAGCTACCACAAAGAAGCTTATTGTAGGAGCTACTTAATCGTTTTCTACAGGTTGGACATTCTTTACTCTTAGAGCGAGTCTTACTGGATGACCCTTCCTAAAATTGACAAGACATCAAAACTTTAGAGAAAAACATAAAATCGATTGGGGAACTTCCCCTCTTACCCACTCCATACCTTTGGAACCTGAGTTGCAGGAGGAGTAGATTCAGTGATTTCAGCGCTCTCACCCTCCATGATGATCGTCCAAGATCCAGGAGGTCAGAACTTCCGTTATAGCACCAGGTAGCTGCTTCACAAGGGAGAGCAGCTCAAGCACCCAGGATTGAGTACTGACCTGGCGTCCATCATGGCACCTTTTTGAATCTGGCGCCGAAATCCCATGTGACCGGCTGACTCCGCCCCCACGCCGTGCGCTGACCCGGCGTCACCCTCCCGGCGCTCCACCTGAGCAGGCACAGACCCCGGAAGTTGCCGAACACGGCCGGCAGAGCTACCCCCTCCCCCGTACTTCCGGCTACTCATGCCGCAGCGCGCGCGGGCGCAGCGCTGCAGACTGGAGCACCAGCCGCACCGAGGAGGGCCAGGGGAGGTCCGGGGACCCGTCTTCCGGAGGTGTCGGGGGGAAGCCAGACTAGGAGGCTGCTCCATGACGGAGCCTGACGCCGCCGGGAAGCCGGTAAGTTTTAACCCGGTAACCCCCAGTCACTCTCTCTTTTAATCCAGGGTAGGGAAGGGAGAGCCCCTTCCAGCTCCTGCTCCCTTGGGACAGGAAACAGAAAACTGACGAGAGGAGGGAAGGTTACTTCTTTTAAAGATCCAGGGATTCCCTGCATCCTGTTTCCTGTCCAATGGGGAAAGGAGGTGGACCTCTCCAGGGGTGCCGTCATAGGGCGAAAAGAGAAATACTAATAGGGCAGACTAGATGGAGCAGGTGGTCTCCTTCTGCCGACAATCTTCTATGTTTCTATTATAGATTGTACAGGTATAGAGTAATAAACAGTACAGAGTGCAGTACAGGTAAAAGGTAGTACTGTACACGTAGTACAGATAGAGAATACAATACAATACTTACAGCACAGGTACAGAGTGGTACAGTACAGCTACCTGTATTACATATCCTGCACTACTCTTTGTCTACGACATTTGTAACATACTGCTCTCTACCTGTACTCTATGCATTGGGCCCTATCTGCACTATGTATACCGTATATGCTGTCCACCTGTACTATACTGCTCTCTATCTGTGCTATATATACTGTACTGCTCTCTACCTGTGCCAAGATGAATTACACCTTTGAACACTAGGTAAGGACAACTACACTATGTGATTGCTGTACAGGACCCTGATGTAGAGATGCGGCAGCTTGTCTGACCTTTTATGTCTCCTCTTCATTTGTTTCTATTCTGGAGGTTTCAGAAGTGACACAGTAATAGTGTGACTGGTGTATGATGCTCGGTGCCCCCATCCTCCACTCCTAACACTGAGCAGGGGGCTCACCCATGTGAGGCATCAGTGGGCAGTCCTAGTACTAGGGTGGTGGGGTATGTGGCTCCAGGGACTTGACCAGTCCTGACTGACACAGATATGTACAGCAGCACAGGGCTCCGGGGGCACTCTGCCTCTACACACCGCACGGGGCTCCGGTGTATTCGGCCTATACACAGCACAGGGCACCGGGGGCACTCTGCCTATATGCCCCTGGAGCCCTGTGCGGTGTACTCTGCCCATATACACTGTACGGGGCACTCTGCCCATATACACTGTACGGGGCTCCGGGGGCACTCTGCCCATATACACTGTACGGGGCTCCGGGGGCACTCTGCCCATATACACTGTACGGGGCTCCGGGGGCACTCTGCCCATATACACTGTACGGGGCTCCGGGGGCACTCTGCCCATATACACTGTACGGGGCTCCGGGGGCACTCTGCCCATATACACTGTACGGGGCTCCGGGGGCACTCTGCCCATATACACTGTACGGGGCTCCGGTGTATTCTGCCTATATACACAGCACAGGGCTCCGGTGTATTCTGCCTATATACACAGCACGGGGCTCCGGTGTATTCTGCCCATATACACTGTACGGGGCTCCGGTGTATTCTGCCTATATACACAGCACAGGGCTCCGGTGTATTCTGCCTATATACACAGCACAGGGCTCCGGTGTATTCTGCCTATATACACAGCACAGGGCTCCGGTGTATTCTGCCTATATACACAGCACGGGGCTCCGGTGTATTCTGCCTATATACACAGCACGGGGCTCCGGTGTATTCTGCCCATATACACAGCACGGGGCTCCGGTGTATTCTGCCCATATACACAGCACAGGGCTCCGGTGTATTCTGCCTATATACACAGCACAGGGCTCCGGTGTATTCTGCCCATATACACAGCACAGGGCTCCGGTGTATTCTGCCCATATACACAGCACAGGGCTCCGGTGTATTCTGCCCATATACACAGCACAGGGCTCCGGTGTATTCTGCCCATATACACAGCACAGGGCTCCGGTGTATTCTGCCTATATACACAGCACGGGGCTCCGGTGTATTCTGCCTATATACACAGCACGGGGCTCCGGTGTATTCTGCCTATACACAACACAGGGCTCCGGTGTATTCTGCCTATACACAACACAGGGCTCCGGTGTATTCTGCCTATATACACAACACAGGGCTCCGGTGTACTCTGCCCATATACACTGTACGGGGCTCCGGGGGCACACTGCCCATATACACAGCACAGGGCTCCGGTGTATTCTGCCTATATACACAGCACAGGGCTCCGGTGTATTCTGCCTATATACACAGCACAGGGCTCCGGTGTATTCTGCCTATATACACAGCACAGGGCTCCGGTGTATTCTGCGACAATAAAACTCCGCCCACAAACAGCGATGTCTACACGAAACCCCTCCCCCAACACAACGCCCCGCCCATGACTCAGCATCAGCTTCTGTGGCCCGAAATAAAAAATAAGCGGGTAGCCGCCCGCAGCCTCCAGACCTCAGGTATACAGGGCCCGTCTCCCCCCGTGTTACCTGTGCTCATGGTATCTTCCTACGCTTACAACAGCGGCGCCGTACAACGATCCTTCCCAATAGAACCGGCAAGTCCTGCTGTCTCCGCTCGGCTTCCGGGGCTGGCGCAGGAAGTGGCTGACACTTGCCGTGTGGAGAATGAATCAGGCTCCGTGGGGATGGATATAGGGAGGGGTCTGGGGGCGGTTTTAGAAGGGGATTTTTTTTTTTCAGCCACGTGATCGATACGATAAGTGAAAGGGAAAGTGAATAGATTAGTGTGTGATAGGAAGTGACCGCTTGGGGTCGCTGTGGGCTCTCATTCTGCGGACCGGACCATTATCATAATTTGGAGGGGGGGTTAAGTGAACACTCATTTACCCTGAGGAAAACAGCACATCCTTATAGTCCTGCAAATATGGCGAAAAATACGTGCAGACTCGCATCTTCATGGCTTTGTCACCATAGTTACCATCTTTTAGGGCGGCCATAGGGAAGCTTTGGCCCTACAGCTGTTGCAAAACTACAATTCCCATCATGCTTCGCTTTGGCTGTCCAGGCATGATGGGAATTGTAGATTTGCAACAGCTGAAAGGCCAAAGGTTCCCCATCCCTGTTTTAAGACCCGACTTTTAAGCCAGACTCACATCTCCATGGCTTGGTCACCATAGTTACCATCTTTTAAGACCTTACCTTTAAGGCCGACTCGTATCTGGTCACATAACTGGGATTTGGCTTAAGGTCCTATTACACGGAGCGTTTTTCAACGTTTTTAACGACTAATGATAAACTAGATGTTTATCGTTAACTTGAAATCGTTCACCATATCACACAACAATAGTCGTTAGTTACGATCGTTACTGTGATCGTTTGCTCCATTGGATCCCAGCACAACAATGAACAATGAGCAATTACACTGAACGATTAGTGAAAAAATGCGGAACTTGAGCGAACGAATGTAGAATTACAGCGAACGATTAACGATTATTTTAGGTTCAGATCTAAATCAACGACATACCAACGATTTTTCGATCGTTACCTGCAATTACACAGAACAATTATCGTTTAAACTCGAACTATATAACGATTTTTCGCACGATAATCGTCCCGTGTAATAGGGCCCTTAATAGGGCATTTACATTCTGGCAGTGGGGTGGTAATCCCACTGCGAATAAGTGTTCTTATTCAAGATAAAGGATAAGGGATCCGCAGCGGAACCGTTACGTGTGAAGCTACCCTAAGGGGCCTATTTCATGGAGCGATAATCGGCCCGATTCAGCCGATTATCGCTCGGTGGAATAGAGGAAACGATCAGCCGATGATCGTGTCATCGGCTGATCGTTTATTTAGGCCCAAACCTAAAATCATCGGTCCCCCACCGCACATCGCTTTGTGGCATAGCAATGTGCCACAGGCGACCGACGATTTGAGAAGCAGCATACATTACCTAGCAGGGCTTCTCCTCCGCTCCGTCTTCCTCCCCGGGTCCCGAGGCGCAGCATCAGCTTCAGTGCGGCCTGACTGAGCTGTCAGACCGCTCAGCCAATCACAGGCCGGGACCGCCACAAACAGTGATTGGCTAAGCAGTCTGACAGCTCAGTCAGGCCGATCCGGTGTTGATGCTGCGAGCGGGACCCGGGGAGGAAGACTAAGCGGAGGAGAAGCTCTGCTAGGTAATGTATGCTGCAAGGACATTGGTAACGATGCCCCTGCAGCCCTCGCTAACGATTGTTGGGCTGTGGAATAGGCCCAGTAGACGAGCGCCGATCTAGCAGATCGTCGCTCGTTTACATCGTTGCTCGGCCCGTGGAATAGGACCCTAAGTTATATTCAGAGACTGTTATAAAGGCCTAGAACTGGATACCTGTGTGCTCTAGGCAATGTTCTGTGAGCTGTATATATATCGGAGGTAGTACACGTTTCAATGATGGTTGTCTATTATGTATATTAGGCTCACAGAGCATCATCTAGACTAGGTGCAGTTGTATCGTAGTTACTTCCGGCTATATAATATAAAGAGGAACTGAAACTTATATTAGGAAGTTGTATAACTTTATAAAGTGACTAAGCGTTACATAGAGATAACATTCCCCTTTAAAGAGTATCTATCGTTCAAACATGTCATGTCAGAGGTTTGCATCGCTCGGGGTCCGGGTGCTGAGACCCCCCACTGATTGTTAGAATGAAAGGGCAGATGTGGGCAGCAGCGCACGCTCCTCCACTTCATCTCCGTCTCACTGCAAAAGTAGCGGTGGACGGAATTATAATGGAGACCTATGGAACGTCCGATACAGCGATTACCATAACCTCCATAGGGCTCCATTAGAATTCCATCCACCGCAACTTTAGCAGTGAGACGGAGATGAAGAGGCAGATCGATCACGATCAGTGGAGGTCTAAGCACCCGGACCCCGACCGATATAAAACCTCTGACATGTTGCTATTTAGGTCATAGGTACCTTCGCCTTCGGCTGTCTAGGCATGATGGGAGTTGTAGTTTTGCAACAGCTGGAGGGCCGAAGGTTCCCCATCCCTGCCTTAAGAAATAGATGAAAATCTTAGTGCAACGCAGTGCACTCATCTTTAGTCTCAGAAACTCTTCCCTGCAATGAAAACAGTAAACAGAAGTGGGAATTACTTAAAACATAACCTTTAAGAATCATCTAAAATTCACCACTACCTAGAATGAGTTAGATGCTCAATCATGCAAGACAAAGTGATGATAGTCGTTGGCAAGATGCCGACCACTTGTCTCCTGACCGTTACGGTCTTGCAAAAGTAACCAAGTCATTTATCACTAAGGTCAATTTCTCCCCACATGTTTCTGCCACAGTATGGTGATGTCATCAGGAGAGAATATTGGAGAAATTATAAGAAACAGTAGAAGGACACACTCAGGTAGAGCAGGTGTTGGAAAGGTAATGTGCTCACTCTAAGGCTATGTTCACACAACGGGTGAGACCGAACGTTCTGTGACCCGGCCGGGTCACGGAACGACCAGTCTCTGCAAAGATCCTCTGGGCCGGTACTGCAGTATCGGATGGATGATCTTTCTGGCCGCAGTGTTCTGATGCGGGCACACCCGCATTAGAACTCTCAATAGCACAGAATGAAGCAAGCAACCGGAGCCGCTTGCTTCATTCTGTGAATTGACAGGTCTTTCTGTGGCTGCTATTCACTAAATTGTGGCCGGAGAAAACTGACATGTCAGTTCTTTGCGGTGACGCATGGGATCCCAGCCGGAGCGTATACTATGGGTATAAGCTCCGGCTGGAACCCATAGAAGAATAGGCAGTGTTCAACCCCGTACACGCTGTGTGAACATAGCCTTAGGGTCTGTCCACACGTACAGGCTCGCAGCGTAAATCTCGCTGTGAGTTTGTCAGGTCCTGGCAGTTCCCTGTCACTACATTCTCGCTGCAGTCTGAACGACCGCTGCGTGTATGTAATTCTGCCGGCCCCTTAACCTCTTTGGCTCCCGCTCTGCTGTGTCTGTATATACATTACCTGTCTCCTGCACTGGGTCCCGGCGTCCTGCTCTCCCGCCCGGCCAATCAGTGTGTTGCCCAGCCGCAGCCACTGATTGGCTGGGCTGGAGGGCAGGACAGCGGGACCCTGTGCAGCGAAGACAGGTAACGTATATACAGACACAGCAGGGTGGGAGCCGGAGGGGTTAAGGGGCTGGCAGAATTACATACACGCAGCGGTCAATTAGACCGCTGCGAGTATGTAGTGACAGTGAACTGCCAGGACCTGACAGATTCGCAGCGAGATTTACACTGCAAGTCTGTACAAGTCTGGACAGACCCTTAAAGTGTAGTCATTTAAAGGTCACTTTGCAGAAATCAATGAATATCAATAGCAAAAGCGATTTTAAGAAACTCTGTAATAGGGTTTATTAAGCAAAAGAGTTTCCTTCTGTACTCAAAAAACTGTTTTCTTTTTGTGTCCATTAGGCTCTATGGAGAGGCAAGGGGCCAAGTGGGATGAGTGAGCACGGAGAGGAGAAAAGGCAGCCCTGCACTACATCCTGCAATCTTCTCTCACCAAGATCCCAGATAAGCACTGACCTTTCTGACCTCTGAATCCAGCATTTTATGTGCTCAGTCTCCAAACTGAACAAGCTGCTTCTCTCCTCTTCCTCTTCACTAACCCCCCTCAGCCCTTCCCCCCTCCATAGCTTATATTGGACTCAGCAAACCAGTCTTCACTTTGCTCCTCTGTAATAAAGACAGAATTACCTGATAATGCACATAAAAGAAGTGGAGGGGAGGCTGGGAAACAACTTTTGGAGTACAGAAAGAGGCTTTTTTTGCCCAATAAAACCTATTACAGAGTTTCCTAACCCCTTAAGGACCGCGGGCGTATATCTACGCCCTGTGGTCGTTAAGGGAGTTCAGAGCAGGGCCGCGCGAGGACCCTGCTCTGAACCGCCGTGGTCCCGGGTGCCGCCGTCCGATCGACGTGCCCGCTAACAGGTAATCAGATGCAGCTGTCAAAGTTGACAGCTGTATCTGTTTACTAGTTGCAGCCAATCCCCTGTGTCTAGTGGGGTGGATCGCCCCCCCCCCCCCCCGGGACGTTGTCCCGGAGGAGCGATCCACTCATATTTACCGGCCGGATGTCTGCGCCGAAATGGCGCTGATCCCGGCTCGGCACTTGTTTGCTTCTGGCTGCAGAAGCCGGAAGCAATCCAGTGCCTATCTTATCGATCTATGCCGTATAACTTTACAGCATAGATCTCAATGGGAGATCAGTTTGCTTATACTAAAAGTCCCCCAGGGGGAATAACCCCAACCCCAGGGGGAATAACCCTAACCCCAGGGGGAACAATCCTTACCCCAGGGGGGCTTCTAGTATAAGTGTAAAAGAAAACAAAAGTGTTATTATTAGTAAAAAGCCCCCACCCCTAATAAAGGTTTGAATCACACCCTTTTCCCATGTTATTAATAAAAATAAATAAACATGTTTCCTATCGCCGTGTGCGTTAATTAATCACATTCCTGATCTCGCACGGTAAACGGCGTAAGCGCAAAAAAATCCCAAAGTGCAAAATTGCGCATTTTTGGTTGCATCAAATCCAGACAAATTGTAATAAAAAGCGATCAAAAAGTCGTATATGCGCAATCAAGGTACCGATAGAAATTACATATAATGGCGCAAAAAATGACCCCTGACACAGCCCCATAGACCAAAGGATAAAAGCGCTATAAGCCTGGGAATGGAGAGATTTTAAGGAATATATTTTTGTTAACAATGGTTTGAATTTTTTACAGGCCATCAGATACAAGAAAAGTTATACATGTTACATATTGTTGTAATCGTAACGACTTGAGGAACATGCATAACAAGTCAGTTTTACCCCAGGGCAAACAACGTAAAAACAAATACCCCCCAAATAAACAAAATGCTTTTTTTTTTTTCAATTTCACCACACATTTATTTTTTTTTTCTGGTTTTCCAGTGTACTTTATGAAAAAATTAGTGGCGCAAAAAATAAGGGGTTTTCTAGGTGAAAAATTGCAAGTGCTATGGCCTTTTAAACACAAGGAGGGAAAAACAAAAACGCAAAAACCAAAATTGGCCCGGTCCTTAAGGGGTTAAAATGACTTGTACCATTGATTTCCGGAAAATTTTTTTGAAATGACAGCTACCCTGTAACTTGTAGACTAGTTGTAGTTGTATTGGACAGCACTGACACCATATAAATACCTTGAAGATATTGAGGAACTGAAACTTACACTAGGAAGTTGTAGAACTTTATAAAGTGACTAAGGTTTATGTGCAGAAAGACAAATCCCCCTTCAATGAACTAAATAAGAGTTCATTTCCTGTGTAGGGAGATACATTTAGGAAACATTAGATCATTCTATGGTATAGATGCCTCATTACCCCATAGTGACAGTGTTCAGGAAGGATGTAAAACCTGACCGCAAATATTATACACAGTATCCACCCACACGTATCGTATAGATACCATTCAGTGGGTGCCGGTCATGTGACATATTCAAAGGGAATCTGTCAATGAGGGCGGTATAAACTAGTGACAGATCGGTGTATTACTTCCATCATTCTGTTCAGCCGTTCTCCTAATATGCAGGAGAATGGGATTCTCCTGCATATTCCCTCCACCTGCTGATTGAGAGGTGACTGCCTATACACAGCATGGATAGATAACTGCCAATCAGCAACTGGTGGGCGGAGTTTTCTGCTTCTCATGAATATCCAGGACTACTGAGCTCATGCACATAATGGAGAGGACTACTTATTGCCCATGTTATTCAGGAGGAGATCTCAGGATCAGCTGCACAGAACAATGTAAGTGATACATCATTCTGTTCAGCTTCCCTGTCACTAGTTTTTTTTAATTTTTTTAAAGTAATACATAGAAAATAGTAGTTAACCAGATCCATTCTGCCAAGTGCTGCCTTTACTTGCTGCAGGCGCCATCAGACCAGCTGTTATGGTGGTGATCATAGTGACACCAGTTACCAGCACATACAGCCTGTTACATTCCTCCTTACACCTGGCAGAGGTTTGGAGTTAAATATTTCTCAATATGAATATGCAGAATTCTCTGCACTGGCAGACATAGTAATATTTTATTAATAGCAGTACTAGTGACGGAACCCATACAATATTCATGATATAAGGAAAATTCAGAAGACTTCAGTGTCTCCACTGACAGTCCTGAGACCTCTATTCCTACACTTCTCCTGTATTCTGGATATAATTCCTGGCATCTGCTCTTATTCTGTATATATGAACATAACCCAGTACCACTTTTACTGCCTTGTATGCTGGCTTTAAAGGGATAGTTCAGCAAAAAAAAAAAAAAAAATTATTTCAAATCAACTGGTGCCAAAAAGTGCCAGAGTTTTTGTAATTTACTTCTATTTAAAAATCTCAACTCATCCAGTACTTATCAGCTGCTGTATGTCCTGCAGGAAGTGGTGTATTCTCTCCAGTCTGACACAGCGTTCTCTGCTGCCACCTCTGTCCATATCAGGAACTGTCCAGAGCAGGAGCAAATCCCCATAGAAAACCTCTCCTGCTCTCCAGACTGGAAGGACATACTTCCTGCAGGACATATAGCAGCTGATAAGTACCGGAAGACTTGAGAATTTTTTAATACAAGGAAATTATAAGTCTCTGGCATATTTTGGCACCAGTTGGTTGGAAAGAATTTTTTTTTTTTTTTTGCCGAACTACCCCTTTAATTCTCAGTATTTGATCTCATTCTGTATATTTTACTCAGTGTGAACATACCCTTTAATGGCTAAATGCCACTGCTTCCTGTGATATTTATGAGAAAGCCTGCTGTCAGTAATGTGCAGTAGCCTGGTGTGAACTGGGCCTGGTTTTTACTTTTGTGGGACACATCTGCTTGCTTCTTAGTTTCCGGCAATACAAGAGTTACACTGAACTCTGCTAGCCTTGATTGCCGCAGCTGAGCAAGTCTGTTTGATTGATGTTTTTCTCTTCCTGTCTGGAACCTGGAGGATCAGAGCGCCGGTCCAATGGGGATCTGGACAGGGCTCTTGATCCTCATAAAAGAAAGCTGAGCCAGTCTCTCAACGCTGGCTATTAAGGTTCATACCCTGGTCCCAGCTTCCCCTGTCTATTCCTGCAATCCCCGTTCCTAATCCCTCTGCTCGATCTACCTGTTACCTGACCTCCCGCCTGACCTTTGACTATCCGTTTGCTCTCCGACTTTGTACCGCGTTGCTCGTTTGGTTCTGACTTGGCTCCCTGAATCCCCTTTTATTGTGTTTGTCTGTCTGTCTTGTTCTGTGTGCACGTATCTAGTACAGGGAACTTCTTCGTGGTTGTCCGCAGCTGCCTAGGACCGATTGAGGCAAGTAGGTAGGGACAGTGGGTGGGTTCAGCATCAAGGCTCACTGTCTCATCTTGTCTTACCCCCCTTTCCTGACACCTGCATGGAGGGATTCTAGTGTGAACCCAGCTGTAGGAGCTTATTGCCTGTGACATGTTGAACTAAATAATTAAAGGGCTTATCCAGGATTAGTAGAACATGGCTGCTTTCTTCCAGAGACAGCATGCGTGTCTCAAGTTTGGGTGGGGTTTTGCAGCTAGGCTAAAGCCCCTATTACACTGGGCGACTGAGAGGAGCAAACGAGTGCTGTCAGCGCTCGCTTGCTCCTTCTTCCCCGCTCGCTGCCGCCGCTATTACACGTGCCGGCAGCAAGCAGGTGAGTGCGGGGGGCTGCCCAGGTGATCGCTAGATTGTCCGGGCAGCCCGTAGCATATAGCAGCGGTCTGCTGCCGCCTCTCCTATTCAGCAGGGCAACAGCAACAGTTCGCTGCTTTATTAGTCCTTTGTCTTTCAACATGTTGAAAGACAAGTGACTGCAACGATCAGCCGACATTGTTTATGTCAGCTGATCGTTGCCTTCTATTACACAAGACGATTATCGGCCGAATACGTCCGATAATCGTTTAGTTTAATAGGGCTTTTAAGCCGCGTTTACACACACAAATAATTGACCGATTTATCTGACGGATTTGTGAAGCCAAACCCAGGAACAGACTATAGTGAGTTCAAAAAGCTCACCCAAACTGGAAGCAAGAGTGATGCTGTTTCTGAAAGAAAGCGGCCATGTTTTTCTGACCCCCTTTAAACCCTATGGCTGTATCCCAAAAAATTTGTGTCGACCATGAATAAAGGTAAAAAATTAGAACAGCAACTTGGAGTTTCCCCAAATCTAATTGTAAAACAATGACCCCCACCCTCAAATAATACATGATAAGGCATTAGTGTGACATGCACATTTTATTGGATGTTACACTTACGAGGGCCCTTGTAGGGGTACAATATATAGACCGGCCTGTTTAAAAAAAAGAATAGGTGTGTATCTTACAACATCTTTACAACGTTCTGTTTTTCTTTACAGGTTCCACTCCTGTTGTCTGATACTGATGCAAATTACTGAACAAAACGCTGCTCTGTGAAAGTGACGTCTACTGTAGGTCTTCACATATTTTGGTCTCACCTATATTTTGCATAAACTGATCCATGAAGTTCTACTTTAGCACCAGTGATGGAGCAAGAAGACCACTGCCTGTGACTGTACTGCAACAGTAAGCATGCTATACCATGTAATGTCCACCAGAGGGCAATATAAACATGCAGAGAATGCATTTATCCTATATGATTTCCTTTTTTCTCTTTTGTCCTCCCTTTTCTAATCTGATGTCTCACTCTATGTAGCGATAACTTGTAATGCTTATATTATGCTTATGGAGAGCTATGACGTTCTGTATTTGCATCATATGACCCAGTCGTATTGGGGCTTGCAACCGTAATATGGATTTTTAAAAAAGCTGTTCTGCACTTGTCTTCAAGTGGCTTTAAAGTAACACCACATAAATTCATCATTAACATTTACCATATGTGACAGTCTTCCTATGGTGACGAGAGAAAAAAGGGTGAATATAAAGAGTTAGTTTTTACCCCCCCACTTGCTAGTCTGCCATTTTTTTTATTTTTTTATTTTCCCACACAATATTTTTGCCCAGTATTTTGCTCAGTATTTTGCAACCAAAACGAGGAGTGGATTGAAAACACAGAAAGGCAATGTTAACACACTGTTGAAATTGAACGAACAAATAATTGCTGTTATTTTAAAACAATGCCCATTGCTTTGAAATAACGGCCGTTATTTGCCATTCACTAAATTTTCAACAGTGTGAGAACATAGCCTTTCTGTGTTTCCAATCCATTCCTGGTTTTGGTTGAAAATTACTGACCAAAATACTTAGCAAAAATAGCCGCTTATACTCACCACAGGATATCGGTGTCCCATGGCGTGGCTGTGTTCCGGTCTCGCAGCACCTTTCAAATCTGGCACGCGCTCACGTCATCCGCTCCTGTGACTCCTACTGTCTTCTGTGATTGAAGGACAGAAGTCACACTCTCCCAAAGAGCCCATTATTTTAAGTTGGTCACACACAGCTTTTTATTTTTGCCATTTCTTTCACCGACTTTTCAACAAAATTCAATAGACCTTTAAAAATAGCCACATCCAAAAGGGTGTAGTCTAATACTACCACCAATATAAGCACTAGGCATGAGATTTATCAAACTGGTGTAAAGTAGTATTGTCTTAGTTGCCCCTAGCAACCAATCAGATTCCACCTTTCATTCCTCACAGATTCTTTGAAAAATAAAGGTGGAATCTGATTGGTTGCTAGGGGCAAGTGAGCCAGTTTCACTTTACACCATGTTTGATAAACCTCCCCCCAAAGGGCCATGAAATTGTGTAATTCTATGTTATTCCTCTAGAGGAAATGTATTCCTTGTGTCAAAGTACGTACTGACAGTGTCCAGTTATTGGTGACAGAATTAGACTTTATGGCATATGCTATAGACAAGTGGGAGGGTCACACCTAGTTGGCAGTTAAGCCTGGCCTTCAGCTGGGTTCACACCATGTTGTTTTTCACATGTACTATCTGTCACCATGTTGGTAAAGAACCAGGATGTGATGTATACTGTGCTGTACAGCAGTGAGTGCCATTTATTTCAATGGGTTTTTTAACAGACAATTAGTTTTTTCTCTGATATACATTAATTTACAGGTCATTACAATGATTGCTGACTTCTCTGTAAAGGGGTACTCTGGCAAAAAGTCTTCTTCTTGGAAATTAATTGGTTTCAGTTAGTTATATATATTTGTATTTAACTTCTATTTAAAAATCTCAAGTCTTCCAGTACTTATCAGCTGCTGTATGTCCTACAGGAAGTGGTGTATTCTTTCCAGTCTGACACAATGATCTTTGCTGCCACCTCTGTCCATGTCAGGAACTGTCCAGAGCAGCAGCAAATCCCCATAGAAAACCTCTCCAGCTCTGGACAGTTCCTGACATGGACAGAGGTGGCAGCAGAGAGCACTGTGTCAGACTGGAGAGAATACACCACATGAGGTTAATCTTTAATCCAGCCCCCCTTCAACTGCAGCCACCCCAAAGTGCTGAGGTGACACTGCATATACTGCGCACATGTCAAGATGCTGCCAATCACAGGCATCTGCAGTTACGTACACAATGTATATGACATCATCACAGTATATCCTCTGGGGTCACTGGAGCTACGGTGACAGTGGGGTGGTGACAAATTCAAATTCAAGAGTGAGTATAGGGTTTTTTTTTGTATGTTTTTCTCCTCCTGGTCCCAGCCTGTATGCAGTTTGTTACCAGAAAACCCTGTAAGTGTATGTGCACACTGAGGAAAAGGCGAGAGAGTGAAGAAGAAAGTTTTCTGCTTGAAATTCCTCGCCTATGCATCTCGGGCAGAATTTGAGCAGAATTCAAGCCCCATTCTATAAGATTTCCGTAGTGGAATCCGCCCAGAAAACTCTGCTAGAAATTTCTGCCGTGTGAACAACAGAACAGAAATCCCATTGAACACAATAGAACATTGCTCTTTCAAGCAGAAATTAAAAGCAAATTCTGCTTCAAATTCCTCGCCTATTCCTCAGCATGCACATACCCTTAGAGCTCCTTTTTCCCTGCGCTAATGCTGCTTCTACACGTAGCGATTATCGTGCGAATTTGCGCGATAATGATCGAATTCAAACAAATTTGTTCCGTCTAAACGCTGATCGGTGCTGGAACCAGGGAGGTAAGTGGCCAGGAGTACCCCTTTAAACCAAACTGCAGTTGAAAACGGCAAATAAACCTCTAGGTTACAGAGCTTGCTTTCATCTGGCTGATGCACAAAAATCCAAGGTTGCATCTCTGTGTGTTACAAAATGTTTCATATCTATCATTGACATTGACGCACTGCATACAACTAGTCCATAGTGCTTTTTTTTTTTTGACCTTTTGATATATTGGCCCAGCTTGGCATCATATAAAATTAATACGACTGTATATAAGAGGTTGTTCACCAAAACATATTTTTTTTATTTATTTTTTTTTCAAATCAATTGGTGCTAGAAAGTGCCAGAGATTTGTAATTTACTTCTATTAAAACATTATCCAGTACTTATCAGCTGCTGTATGTCCTGCAAGAAGTGGTGTATTCTTTTCAGTTTGGAGAGCAGGAGAGGTTTTCTATGGAGATTTGCTGCTGCTCTGCACTGTGTCAGACTGGAAAGAATACACCATTTCCTGCGTGACATATAGCAGCTGATAAGTACTGGAGGACCGGAGATTTTTTGATAAAAGTAAATTACTAATCTGTATAACTTTCTCACACCAGGTAACTATAATGTATGAAGGAACTGGGCAGGGAGGTTGTTCCATCATCTTGGAGAAGTAACCCCAGATCTTCTGTGGGTGTCACTGCTCAGATCCTTCTGTCTCTCCATGTGATCCCAGACAGACTGGATGAGGATGAGATCAGGGCTCTATGTGGCCAGATCATCACTTCCAGGACTCCTTGTTGTTCTCTATACTGATGATAGTTCTTAGTGACATTGGCTGAATGTCCTGCTACAGAAAAATAATTTTGAGCCAATCAGACGCCTCCTGACAGGAGACATCTTAGGGCCTTATTACACGGGATGATTATTGTGCGGAAAATCGTTATATCGCTCAAAGTTAAACGATAATCGTCCTGTGTAATTGCAGGCAACAATCGAAAAGTTGTTCGTGTGTCATATATGGTCGATTTGGATCTGACCCTAAAATCATTGTTAATCGTTTGCTGTAATTCCGCATTCGTTCACTAATTGCTCAGTGAAATTCCAAATTGTTCCTTCTTTTGCTGGGATCAGATGGAGTAAACGATTGCAGTAACGAACATTGAAACAATCGTAACTAACGACTATCGCTCTGTGTAATGGTCCTTTTACACAGAGTGATTATCGTTTTCACGATAAGGATCGCATATGAGCGATAATCGGCTCGTGTAAACACTGCGAACGATTAAGCAGTGAGCAAGAAATCGTACATCTTGGTCTTTCAACATGTTCTCAAATCGCCGTTGATCATTCGCTGAAAATTCGCAGATCGCTTTGTCTAAACGGTCTTCCACAGATTCACCCCAATGTGTGAGATGGGCTTAAGCAACTGTAATCACAATTTTTTCGTCGATTTTTCACTTTGTCTAAACGCTGATCGTTATAAAAAAACAAATCGTTGCTTTAAAATTGATAAAAAATCGATTGGGCGAATTATCGCTCCGTGTAAACAGACCCTTACTTTGCAGCGTTTGTTCCACACCTGCCTAAAACTTTTGCACAGTACTATACATGATACTTTGGCTGGGCGATTAAATTAGTTTGATTAATTCGCCCAGAATTGTAGAATCGATTAGATTTTTTTGTGAAAATTGTAAATTCTATTTTCACAAAAATATTTGTGGGCGGGGCAGGCGGCTTGGTACAGCGTGGGGCGGGTGGACGGTGTGGTACAGGGGGCAGCCAGTCCAGAGAGGAGGTGTGGGTGGGTGACGTGGTACAGTGTTGGGCAGCTGGCCTAACAGTCCGGAGAGGGGCGGTGTGCAGCCGGCGGGCAGGCAGTCCCGAGAGACGTGGCGTGGTGGGCCTCCAGAAGCTGCTGATCTGCCCCCGCCCCTTACACACAGCATCCCGTTCCCTTGTCTCTGATATAGACAGCAGTGACTGCAGGGTGATCGCTGCGGGTCCTGGAGCTGTACAGTAATCTACAGATCTCCAGTAATCACCCTATCCTGCAGTCCCTGCTGCCTCCTCCAGAGACCGGGGACCTACATGTGTGGCCGGGAGAGGAACCTGTGTGCCGGGGTGAGAGAAGGAGGAGGGCTATGTGCACTCCTGCCCCAGTCCCCCTCAGTCTGCCCCAGTCACCCCCAGTCCCCCTCTGTCATCCCCAGTCTGCCCTAGTCACAGGGGGAGCACTGTCACACTGGGAAGCAATACAGTTGTTGTCTCAAATGTCATTAAAAAAGTATCTGACGCTGCGAGAAAAATTTTCAGTTGATTTAGCAAAAAATAAAAAAAAACATTTAAATCGAGAATTGTCCCAAAAAATTTAAAAATCGAGATTTTATTTAATTTTTTTGCCATATCGCCCAGCCCTACATGTTACTTATAATGTTCGGAATAATTTTTTTTTCCAATTTGTCGAGAAAAAAAATTGGCAACTATAGCATTGTGATAAACATCCTCGATAAATGCCTCTCCTCCCCTCCTCCTAGCCCGCTGTGTAAAGACCTATTTCTATGAATGATAGCTGCGCCATAACTCTCTCTATAAGCAAAAGTTTTCCAAGTCCATGCAGGGAGGCGGTGACTGCTACGGCATGAAGTCACACCAGCAATGCCAGGGCTATCTTATCGGTAGCATTTGTTAGGCTTGTGAAGAAATATTTCAAGGGACAATACAGCCAGTCATAGAGGAAGAGACACTACTCCTCCCTTTGTTGAACATTTCCCCTCCTCACCCCATCATTCTGCCTTTCAGCTGTTGGGTGTTGAGTTATTTTGCCTGAATGTTGATAGCAGCAGCTGTTACTGCCGCAGAAGCCTCCTGCAACACACACACACACAGCAGGAGCAGAGAGCAGGCGGCTCAGCACTGGACAGAGGGAGTGCATGCTTAGCAGTGCCCAGAGCCACACACACAAGACAGGAGCTCCCAGACACCACCAGATCACCAAAGGACATACAATCACCCATTTACTAGGTGCCTTATCCTCCGCTGCTGTGTGATCAAGGTAAGATAGATGTCATTGACTTATGCTGTGCCACCCTGTCAGAAATGCCATGCTGTGTGGCAGCCGGCTCTCCCTATGTGTCACCATCCTCATCACCAATTCATCTTTTCTTCCTAAACTCTTTTTTTTTCCCATCTCCATTTGCTTAGTTTCTCCTTAGTTTCTCCCTTGCCTCATTGGTCACAGGACCCGAAAGGGAATGCTTATTGCTATATTTGGAAAGTGACCTCTTCTCTGCAGCAAAGCAGGCAGTCTCCTTCTTTAGCCGCTGCAACATTCTTCACTGCAAAATCTCATTTTATCGGATTAAAGGGACATCTACCTGCTGCAGCAATTCGGGGTGCGTTTTACTATACGAGTAGATATTTGTATCACTGTATAAAGTTTGGGTACTGGGACTATACACTATATTATTATTATTGTAGCTCCTTGGTAGAATAATACAACGTATCAATGTTCTTAAAGGAACTATAAGGTCTGATTAGGTGGGGTGACTGTCACACTTTGGAAGCAGCCATCTTGTCCTATCAATGACACATGCACTCCGGTGGGAGCTGGTTGGAAATATAAGTCATTCCGTTTCCTGACACGCACGTCGCTGATGGGATTTGTAGGAAATTCATCCTTGGCGTAGGTGTTCGTGCTGTAATCAGGTTGAGTGCAGAAATTATAGATCTGCAATAAACGGAGGGCAGTAAAAGCAGCAGCGTGAAGGAGGTCGGTGTGTCGGGAAAGCTTAAATTGCACAAAAGATGGTAAATTGGATGTTCTCAGGGGCCATACACGTCTGCAAATCCAGCAATGCTGTATGCCCATATTGCTGGGCTTATGCTGCTCACTTTGTATGTGTATAATGATGATATTTTGAACCTGCCTTTACAAAATCAATATATATATATATATATATATATATATATATATATATATATATAGGGACTATAAGGGGTACCATGTTTGCCCAGCAGGCTGCTGTTATAATACAGACCTATGTGATTGAATGCAATGTAGTACAGCAGGGGGTGGCAAACTCAGGCAAACTCAGCTAAAGCTTTGGATGTCCAGGCATGATGGGAATTGTAGTTTTGTAACAGCTGGAGGGTCGCAGTTTGATACCTGTGCAGTAGAGTATCATAAGGAGTATTAGCTCTTTATTTTATACAGTCACTGGTGTAAAGCATGCCCACTTCAGCAGCGTTACAAATAATGATGGTATAAAGGTACAGTTAAAGGGGTATTTCACAGCAGCCATTTTCTACTTAGGACCCCATTCCACGGGACGACTATCCCTCGAAAAATAGTTAGATTGTTTGTAATTGAACGATATTCGTTTCGTGTAATAACAGACAACGTTTCAACGACCAAACGAGAAATCGGATAGAATTTGGACCTATTTTTATCATTGATCATTTGCAAATCGTTCGCGCATTGTTCGGTGTAATAAGACGTCTTTCGGTCGTGAACAGCGAGGAACGCAATAGTGACGACAGAACAATAATAAGTAACAATCGCCATTCCGTGTAATTGGGTGAACAATTTCAAGTCGTTCGCCATAGTGGTTGTTTGAGATCTTTTAACGTTAATCGTCGAAAATCGCTTCGTGGAATAGGACCCTTATGGGGTGGCAGGTAAAGGAAATGAGACGGTATTCACCAGTTTCCACTCTACCTCCAGTTCCATTTTGATAGTACCAGTCTCTGCTGTCAATGCTTCTTGCTGTACTCGATGCAGTTTAAATGTAGGCTCAGCCAATCACAGGCTGAGGCGGGTGACCTCTATGGACAGTGATTGGCTGAGCATGGGTGTTATCTGTGTTGCACAATTGGAATAATACCAGAGGGGAATTGGGGGCAGGTGAGTACATTAAAATGTTTGGATTGTTGCCTGCAATTACACGGAACGATTATATGAGTGATATAACAATTTTCTGCCCAATAATCGTCCCATGTAATAGGGTCCTTATTGTGATATAGCGCCCCTCCTACCCAGGTGATGTTTATTATGCATGAAATTCTGTATGGCTCCTAAAACTTAGGGCTATGTTGTAGCCTGCCCTAGAGCTGGTTTGTATTGGAAAGAGGTGAAAATACCAAAATCCCTTTATTTTTAGGGATGATGGGGGTCCTAACAGTTGGACTGTTCACACCTTACTAATATATCCATTAAACATTTCATCAATAGTATTAGTGTAAATGCGTCGCTCATACATCGGAGTCCACGGCGCAAACTCTGCTTGAAATGCCTTGTTGATTTTATGGTGTAAACATACCCTAATGGTGCGTTCACACCTACAGGATCTGCAGCTGATTTTCTGCAGCAGATTTCATTTAAATAACTGAACACAGCATCAAATCTGCTGCAGATCTGCTGCAGATCCTGTAGGTGTGAACGCACCCTTAGGGTACAAACACACACACCGGATCTGCAGCAGATCCGCAGCAGATTTGATGGTGCAGATTTGATGCTGAGTTCAGTTATTTAGATCAAATCTGCTGCGGATCCGCAACAGAAATCTGATCCGGCAAGTGGGTTTGTACCCAAACCTACAAAGACATGTCTGCTTACCTCCAGAAACAGCACTTATCCTGTCTTTATTTTAGGTGAGTGGTTATGCAGCTCAGTTCCTTTGAAGTGAATGGAGCTGAATTGTAATACCAGACACAACCTGAGGTGCTGTTTTTGCAAGAAAGCAGCTGTGCTTTTTCTAATCCTGGATATCACCTATAATTCATTGATGTATTTTTATGTATTTCAGATCTTTATATGTTTTGATAGTTTGTGACTATTCCATATACCTTTTTTTTGCATGTTTGATTGTCTATAATACATTTACTTTCCGACTGCAGTGAGAACATCAGGCATCTGTCATCTGTAATAAACATAACCTCTGGCCCACTACATATTGTTGGCTCTGCCTTGTAATACCCTTAAAGGGTTTATCCACCTAACTGCGAAAAAATGTATTAAGTATTTTGAGTGGTCTCCCATCTTTCTAGCTGCTGCCATTCCTGAGTTACACATTTTTCTAAAAGCTGATCTATAACCAAGATAGAAAACTACATTTCCCATCATGCATTTCCCTGATTGGTCCATTTGCGCACTCACCCCCTTAACTTTCTTTCCTGCCCACTTCTGTCATGACTATTGCACAGTAACACAGGACAGTTTTTTTCACTGATTTTGCATTACATCACCCCAGTATATATTCCATACTAGCTGATGATGTAGCAGAGCTGACACACACATGGTGTAGCTATGTGCTGCATAACCGCCATCTGTTTACTAGGGGGTGGGGGTGTAGTGAAGGTTAAGATCTCTGCTTGCTGACTGTGAATGAAAACATTCTAGTTCCATCCATACTCTAAGAACATACATAACACTTACAATACTTACAATATACAGAGCTGTGACACAAAGGCAGGTACAAATGCCTACATTCCCTTACAGCAAGCAGTAATAGAACTATAACTTTTCATATTACAGAAACCTAGGCTCAGGCCCACATGTAAGTCTATGAAAGCAGCACAGGTGCATGGAGATGATGGAGATAATGTCTCCTGGGGTTCGGGTTACCAAGTCAATAGACAGCTAACCAGGCCCCCCTGAGAGGAGATGACATGTCCTGTGTCTACAAAGGCAGGGGGGAAGAGGATGTGGAGCGTTGTCAGAGTGGACCAAAAGTAGAGGAATTTAGACATTCAGAGCGGATAATAATGAGAAAAAAACAGGGAAAGGGTGCAAGAATGGTT
Organism: Dendropsophus ebraccatus; assembly: GCF_027789765.1. Taxonomy (NCBI): domain Eukaryota; kingdom Metazoa; phylum Chordata; class Amphibia; order Anura; family Hylidae; genus Dendropsophus; species Dendropsophus ebraccatus. Next base: position 83,522,226 of record NC_091464.1, read on the forward strand.
ATACATATATATTACACATAGGGTGCCGGGGTGACAGGCTCCCGACCGCCCGCTACAGCCCCCTATACTCACCTGATCCCGCCGGGTGCCGCTTCTGGATCCGGTCGGGTCACGGATATCTCAGCCGCTGCAGCCCGGCGCGCGCGCTGAGACATGAGTCAAACGCTCATAGAGAATGACGGAGCGCTGGACTCTCCTGTCATTCTCTATGAGCGTTGGACTCATCTCTCAGCAGGCGCGCCGGGCTGCAGCGGCTGAGATATCCGTTACCCGACCGGATCCAGAAGCGGGACCCGGCGGGATCAGGTGAGTATAGGGGACTGTAGCGGGGGGTCGGGAGTCTGTCACCCCGGCACAGGGGGGTGACAGGTTCCCTTTAAGCTCCATTCACTTGGAACTAAGTTGCAAAACCTGCACCCAAACAGGAGACAAGAGTCATGTTGTCTCTGGAAGAAAGTGGCCATGTTTTTCTAGCGCAGGATGACCTCTTTAATATACTATATTTTACAAAAACACCTAGGTCTCAAATAAATCGAATGAATTTTATGGGGAACCTCTTAAAAATCTAAATGAAATTTCAAAACTCCAAGGCTGAATGGAAACGCTCTGCTTAAATGTTGGGTTACAGACGCTGGTATTGACCCCGCTATAACACAAACAACCTGTGCTGGATGGATTGTGTGGCATTCAGTATAATGTCACGCCACTTACTTCCAGGTGTCATCAAATGTCATAATATTATGGTCTGGATTTACTAAGTGATCCATTGACATGGCTGAGCACAGTATAAAGCACTTCACATGTAACTTTACACCTAGTTAATGGATCATGGGACATATGTCTCTCCATGTTGCCAAATGAGGTGTGTTATTCCATCTGACAAGCACATGTAGTAAAGTAGATTGGGAACAACTGCAACATCTTTGCTTTGCTATAATAGTTTATATATTTTTATTGAATGGGAAATATCATGGCTGTTAGGGCTATTACCTTGAGAATCCTAAAACTTCTTCTGGCTATTGTCCTACAACCATTTAATCAGCTATAAAGCTACCATGGTCAATATACTGGAGAATGGCGGAGCGGCACAGTGCTTATTCTTTCTATCCATAGATTAAACTGATGTATTCATATATCACATATATTATGCTCCTTGTAAGCAGGGTGCTTTTTGCACTTCCAGGGACTACTGTCTATCTAGAAAGCAGAGATCTCCTCTACATCAGTTGCACTCTAGAAAACAATTGTCAGGCTTGGACCCAGGAACACAGGACAAGTGAAGCCCTAAGGGTCCTATTCCACGGGCCGATGGGGGCCCAATTTATAATGTAAACGAGCGCCGTTCTGCTAGATTGGCGCTAGTTTACTGGGACTATTTCACAGCCTGATAATTGTTTAGCGAGGGCTGCAGGGACATCGTTACTGATGTCCTTGCAGCCCTTGTTTTAACAGCATACTTTACCTAACCATGTTGCAGAGCTTCTCCTGCGCTCCTTCTCTCGGTCACGCATGCAGCAGCAGCTTCGGAGCAGCCTGACTGAGCTGACAGACCGCTCAGCCAATCACTGGCCGCAGCGGTCCCAGCTAGTGATTGACCGAGCGGTCTGTCAGCTAAGACAGGCTGCTCTGAAGCTGCTGCTGCGCGTGGGACCCGGGGAGAGGGAGCGCAGGAGAAGCCCTGCAACATGGTTAGGTAAAGTATGCTGCTTGTGGAATCGTCGGTCGCCCACTGCGCATCGCTATTCCACGTAATGATGCATAGTTGGTGCCCGATGATTTTAGGTTTGCACCCAAATAAACGATCAGCCAATGACACGATCATTGGCTGATCGTTGTCTCTATTCCACAAAGCGATAATCGGCTGAATCGGGCCGATTATCGCTCCGTGGAAACGTCCCCTAACACTGGCACCCACCTCCCTGTTCCTTCCCTTTGGAGTGATTTGCTCCTTAGCAGGCCGGCCCCAGCCTGAAGACTAGTTGCTGTTCTAATATAATTGAAACATGGAGACAAGGACAAGACAAAACAAATATTGAAGTCACAGGGTCAACAAGCCAGGGTCAGAATCTATTAGTCATTGTGGTACAAAATCAGGAGTCAGGAAGGATAATCGAAAAGTCAAGTCAGAATCGGGAAGCCAGGGAATAAACAATAAGTGTACAACACTAGCTTAGTCCCACTCAAAGAGGCTCTATCTCAGGCAAGGAGAATGATGAGGGGAGTAGTTTTATGGAGGCTGGAGTCCCAGAGACCTCAGCCCCCAGCGTATCACGGAGCTAACTGGCAGTGCCAGTCGCCAGTCAGCATGTCACAATGATTACCACCTGGGCCAATTGGCCAGGGGTGGTGAAGCCCTGGTCACGGCAATAACTAGGCACGATTTGCCGACACAACCCTAACAACCGGTTGTGCCGGTCGTCGGCACGCACCCCGCAACCGGCTGGATCAGTTGCCAGGGACACCATTGGTATTAACAGGAGGACAGCCCCACCCCCCCCGGCAGTGCCGAAGCTGAGCCGAAGCTGAGCGTATGTATGTATAATACATAGAAATATGTATACTGTAGCTAAATACACACGCCAGCCAGACCACTGCTTTTAGAGCAGAGTGGTGGTCAGTAACCTAGACAATGAGCTGTCAACAATGGGAGGGAAAGAGCAGCATATCAGAAGAAGTATGCTAGATAAATGTATTATATATACAGAAATATTTCGATGTGAATACCCCTTTAATAAAGGAGCTCTTTATCTGCCACCCACATGTATTTTTTAATAAGCTATGTGCCATTTTGCATGGATTTTATGTGCTCCAGTTCACATATTTCATTAAAGGTCTCGCTGTTTCCTATGCTGCGTAATGCATACAGAACAAGAGGATTTCCTTGACTTTAGTGATATTAGGAAAATGTTCATATTAAGATTAGAAAGTCAGATGAAGGTTCTAAACACTAATGAGAATACAGTGATTTTTCTTGTCCATTATTGGTTAGTGGAGTGATACCATGAACCCAGTAGGTATACCATATATTCGTAATATCAATGCTCAAAATTGTTAAAATTACAGAGTGTGCCAATGTTAGGCTATGTTTACACAATGTATAAAGAACGACCGCTATTTGGCACTCAAAAAAAATGGCCGTTGTTTTGAATAAAAATTGCATTGTAGTCCATTCAGAGGCTGAGGCGAGACTCTGCTATGAACGCTGAATGGCTAAGCTGCCTTGAGACGTCACGTCTCAAGCCGCAGCTCAGACCAGGAACCGGCAGCGGGATGGGAGAACAGGGTGGCGCGATCCGGGACCAGGCGCTGGAACTGGGGGGGGGGGGGGGTAAGTGACCGGCGGCTTCTATATCCACCTCCTCCCCGGCCCTACACTGAAAATAACCCCAGCCCGGAGTACCTCTTTAAGATCGTTTGTTTGAGAACGTTTATTGTTAATTGCCGAAAAATCATCCCGTGTAATACCACCCTTACTCATGTGCACCACCAATCTATTCAATGATTAAGATCATGAGTGGTCCCCTGCCGTCTGACCCCAATTATCAGTTACTTATCTCCTCTTCTGAGGGTAGTACATAACTTTATTTAATGGGACAACCCAATATGGGACAACAACATTTCCACCCTGAGAGTGAGATTGCTATGCTTGGTAAGTCTTTAGCCATTTGCAGAAGAGAAATAGGTGGGATTTACTAGGGACTAGTCTGGGAACAGCAGAGCCCAATGTCAGAAGAATTTTTGTTTGTTGTCCTCGATGAAAGGTCAGTAAGTGCTCCTATAAATAGTTCTGCTTAAATGTGTGGATGACGGACTGTACATGGGGTGTCACAGTGGACTTCCACTGTTGGTCCATTAGTACTTTGGACACAACTGGAGCCATGATAAGATAGTAGACTTCTGATTTATAATGCATCTCTCAGGTTTACATAGTTATTTCTAAAAAAAAATTACTGAATAGCATAGCACTGCCTGTTATGCTATAAAAAAAAAAAAACTTGATGCAGTGTGTGAACAAAGCCTAAGGCCGTCTAATAACGGTCATGATCATTATTAGCGGTTGTCTTTGTTACGAGACAGCTGCCTTCCCCGACATTTTCTCGAAGTGGGAACATAGACATGAGTTTCATAAACTCTGTAAAGCTATAAATCTAAGCAAATGTGAAGGAAGGATCCAGCTGAAAAACTGCTGCATGAAGCATGAAGACTCTTTTTTGCTTAGGCTAGGTTCACATCAGCGTTTGACCATCCGGCACTGTTCCGTCAACCTTTTTCGTTTTGAAGTAAGCAAAACGGAAACTGGCGGATCTGTTGTAATCCCCATAGGTTTCAATGATATATTATTGTGCTCCGTTTGACCAAATAGTGCTAGTTTGCATGCAATCTGTTCAAGTTCCGTTTTTCTAAACGGACAAAAAAATAGTGTTTGCAGTACTTTTCTTTCCGTTTCAAAAAACAGATCACGAACGGAAACTGCGTTTTTTTTTTACATTATAGTCAATGAGGACGGATCTAAACGGAAGGTATTTCCGTTCACATCCGTTTGCAAGTTAACAGTTTCATCAGTTTTTTCACTGAGCATGCGCAGAAGAAGTGAGAAACCAAAGAAAATAAATAAACTGATAGGAAAACGGATGCTGACTGATGTACAAAAGTCAGGTTTTTTAAGCCAAAATACAAACGGACCATTAAAAAAAGATAAACATTTTGCAATCAGTTTGCTCATCAGTTTATGCTCATCCGTTAACCCTTTGAGGACCAGGCCCAAAATGACCCAGTGGACCGCGCAAATTTTGATCTTAGTGTTTCCGTTTTTCCCTCCTCCCCTTCTAAGAGCTCCAGCACTTTCAGTTTTTTATCTACAGGCCATGTAAGTGCTTGTTTTTTACAGGAATAGTTGTACTTTGTAATGGCGTCTTTCATTTTACCATAACACGTATGATGGAATTCCAAATATATTATTTATGAAGATATAAATTGGTGAAATCGCAAAAAAGAATGCAATATGGTAACGTTTGGGGGGTTCCTGTGTCTACGTAATGCACTATATGGTAAAAGCGACATGATACCATTACTCTATAGGTCAGTACGAACACAACCATATGCAGGTTTACGCAGATTCTCTAATGTTATATATTTTTTTTAAATGAAATCCTTTTTTTTGGCAATTAATTATAAATAAAATGGGACTATTGTGACGCTTATAACGGTTTTATTTTTTCACCTACGGGGCTGTATGGGGTGTAATTTTTTCCGCCATGATCTCTAGTTTTTATTAATACCATATTTGTGAAGATCGGACGTTTTGATCACTTTTTATTAATTTTTTTATATATATAATGTAACATAAAATCGGTAATCCGCGCACTTTTTTCCCTCTTTTCGTGTACGCCGTTTACCGTTCGCAATGACGCTTGTTATATTTTAATAGATCGGACAATTACGCACGCTACGGTATATTATATGTTTATCTATTTATTTTTTTTTATATGTTTTATTTATATAATGGGAAAGGGTAGTGATTTCAACTTTTATTGGGGGAGGGGTTTTGGGGTAGTGTGTTAGTGTTTTTAACTTTTTTTTTTTTACACATTTGAAGTCCCTTTGGGGGACTTTTACATTCACTACTTGGATTTTTACACTGATGAATGCTATGCCTTAGGCATAACATTGATCAGTGTTATCGGCGATCTGCTCATTGAGCCTGCCTGTGCAGGCTCAGTGACCAGAGCGCCGATCGGACCGCACGGAGGCAGGTGAGAGAGCTCCGGCGGCCCGTTTTACCGATCGGGACCCCCGCAGTCACACTGCGGGGGTCCCGATCGGTAGGTGACAGGGGACTCGCCCTGTCACTTACACTTAAAGGAGTTTAAGGAGTTAATGACACGCGGCAGCGCGATCGCTGCAGCGTGTCATTACCGGTGAGGTCCCGGCTGCTAATTGCAGTTACGCCCTAGGTCGTCTGGGGACAGACTTCCATGGCGTAACTATACGCCCTGGGTCGTCTAAGGGTTAAATGACCCTGAAATGACAGTTACGCTTTTTCTGAAAACATTAAATATCAACAGTACAAGCGATTTTAAGAAACTCTGTAATAGGTTTTATGTACTAAAAGAGTTTCCTTCGGTACTGAAAAAGCAATCTCCCAGCCTCCCCCCTCACATCAGATGAAGCAGGATTTCTGTGTCCATTATGTGGCTATGGAGAGGGGAGGGGCTGTTAAGAGTGACTGAACACGGAGCAGTCCTGCACAGCACAACACCCTGCAATCTTCTCTCAGTAAGTTCATAGATAAGCACTGACCTTTCTGACCCCAGAATCCTGAGGTTTAGGTGCCCAGAGAGTCTACAAACAGCTGACCTTCATGTCACCTCTTCCTGCTCCCTCATCTCCCTCAGCCCCTCCCCCCTTCATAGGCTTACAATGGAGAGAGCAGAACCCGTTTTCACTGGCTTCTCTGTAATGAAGACGTATTTGCCTGATAATGCACAGATAAGAAGTCAGGGGGGGGGGCTGGGAAATTGCTTCTTGAGTACAGAAGGAGGCTTTTTTGGCTGATGAAACCTATTACAGAGTTTCTTAAAATCGCTTATACTACTGATTTCTGCAATAAAAAAAAAAACATGACAGTTACCCTTTAACCCTTAGACGACCCAGGGCGTATAGTTACGCCATGGAAGTCTGTCCCCAGACGACCTAGGGCGTAACTGTACGCCCTGGGTGTTTCTCCCGCTATGAAGCGCGCTCCGGAGCGGAGCGCGCTTCACAGCAGGTGGGGGCCGGCTGCAATCAGCAGCCGGGACCTCACCGGTAATGACACGCTGCAGCGATCGCGCTGCCGCGTGTCATTAACCCCTTAAACGCCGCGGTCGCGCCGCGATCGCGGCGTTTAAGTGTAAGTGACAGGGGGAGTCCCCTGTCACCTACCGATCGGGACCCCCGCAGTGTGACTGCGGGGGTCCCGATCGGTAAAACGGACTGCCGGAGGTCTCTCACCTGCCTCCGCGCGGTCCGATCGGCGCTCTGGTCACTGAGCCTGCACAGGCAGGCTCAATGAGCAGAGCGACGATAACACTGATCAATGCTGTGCCTATGGCATAGCATTCATCAGTGTATAAATCCGAGTAGTGTATGTAAAAGTCCCCCAAAGGGACTTCAAATGTGTAAAAAAAAAAGTTAAAAACACTAACACACTACCCCAAAACCCCTCCCCCAATAAAAGTTGAAATCACCCCCCTTTCCCATTATATAAATAAAACATATAAAAATAAATAAATAGATAAACATATAATATACCGTAGCGTGCGTAATTGTCCGATCTATTAAAATATAACAAGCGTCATTGCGAACGGTAAACGGCGTACACGAAAAGAGGGAAAAAAGTGCGCGGATTACCGATTTTATGTTACATTATATATATAAAAAAATTAATAAAAAGTGATCAAAACGTCCGATCTTCACAAATATGGTATTAATAAAAACTAGAGATCATGGCGGAAAAAATGACACCCCATACAGCCCCGTAGGTGAAAAAATAAAACCGTTATAAGCGTCACAATAGTCCCATTTTATTTATAATTAATTGCCAAAAAAAAGGATTTCATTTAAAAAAAATATATAACATTAGAGAATCTGCGTAAACCTGCATATGGTTGTGTTCGTACTGACCTATAGAGTAATGGTATCATGTCGCTGTTACCATATAGTGCATTACGTAGACACAGGAACCCCCCAAACGTTACCATATTGCATTCTTTTTTGCGATTTCACCAATTTATATCTTCATAAATAATATATTTGGAATTCCATCATACATGTTATGGTAAAATGAAAGGCGCCATTACACAGTACAACTATTCCTGTAAAAAACAAGCACTTACATGGCTTGTAGATAGAAAACTGAGAGTGCTAGAGCTCTTAGAAGGGGAGGAGGGAAAAACGGAAACACTAAGATCAAAATTTGCGCGGTCCACTGGGTCATTTTGGGCCTGGTCCTCAAAGGGTTAAATTAATATGGACGGATCCATTAGAAAAAAAGAAAAACGCTAGTGTGGCGGAGCCCTTAGGAGTTTTGCAAGTATGGATCTGCTGCCGACATTTATGCTCCATCCATTAATCTGTATTGCACTCTCTTGTGTTAGTCAATGTCAGTGAAGAATTCTTCCCTCCCAGATTTAGAACATGTGCTCGTTCCTAAAGCTTGCGAGGCTGAATTTGGTGTGTAGTGTTGGCCGGGAACCAGATGTCGTCCGTCCTTTGGAAATCAAATGCTGGTGCTACAGTCTGTCTCTGAGGCTGTCAGATGTGTTATGTAATATGTAGCAAGTTGTAAGAATCACTCAATAATGACAGTCCACAACAATGCACCTTAAGGCTGGGTTCACACTATGTATATTTCAGTCAGTATTGTGGTCCTCATATTGCAACTAAAACCAGGAGTGGATTAAAAACACAGCAAGGATCTGTTCACACAATGTTGAAATTGAGTGGATGGCCGCCATTTAATGGCAAATATTTGCTGTTATTTTAGAACAACGGCTGTTGTATTGAAATAATGGCCGTTATTTACTGTTATATGGCGGCCATCCACTCAATTTCAACATTGTGTGAACAGATGCTTGCTGTGTTTTCAATCCACTCCTGGTTTTGGTTGCAATATAAGGACCACAATACTGACTGAAATGTACGTAGTGTGAACCCAGCCTAAGGCTATGTTCACACTACGTAAAAGTACGGCTGTTGTTGCCATCGGCCGTTTATGCAGCGTGTTACATTGCCTATTCCTCTACGGGATCCCGGCCTAAGCGTATACACATTGTGTACGCTCAGGCCGGGATCTCATGCCGGGCCGCAAAGAACTGACATGTCAGTTTTCTGCGGCCGCAATTCAGTGAATTGCGGCCTTAGGAAACCCTGTCAGTTCACACAATGAAGCGAGTGGCTTCGGACGCTTGCTTCATTGTGTCCTATGCGGAGTTATGATGCGGGCGCACACTGATGTGCATGCATCAGAACACTACGGCCATAAAGATCATCTGGCCAGTACTGCAGTACCGGCCGGGATGATCTTGCCAGAGACCGGCCGTTCCGTGACCCGGCTGGGTCATGGAACGGCCGATCCGATACAACATGTAAACATAGCCTAAAGATGGAGAACAAGAGAGCTGGACAATTTGTAGACGTCGTTCAGCTGACAACCCCTTAACCACAAACATGCAACAGATTTAGAAAGTGTAGATAATTGTAACCTGAGAAGAGCTATTCCTGTAAGCATCAGTATACACACATCCAAGTCCTTTACATGTATGCAGATGGAGGGAGATAGAGATTGGTCACTGTAAAAGAATTACTAAGCCAAACTGGAGACAAGAGTGAGGCAGGGTCGGACTGGGGTACTTTAGGCCCACCAGGGAAATGGATTCTCTGATCGCTGCGTGCAATAAGTTCACACACAGTCAAATAAAATTAAAAAAAGACAGTAAAATACATATAAAATGCACATAGAAAATGTAAGGCTATGTTCACACACTAAATATGGCTGTATTTCTACCTAAAAAATCTGGCTGTGTTTTTCTATTATTTTTATAACCCCCCCCCCCTTTTTTTTTATACCTATTTTACTGTCATATTTTGCTTTTATTTTACTGTGTGTCTTAGTCACATGATAGATTTGTTTCAGTAATTTCTCACTATCCTGAATGGGGCTTGCAGAAAACCACTGACATGCTGCAGAAATATCGTTCTGATGTATGGAACAGATCTTCATTGTCAAAATTTCTGCTCGGAATCTGCCTAGTGTGAACATACCCTAAAAAGGTGAAGGATAACTGTGCTAGGGCCGATTCACACTCAGTTCATGCTCATTCAAAATGGTCCTGTATTTTATAACACAACATGTGAAGACCAAAAATATAGTATGAATCGTATCATATAAGTGTTAAAGTGGTACTGTCATTTATTTCAACTTTTGAAAGTTTGCCCAACCATATTTAAAAAATTTAGATCGCACCAGGTCTCAGCCTTTCTGCATGCTTCATTCCACTATAATTCTTCATCGCAGTGGGTTTTAAGACTGACACCTGGTGTAATCTGACACTTGTTGCCCAAACATGTCAAAAGTTTAGTGTCACCATAAAAAGAGACACGTCAAAAGTTTTGACCCGTACACAATGGCAACGTTTCGACCCTAGTGGGTCTTTCTGAGGCTTGAGAAAGACAAAACAGGGTCGTTGCCATTGTGTATGTTGCTTGAATAAAGATCCACCATATCTTCACTATTGCATGCTGTCGGACCACATTTTTCTGTGATGTCTCTATGACATGTCAAAAGTTTTCTATGATGACAGGTACACTTTAAATGATAATACCTTTAACATTCAGCATATAAGACAACCCCTTGAACCCTATGAGGACCAGGCCCAAAATGACCCAGTGGACCGCGCAAATTTTGATCTTAGTGTTCTCGTTTTTCCCCTTCTAAGAGCTCTAGCACTCTCAGTTTTCTATCTACAGGGCCATGTGATTGCTTGTTTGTTACAGGAATAGTTGTACTTTGTAATGGCGTCTTTCATTTTACCATAACATGTATGATGGAATCCCAAATATATTATTTATGAAGATATAAATAGGTGAAATCGTAAAAAAGAATGCAATATGGTAACGTTTGGGGGGTTCCTTTGTCTACGTAATGCACTATATGGTAACAGCGACATGATACTATTATTCTATAGGTCAGTCCGAACACAACCATATGCAGGTTACACAGATTTTCTAATGTTATATATATATTTTTAATGAAATCCTTTTTTGACAATTAATTATTAATAAAATGGGCCTATTGTGAGGCTTATAACGGTTTTATTTTTTCATCTATGGGGCTTTTTTATTAATACCATATTTGTTAAGATCGGACATTTTGACATCACTTTTTATTAATATTTTTCTATATATAATGTAACATAAAATCGGTAATCCACACACTTTTTCCCCTCTTTTCGTCTACACCGTTCACCGTTCGCAATGACACTTGTTATATTTTAGTAGATTGGACAATTACGCATGCTACGGTATATTATATCTTTATTTATTTTTATATGTTTTATTTATATAATGGGAAAGGGGGGGTGATTTAAACTTTTATTGGGGGAGGGGCTTTTGGGTAGTGTATTGGTGATTTTAACTTTTTTTTTTTATACATTTTAAGTCCCTTTGGGGGACATGTACATACATTAGTTTCATTTTCTACACTGATCATTGCTATGCCATAGGCATAGCATTGATCAGTGTTATCGGCGCTCTGCTGATTGAGCCAGTGACCAGAGCACCGATCGGACCGCACAGAGGCAGGTGAGAAATCTCCAGCGGTCCGATTTAATGATCGGAACCCCTGCAGTCACAATGCGGGGGTGCCGATCGGTAAGTGACAGGGGACTCCCCCTGTCACTTACACTTAAACGCCGCGGCCGCTGCAGTGCTATCGCACGCTGCAGTGGCACGCTGCAGTGCTATCGTTGTAGCGTGTCATTAACGGTGAGGTGTCGGCTGCTGATTGCAGCCGGCCCCCACCTGCTATGAAGCGCGCTCCGCTCCGGAGCGCGCTTCATAGCTCAGGACGTACCGGTACGTCCTTGGTCGTCTGGGCACAAACTTCCAGGATGTACCAGTACATCCTAGGTCGTCTAGGGGTTAAACAGACTGCACATAGACCCAAAGCAACCAAAAACCATAATTAATAAGCATAGCTGCCAGGAATAAAGACACAGACACCGATTTAACTTTTGCTGGGTGGTGATCGGCCACAGCTTTTAATTATTTCTCAAACCAAACCAATAACCGGGCACGTAGTGCCGAACTCTTAGACCGAGGGGTGTAAAGGGGTATGCCGGACGACAGACTCCTGCCGTGCAAGTCCGCCTTACTAACCCAACACACCTGCTTAGCAGGTAATTTCCGCCAGCTGTGACTTATGTATAATTACAAAAAGAAAGCACAAAAAGAAACAAAACACCATGACAAACCAAGATCAAAAGGGAGGGCGGGTGGGCAAACCGGCTGCAGGTCAGTCCTGTGGAGACTGAGGGCAGGAAGAGGAAGTTCAGGTTCCTAAAGGCAGAGGGTGGGGTTAGAGCAAGGAGGGAATCCGGCCTATTGGCCACAGAGCTCATAGGAAACATACAGGAGCTGTGTCTGAGAGGGGTGTGGGGAGGAGTTACAGCCTCACAGGAACTGTTAACCCTTTCCTGGCAGCTGCTGACGATCAGGTTTTAGGAGGAAATAGAGGAGAGTGCATGTGCAGTCAGTATGCACCCTCCATATCCAGTCAGGTGCCTTCCAGGTCTGGTGTTTGGGTTATAGAGTATAACAAACAATATAGGGACATGGAGAGAAAGGAGCTGCTGCACATCACACCTATGGCTGACACTAATGCCTCTCGGCTACATTGAAAAACCAATGCCAGGATGTTGGTATATAATTTGATCAAACCATATTGCCCCATGTACCACGTGCAGGTCCCCTGGTTCACATGAGTCCCTACACTCCACACTGTTGGTCAGTGACCGCCAACCCCGCAAAGTGAGCACAAACAGGGAAGGGAGGCCGTAGAATGGCCCTGCAACCCCAATGTCACAGGACCAAACCCCAAGGGCCCCCCCAAACCCAGCAGGCGCTGCCGGCGGAGAAAGCGGCCACCAAGAAACACAAATGTGAACAAGATGTAGCTGCTCACCATTGCTCCTGCAGGTAGAATGGGAAGAATAGGAGGTACAGTGGTACCTTGGTTTAAGAGTAACTTGGTTTAAGAGCGTTTTGGTTTAAGAGCTCACAGTTTTCAAAATTGTGACTTGGTTTAAGAGCTCCATGTTCTGGGTGGGAGCGCGAGTGGAGGAGGGGCATGGTCTGCATAGCGGGGTCTACAGCCCTGTACCCTGACCCAGGAAGTCTCCCTCACCTTCCAAATCATAGCAGATCCTCTTCAGGCTGGGGCTTGCATCAGGGGACAGGACCGTGGGGGTAATCTCTCCATAGCTGTAACCCCTCTCTCCCCGGACAGAGAGTGCTGCATGTATGTGCCCACATCTGTCCTGCTCATTCCTTCATGCTCCCTGCAGTCTCTGTCAGTCCTTGTGTTTCCCATCCTCTCCATTACTGTACAGTAGTTTATGATATCACATATTCTGCTGTTTCTTAATCTTTGTTTCATCTGTTTTACATGTAATTCAGAAAAATAAATCATTATTTTTGGGGTGTGGAACCAATTGTCTGCACTTCTATAATTTCTTATGGGAAAATTTGCTTTGGTTTAAGAGCAGATTTGGATTACAAGCACGGTCCCGGAACAAATTATGCTCGTTATCCAAGGCACCACTGTACTTGCAATGTGTGCACAGGTGCTTCCTGCGAATATGTTACTGGTTGTTTTGTCATTAATCTTATGAGGTTCCGTTCACATGTAGTAAAACTGGCGGATTTCCGCTGGCAGTCTATGGGAGGTTTGCGCGCCTCCTCTCTCAGTGCTGAAGAATGGACATTCATTCTTCAGCGCGGAGAGAGGAGGCACGCAGGCATCCCATAAACTGCCATTATGACACAGAGGCTGGCAGGATTCCGCGGCGTAGAATTCCACAGCGGGATTCCGCCAGTTTTACTCCTAAAGCCTAAATGCGCAAATAAATGCTGTCTAAAAAGCAATGTTTTGTATTCAGGGTATAGTTTCTGAATAATATCCTGACTACAGATTTGACCCTGATAAGATTAGCGTATGGCTGTACAGTTGGTGCGATAATGACTTTCTGATCCCTGCAAATCTCCATATTTCATGTAAGACTACTGACGCCTTATTCATATCTTGTAGGAGGAGTCTCAGAGCGTTGCCCAAGTATTGCACTTGCCCACATACTGTCTCCTTTCCTTTTCATCCATTCTCCAGGATTCTCAACGCTCAGGACAGGTATTTCTGGGAATGACCGTCCTGTTGACATGAGCATCAAGTATCATCATACTTGACATCTTAATCCTTTGATGATATTAATAAGTCAAAAGGAGGTGTGTACCAGACAGTAATAAGGTCCAGGCAAGTGCTGGGTATCTTATTTAGGCTATGTTCATTCACACACACACACACACACAGTAAAATAATACTAAAATACGGACGTGACTTTGAGGGAAAATAAATCAACGTGTAAACAGGTAAAAAAATTGGCAATTAAAAAAAAAAAAAAAAAAAAAAACGGGTTGTAAATAATAAGCCTGTTCATTAACACCAGGCTATGGGTATGCTCCCATAATGTCTTTTTTGCCCGTTTGAGGCCAAGTAACGGCCATTGCTGTGTAATAGCAGCCTTTATTTGGCCTTAAACGGACAAAAAAGACGTTGTAGGAACATAGCCTAGAGGTGAAGCTATAAATATTCTTTTAAAGGGCTATTCCAGTGAAAATCTTTTTCTTCTAAATCAACTGGTGTCAGAAAGTTATACAGATTTGTAATTTGCTTCTATTTAAAAATCTCAACTTCTCCAGTACTTATCAGCTGCTGTATGTCCTGCAGGAAGTGGTGTATTCTCTCCAGTCTGACACAGTGCTCTCTACTGCCACCTCTGTCCATGTCAGGAACTGTCTAGAGCAGCAGCAAATCCCCATAGAAAACCTCTGCTTCTCTGGACAGTTCCTCACATGGACAGAGGTGGCAGCAGAGAGCACTGTGTCAGACTGGAGAGAATACACTCCTTTCTACAGGATATACAGCAGCTAATAAGTACTGGAAGGCTTGATATTTTTCAATAGAAGTAAATTACAAATCAACATAACTTCCTGAAACCAGTTGATTTGAAAGAAAAAGATTTTCTATATTTGGGGAAATCATCCGGATATAGACAGAGATTTGAGACCTTAGTTAAGCAATCACTTATAAATGATGACCTGGGATTACAAAGTCTTGAATACAGTATTAGACAGAGACATTGGATCAATGGGACTTCCTTTGATGATGGATACAGCGTCAGATATTGTGGATAGTGATTAAGCCAAATGCTACTTAAGGTACTGTCAGATATTCATTCCTCAGAGGATGCATTGTGCTATTTATGTCTTCTGGATTGCACGTCCACAGTCCTTGTAATGGCACCAATGGGGTTCTTTAAGGTGAACAAATGGGTAAAGGCGTATTTAACTTCTATTAAAAAAATCTTCAGTCTTCCAGTACTTATCAGCTGCTGTATGTCCTGCAGAAAGTGGTGTATTCTTTCCAGTCTGGAGAGCAGGAGAGGTTTTTTATGTGGATGTGCTACTGCTCTGGACAGTTCCTGACATGGACATAGGTGGCATCAGAGAGCACTGTGTAAGACTGGAGAGAATACACCACTTCCTGCAGGACATACAACAGCTGATAAGTACTGGAAGACTTGAGATTTTCTTAATAGAAGTAAATTACAAATCTCTATCACTTTCCGGCACCAGTTGATTTGACAGAAAAACATTTTGGTGAACAATCCCTTAACGATTCTAAGCTGGACTTTTTTGCATGTCCTGCTTTTTTTTAAAATTGTATTCCTGGCTTGTCACCGCACTTTGTCACCAACATGACTGCATAGTGCAGATAAAGGGGTCTGAAACCTGCAGGGAGCTCCCTGAGGATCCAACATTACTAAACTTTCGATTTCGTTCAAGGTTCCCATACAATCCTTTTTAGGGCTATGTTCCCACTTTGTATGACACTGGCCGTTCTGTGACCCGTGGTCACAGAACAGCCAGTGTCATAAAAGATCATCCTAGCCGGTACTGCAGTACTGGCCGGATGATCTTTACTGCCACTGAATTCGGATGCAAGCGCATCCATGCAGAATGGAGCGTGTGGCCGGAGCCGCACGCTCCATTGTGTGCACTGACAGGGTTTTCTGTGGCTGCTATTCATTGAATAGCAGCCGCAGAAAACTGACATGTCAGTTTCTTGCGGCGCCACTAGGGATCCCGGCCAGAGTGTATACCATGTGTATACACTCCGGCCGGGATTTCTTAGAAGTTACCACTACGTAAGTTCTGTAGTAATCACAGCATTTAGTACAACGGTCGTGAATATTACAAAACGTACGCTGTAGGAACATGGCCTAAGATAGTACAAATGACTCTATGACCCTTCGGCCCCTTGCATGACCCACAAATACGGACAGATTTCTGACCTATTTATTTCTGTGACCCCGTACACACAGATCTGTGTTGGGGCCGTGATTTGCATCGCAGAAAAAAACTAAAAAAATTATATTGCGGCCCATAGTTGAAGCACAAATCCTCTATCTTGAGTGAAGTGGGCAGTGCCGTTGTGGACACATTCGTACTCCTTTCTGTTGTGGTATAGCCCCGGTGTAAGGCTTGACCGGTCACTTGCCAGATGGTGAAGTGTGACTCCACTACAGTGGTGGTTGGTGGGGGAATAGCTCAGTCAGGTGTTATGTTGTTGTGACGCCAGTGCCGGTTGGGCACACAGGTATAGTGGCACACCTGCTTTTAGTTTAGATAGGCCGGCTATATCCTTTCCTCTGTGGTCAGTAACCTGCCAGGATGTGATGGGTCCCTTGAGCGCTTATCACAGTGGTCCGGAGTGGAGCTGTGACCCACCCGAACTATTGGTACTGCCACCCACAGAAAGGGGAGATGACCCAAGGAAGGTGCCGTTACTGTGTAGGTGCTGAGATAAGAATCACGTGAGTCCCGTTACAATAAATAAACTCTTCTTTACTACAGGAATACTTGATACAGTGGTATACAATGCTTTGACTGATAAGACTTGCTGAGAGCTTGAGAGGTAGAATAGCAATACTGGCTTGGTAGCGTGCTGAGAAGTAGAGTAAGTTCAGAGAAGTAGAGAGGAGGATGTCTAGAGAGTCCCAACCGAATGTAGTACTGTGCTCTGCCGGAACTTTAGAGTTAGAATATGTAGAATACTTGAGAGTAGATAGAATACTTGTGCCCGTGTTTTAACTCTTTGGTCTTTGCACCACCTATTGCCCACCAGTGACCCGTCCTAGAGGGTGACACAAGCCCCAAACCTTGTTACCTGGGTTGAGCAGAGTGGTCAAAGTTCTCTGATTACACCTGCGCTGCAAGATAGAGTAGGCTTCTAGCAACTTTGCTCTATCCGGATCAGTTTCTTTTTCTTCAGGATACTGCCCTGCACCTTTAGACTTGATCTCGGCGTGGGCTGGGATGATCCCTGACTTGTCCTCTCTGAAAGTGTTTAGCACTGCATAGTTTGTATAAGTGCTGCTTTTAAGAAGAGTGTCCTTGCTTCCCATGTGCCTCTGTTCTGCTTAACAGCTAGACTAGGACTCGACTAGTCCTCTACCACTGGAACTGGCATAAACCAAAGCCCAACTTGGTTACTGTAGGGACCGTTCTGGCTTGCGTCCTCTCCGTTCAACAACGTGACTAAGACTCACTAACACTTCCTCTCCCCATGTGACTACCTTCTACAGGGTATGTAATAGCTGCTGTGAGTGGGTGAGAAGAGAGTGTAAGAGAAGAAAGGAGAAAAGAGACAGGTAGAGAATAGGAAAGAGCTCTCATTGGTGCAGAAATCACAAACAACAATAACCCCTTGAGTACTACAGCTGTGCAACACATAAGTATACAATATACGTACTAGCGACATCTAGTGGCAAAATTTAGGTACAACAAATCACCACTTACACTTGGAGTACACGCTTTTGCAAAGGGTGTATCTACTTGCAACACTCGTGGTGGGACACCACACCGTAGCTGGAGGTCTGTGGCTAAGGGCAGGACTATGGACGTGTGTATTTAGCCTTAGTCTTAGGCCTAATTGAGGACAAAATAAGAAATTATTCTCATTTAGTCCAAAAGGTACACACTAGAGATGAGCAAACATCGAAAATACTCAGGTTCATGTTAAAGGAGAAGTCTGGCGAAAATTTTTATTAAAGTATTGTATTGCCCCCCAAGTTATACAAATCACCAATATACACTTATTACGGGAAATGCTTATAAAGTGCTTTTCTCCCTGCACTTACTACTGCATCAAGGCTTCACTTCCTGGATAACATGATGATGTCACTTCCTGGATAAAATGGTGATGTCACGCCTCGACTCCCAGAGCTGTGCGGGCTGTGGCTGCTGGAGAGGATGATGGCAGAGGGATGCTCAGTGTCAGGGGCGTAACTAGGAATAGCTGGGCCCCATAGCAAACTTTTGATGGGCCCCTCCTTCTCGAAGTGTAAACATAACTGCAGAACTGCGCTTGTCGGGAGTGCTTTCTGTTAAAGGGACATTTGCAGAACCTGGGAGCTCTACTTGGCCACCTGGTGCTGCAAATGATGACAGCACAGGGGGCCTAGTGTATTGCAAGGGCCCCCATAGCAGCCGCTATGGCTGCTACAGTGGTAGTTACGCCCCTGCTCAGTGTCCCCCCAGTGCCCTGTGGCCCTCAGTGTCCCTCTGCCATCATCCTCTCCAGCAGCCACAGCCCGCACAGCTCTGGGAGTCGGGATGTGACATCACCATTTTATCCAGGAAGTGACATAACCATGTTATCCAGGAAGTGACATCACCATGTTATCCAGGAAGTGACATCACCATTTTATCCAAGAAGTGACGTCACCATGTTATTCAGGAAGTGACATCACCATGTTATCCAGGAAGTGACATCACCATGTTATCCAGGAAGTGACATCACCATTTTATCCAAGAAGTGACGTCACCATGTTATCCAGGAAGTGACATCACCATGTTATCCAGGAAGTGACATCACCATGTTATTTAGGAAGTGACATCACCATGTTATCCAGGAAGTGACATCGCCATGTTATCCAGGAAGTGACATCGCCATGTTATCCAGGAAGTGACATCAACACGTTATCCAGGAAGTGACATCACCATGTTATCCAGGAAGTGACATCACCATGTTATCCAGGAAGTGACATCACCATGTTATCCAGGAAGTGAAGCCTTGATGCAGTGCAGGGAAAAAGCACTTTATAAGCATTTCCCGTAATAAGTGTATATTGGGGATTGTATAACTTGGGGGGCACTACAATACTTTAATAAAAATTTTCGCCGGATGTCTTCTTTAACCTGAACACTCTGCATTTGATTACAGGTGGCTGAAGAAGTTGGATGCTGGAAAACATGGATACAGGCATAGGCTATGTTCACGTTTTCCCGGACTTCCTATGGCTGCATACAACTTCTTCAGCCGCTGCTAATCAAATGTGAACGGGGAGATTTATGAAAGGGTGTAAATATACACCTGTTGTAAACTGCCCACAGCAACCAATCACAGCTCAGCTTATATTTAATATAAGTATATTTACACCCTTTCATAAATCTCCTCTGAAGTGTTTGGTTTTTGCGGTGCAGTAATCAAATGCAGAGCGCTCAAGGTTCGCTCATTTCTAGCGCACACGTATTCAACATAAAGATTCATATGGTCAGATATTACAGTCAGAGGTGAACGAAGCAGCTACAGAGGTGGCAGATTTATTGAGCAGTCTGCTCCTTTTAAATAAATCTGGCATAGATTGACTTGAAAAGACAGATATTTTTACTATTTTATACAATATACAGTGAATGGGGGAGATTTATCAAACATGGTGTAAAGTGAAACGGGCTCAGTCGCCCCTAGCAACCAATCAGATTCCACCTCTCATTCCTCACAGACTCTTTGGAAAGTAAAAGGTGGAATCTGATTGGTTGCTAGGGGCAACTGAGCCAGTTTCACTTTACACCAGTTTGATAAATCTCCCCCAATATTTCTAAAAAGAAAAATTAATTTTGTGACGCCATTAAGAAGGTTTTTTTCTTCTGTTTCAGACATGAGGAATGTGATTGTCTTTGTTTTGCTCAATGTGACCTCTGAGAACTGAAAGGTCCATTGTAACCGAATAGTGACCCTGTTCTCTTAGCTTGCAGTCTGTGATGTTATTTGGAGGTGTATCTGTACTCACTGACACAAACAGTGGTTTCAGCTTCTGCTTATTGTTTACATTTTCTTGTAGAAATCAAATCGCACGATTACCAATTTTGTTAATTTTTAATCCTTAAAGGGGTAGTCCAGGAAATTCTTGTTACAGTTATAATTACATGTCCACAGTCAGGGGTAAAAACATTTTAAAAGTGTACTCACTTACCCACACTGTCAGTGTTTCCAGTGGTACCCTATCCCACTGGGATAGGGTACCACAGGTCTCGATCTTGACACAAGAAAGTTCCCACTGAGCCAGTCAGTGGTCAACACAGTTGCTGCTGATTGGCTGAGCGGGCACTGAAGCTCAGATTACAGGAATATGCAGTTGTTCATTGTTGTCATGTCACGCCACTCTCAGCAAAGCTATAATCTGCTAACCCATGCTTTCACATTATCCTTAAGCAACCTTGAGGATATGCAATGAAAAAGGTGACATGAAGACTATGAAGTAGATTCTATGGTCATAAGCTGTCAAAGCCCAGATAGAGCAAAGCAGTCCCAAACCATCACTTTTTTTCACAACCATACTTTATTGAAAAAACTCTCATCCTGGCTGTTTAACCCCCTAGATGCTGCAGTGCAGTCATTAGCAACTGTGGAGTCAAGGCAATTAGAAAGCAGGTTGTGGTTTCCACTAGACTCCAATCAGTCTGCTTAGTGGTGCCAAAGGTTGGATGTACTGAGAGAGCAGTCAGGTCATCATATACTGCAGTATAACAGTATTATATAAGCAATGAAAGAGGTGTATTCCCTACTGCCATTTTGCCAAGAGACAAAGACAAAGAAACTTAAAGTGTCACTGTTGTTTAAATTTTCTTTTGCAGAAATAGTACAGGCGATTTTAAGAAACTTTGTAATTGGGTTTATTAGCTGAAAAATGCATTTTTATCATTGAAGCTCTCCCCCCTGTCTTCATGGTTCTCTATGGAGAGGGGAGGGGTGGAGGGAGATGAGGCACCAAAACAGGACAACAAAGAGTTAATTTAAAGCTACATCACCGGCTATCTCTTCTGACAGCAGCACTGACCTCTCTGACCTCTGAATACTGGCTCTCACACTGTGTAATCTTTTGTTCTCTGCTCTATGCTGCAGACTAATCTCCCTCCTCCCCCTCCCCTCTCCATAGATTAGACAGGGCTCAACTGATGTAAAAGATTCAAGATTTCCTGAAAATGAGCAGTAAATGAGAGAGAGAGAGAGAGGTGGGAGGAGGGGGGACCTGGGGAAAGTCTTTGTGAATGCAGATAAGGGCATATTTGCCTAATAAACCCAATTACAAAGTTTCTTAAAATTGCCTGTACTATTGATTTCTGACACTTAAGTAATGACAATATGACAATAACATATTTACATGGATTACACATATTTATATGACGAGTACAGTACCCAATATATACAGGTCTGCAATATCTTCTGCATAAATCCAAAAATATTCACACTTTCACATTTAGGCTTAGCTTCTTCATTGATTCTTCATTTATTAATGTCATCTTCTCTTGGGTAATTTTACTATAATAATCAGAAGTCATTACTTGATCTATCATCACTGCTTGGAGTACATTAAATAGTAATAAAGTATAAGCTGTGCAGAAATTTTCCAGCATATCTAATGCTACAGTTCAATATCCAAATGCTGATCTTAGGGCTGCAAGATGGTTTGTATTGTTTGTGTGACTTTTCTGTAAAGCTTAAAGGGGTTTTCTGATTAAAACTTTATTGTCCCGTATCCACAGGATAGGGGGACAAGTAAGAGACTGCGGGGGGTCTGACCCTTCTATAGTTATAATGAATGGAGTGGGATGGCTGGCGGCGATAAGTGCCCCAGTGCACGGGGCACGGGGATGGAGCAGACTACTAACTGCTCCAGAATGGCGCCAAGGAGGAAGGTATGAGACATACTATAAGAGACATACCTTCCTCCTCGGTGCCTCCTGTGCAATAGGGACATATCAGCGGGTTAGATTCGTCTAACCTACTGATAGTTCCCCTTTAAGCAAAACTTTTGACATGTTACAGGCAAATGTCAAATGCATTGATAGGTCAGGGCCTCACTGCTGACTTATCACCCTTTGTATTGTCTCTCCTGGTTTATGCAGACATAATACCTTACTCCTAGAAAGACTCATACTTTTCCATTTCTCTTGTTCCTTCAGAATTTCCACAATGAGCCGCAGAGTGGTGCGTCAGAGCAAATTCAGGCACATTTTTGGTCAGCCTGTCAAAGCAGATCAAATGTATGAAGATATCCGAGTATCTAAGCTGACCTGGGACAGCTCCTTCTGTGCTGTAAATCCTAAATTCTTGGCCATTATTGTGGAGTCTAGCGGTGGAGGGGCCTTTATAGTGTTACCATTAGCAAAGGTAAGTTACATTATAATAACATTGAAATGAACTATACTAAATTGCTATGTATAAAGGAAAGACGCTATTCACATCCCTTTATGGATTTTTATTCGATAATTGCATATAAAAACCCTGAATGGGTGAACACACCTAACTTATATATCAGGTTTGTGAATGTGACATCAATTACTATGAACCCAACACCTTATATGTGTGCACTGTTACATTTTATCCAGGACTAACATGCTTATAGATACGTATTGATTGGCAATATTTTATATGTGTAGTATAATAATATACAATATCCAAAATCAGTATTTTAATACAGTATGTACCCTGTTTCCCCGAAAATAAGACCTAGTAGAGGTTTTGCTCAATTGCTAAATATAAGGCCTTCCCCGAAAGTAAAAAAAATTAGTTTGGAAGCACGACTGCCGATCAGAACACAAGGGCGTGCAGCTGTGATTCTTTTTGTCCCGGCACCGTTGTCCCCTACCTTCTTCACCGTCCATTGCAGAGCAGCTGCATGCAGGACATGAAGACAGTCATCTGCCACCAACCCCGATGTTCCCTTCTGCGGCCATCACATGTAAATGTGCAGGCAAGGCATCAAGAGGCCTTCGCTTGCCACCATCCCCGTTGTCCCCTACCGCTAGATATAAAAATGTACACAAACTGCCCTTATCCCATTGCCTGCTGCCATACCGTACGCTGTCCCTGCTGTACTATACGAGTGTGCTGTGGTGAGCTTTCCCTGGTGGCCGAAAGCTGCCATACTGTTTGCGGTCCCTGCTGTGCTGTACTATATAAGTGTGCTGTGGTGAGCTCCCCCAGGTGGCTGAAAGCTGCCATACTGTACGCTGTCCCTGCTGTGCTGTACGAGAGTGCTGTGGTGATCTTCCCGTGGTGGCCAGAAGCTGCCATATCAAACGCTATCACTGCTGTGCTTTACAAGTGTGCTGTGGTGAGCTCCCCCCAGTGGCCGGAAGCCGTCATAACGTACTCTTTGTCCCTGCTGTGCTCTACAAGTGTGTTGCGGTGAGCTCCCCCTGATGGCCGGACGCCACCATACCGTACACTCTTTCCCTGCTGTGTATGTGACATGTGAATTCTTCTTCATGGAAAAATAAGATGTGTCCTGAAAATAAGACCTGGCGCATCTTTGGGAACAAAAATGAATATAAGACACTGTCTTATTTTCATTGAAACACGGTATTAGGGGAGCTTTATTCACTAAAATGTATATATATAAAGATAGTTATTATTTTCATTGACTAATTATTCAGGAACGTAGGTAATGTGGTCAGCAGGTGAAGACTTAAGATTATTTCTGTGTGTAAGAGGCCCAGCGCTCAGCCGAAGAATGAGCAATGATCTTGTTCACCAGGTAGTTGCATCTTCTATGTGGTCCTATAAATCACTTTATGGAGCACATCTCCCGGTGTATACAGGCAATGTGCTGCTGACAATGATGGAAATAAACAGCCTGATAAATTATCGAGAAATCCTTCATCTGCCAGTCAGTTCTAAGAATTGGGATGTGTGAATTGTTCTTTAAAGAGGTCCCAATTGACATCTACATAGTCACTCTTTTCAGGCAGTTATTTGCCCTGGACCTCACCATTAGACGTCTATTTCTAAGCATAGGCCTCCTGCACTTCTGAGCTCAGTGGGCTCAATATGGGTACGCCACAGTATATGTCGGCGTCTCTTTCTAATGTGTGAACGCCCACTGCTCATGACCAAAGGGCCTTGTGGACACTTACGTATTGGTGAACTATTGCTAACTTTCCACTAGGAAACCACCTCAGCCCCACCGATTCTTTCTATAACATTGCTTCTCCCATATATCAGTTTCAAGTTTAAAGGCCACACTACAAGGAAGTCATATAAACCTGGAACTATTTATAGTGAGCTTACTGGAGAAGGGTTTGATGCAAAGCGGACATGTGGGGTAGTATAGAAGGCATCAGACATCATACAGCTGCATCGGCATGTCACAGCTCATATAGCTTCTCTCTTACAGTTTTTAGGCTATGTTCACACTGCATACGAATCCGTACGCAGGTCTTACGCTGCCGTACATGTGCGGCTAAAACTACGGGCATGCGAAAAATCGACATGCGCCGGATGCGTATGCACCGTGAACATACGCCCGTAGTAGAGTTATGCTTCCCTAGCTTGTTTCAAAGCGATCTGAAACAGGTCATTTACTTGGAAATCTTCGCCCAGAACCTTTTGGATCGAAAAATCAAGTTCAATTTGGCTAAAATAAGTACTTCGTACGGGAGTGCAAGGAAATCCACGGCCGTGAGTTTCAAACATTTCCGTCCTCAAACAATGGTCTTGTTCATTTTTCACGGCGCCGCATACGATCCGGCCGTAAGTTCATACGTAGTGTGCACTGTGCGGGCGTATATCGTATACTTTCAAGCGAACGCATCAACCTCAAAACTACGTGCGTATATTCGCGGTTCGCACTACGGACGGATTCATACGCAGTGTGAACATAGCCTTAACAAATAATGTAAATCACTGGCCTAATAACATAAATGTCTACATTTACATTCATTTTCCTGACATACATGTAAAACGAGTGCAAGATTTTCAAAGACTCCATAGACAATGAGAGAACAAGTATGCTACATGCATGTGCATGTATCCAGATTACCCGCCCTCACCTGGCTACTGTATGCACCTGGATTGCCTTTAACCCTTTAGGGACCGGGCCAATTTTCGATTTTGCGTTTTCGTTTCTTCCTCCTTGTGTTTAAAAGGCTATAGCACTTGCATTTTTCCACCTAGAAACCCACATGAGCCCTTATTTTTTGCGTCACTAATTGTACTTTGCAATGACAGGCTGAATTTTTGTATAAAGTACACTGCGAAACCAGAAAAAAATTTAAAGTGTGGTGAAATTGAAAAAAAAAATTGCCATTCGCCCTGGGGTAAATCTGACTTGTTATACATGTTCCTCAAGTCGTTACGATTAAAACGATATATAACATGTATAACTTTTATATTATCTGATGGCCGGTAAAAAATTCAAACCATTGTTAACAAATATACGTTCCTTAAAATCGCTCCATTCCCAGGCTTATAGCGCTTTTACCCTTTGGTCTATGGGGCTGTGTCAGGTGTCATTTTTTGCGCCATGATGTTTACTTTCTATCGGTACCTTGATTGCGCATATACAACTTTTTGATCACTTTTTATTACATTTTTTTCTGGATTTGATTTAGCATTTTGGGATTTTTTGCGCTGACGCAGTTTACCGTGCGAAATCAGGAATGTGATTAATTAAAAGTTCGGGCGATTACGCACGCGGCGATACCAAACGTGTTTGTTTATTTATTTACTTTTATTTAAAACCTGGGAAAAGGGGGGTGATTCAAACTTTTATTAGGGGAGGCGGCTTTTTACTAATAACAATACTTTTTTTTTATATCACACATATACTAGAAGCCCCCCTGGGGTTAGGGTTATTCCCCCCTGGGGTTAGGGTTATTCCCCCCTGGGGTTAGGGTTATTCCCCCCTGGGGTTAGGGTTATTCCCCCTGGGGTTAGGGTTATTCCCCCTGGGGGACTTCTAGTATATACACTTTGATCTCTCATTGAGATCTTTGCTGTATAGTTATACAGCAAAGATCAATAAGATCGGCACTCGTTTGCTTTCGGCTGCAGCCGAAAACAAACGAGTGTCAAGCCGGGGTCGGCGCCATCTTGGAGCGGACCCTGGCCGGCAGCAGGTACAGAGATCGCTCCTCCGGGACAACGTCCCGGAGGAGCGATCTTCCCCACTAGACACCAGGGAAGTGCTGCAGCTGGTAATTGGAGGCAGCTGCCCCCTGATTAGCGGGCACGGCGATCAGACCTAGCCCGCTAATAGCCGCGGTCCCGGGCTACACGCGGCACCGGGATCGCGGCGGTTCAGAGTGGGGTCGCCGCGCGGCCCCGCTCTGAACACCTCCTGGGTACATATGACGTACCGGTACGTCATATGTCCTTAAGAGGTTAAAGGAGAACTCCAACCAGACCCATTTTTTATCAAGTGCAGGGAAGGATAAAAGAAATACCGGCTCTGGTTGTCGGGTCCCCAGCCTGTTCTATGGACGTCGTGTCCCCAGCCGCTCCCTGGTCTGAGCAGGGACCCGGCTTATGATGTAAGAGGTTTGCTCAGCCAGTCAGCGGACAAGGCGGTATCCCAGACCAGGAAGAAGCCAGGGACCAGAGCGGCGGTATGCGTCCACCAGCGCTGGAGCGAGGGCGGTAAGAACATGTTATTTCTTTTATCCTCCCCAGCATTTGCTAAAAAACAAGTCTGACCGGACCCATAGAGATCCCACATCACAACTTAACGGATATACTGTTTCTGCCGTCAACATCTTGGTGCCAGATGCCGCAGGGGTCTTTAGTTAAAGGAGTCCGGCAAAAATTTTCATTAAAGTATTGTATTGCCCCCCCAAAAGTTATACAAATCACCAATATACACTTATTACGGGAAATGCACATAAAGTACTTTTTTCCCTGCACTTACTACTGCATCACTTCCTGGATAACATAGCTAATTGTATGGTATTAGATATGTATGGTATTTTGAGTCCCCTGTTACAATCGTGGTGTTCTGCTTGTGACAGTACTCCTACCCACACCATATTCCAGTGTTCTGCAGGGACATCTGTATTCTGTACTATAGTGCTGATCTCACGTGGCTTAACTTTATTACTTGGAACATGATTTAGTTTGTCTCTTAAGCTAGTGTTACAGTGTATTCCTTGTAGCCGTAAACAGCTCATGTCCCAGTATTGCTTGCTTTCTCTGGCTTCAATGTGGAAAACTATCCAGACGCTTGGTTTTCCTAAAGAACTTTCATTACGGTGCAAATCACATTGATATCGGTGGAGCGGCCTCGGCTTTACAAGGCCTCTGGAGCGGAGTAGGTGATAAGATCTTTTTATCCGTTTTGCATTTGCTTTCATCCCGACAGCCTGGAACTGAAAAGTAATAACGCCGGACCACATTACGCCCCATGTACGGTGCATTTATTTTTCATGGTTTGCCCAGATACTTCCGAGAAGTATAAACCAGAAAATCTGATCTTGCTATATAATAACACACGGCTTTATGGGATAAAGGGCTGGCAGCCCTTTTATATGCTGACTAATGACATTCTTCATACGGGATTGAAGGACGTATTTTCTTTGTGTTTATAAATATATGAAAATACTGTATGTATAGTATATTTGTTTGTCCTTTGCAGACAGCATTATCCCTGAGAATTATTGACAACTTCATTCTATCTGCCTATTATTTGGGACCCGACCCTTCCTAAGGCTACGTTCACACAACGTAAGTAAAATATTAATCATGGCCGTTGTTGCCAATTTGCAACACGGTCGTGATGAATATTTAACTTACATTGTCTTGCAGCTAAAGGAAATCCCGGCCAGAGTGTATACTCATAGTGGTGATGTATTACACCTGCAAGCAGACCACGCCTTCTCCCCACCTTGCCACGCCCACCCTGTCTGCCCATCAGGTGAGCAGGGGATACGGCTGGCATACACTAGGGACAAGATGCGAATCTGCGCCTTCTCCCTGGCATAAGGCTAGGATGAAGGCTTTGCAAATGTCCCCCCTAGTGTTGTATAAACAGTGAATCACTGCAAGAAATTGGGAGATAGGAACCCCAAAACAAGTTTTATTGGATATGGCATCCATAGTGCCACAGCCATACTCCAGCCTCCCATGCTTCTGTATCCTATGACTGCATGGCTTTTGTACAGGTCCCGTAATTACGGATTCACAATTACAGATTGGAAAAAAGTGCCCTTTGGTTTCTATTGGGCTATTCTCACAACCAGTAAATTACAAGTAAGCAATCTGATCCGCAATAAGGACATGTCCTACTACGCTCTTTTTTCTATATACAGATTTACCAATGAACGTCAATGGGTTCTGCAATTTTTATGGATTAATTAGTACAGTACAGATTTAACAGATCCGCCAAAAAAATACGGATTGCGGATGCACTACAGATGCAGAATCTGTATTTTTTTTTACCTGATTTTGAAGGTTGATGGTCATGTGCACTTTGCTTTGCTTTGTGAGTAAAATTGCAAAAAAAAGGCTTTTATTACAGTACAGTATAGAGAATAATCTAAGGGTCGTATTACACGGGACGAATATCGTTCGAAAAATCGTTAGATCATTCGGATTTAACCGATAATCGTTTCGTGTAATAGCAAAGAACGATTAAACGACCAACGAGAAATCGTTAGTCGTTTGATAGAATTCAGACCTATTTTTATCATTCTCACATCGTTCGGGGTAATAAGTCATAGCTGAAACATACGCAATAGCGGCAACAAAACAACCGCGAGAACGATCATAAGTAACGATCATCGTTCCGTTTAATTGGGCGAACGTTTTCAGATTGTTTATTGTTAGTCGTTAGCCGTCAAAAAATCATTTGGTGTAACAGTACCCTCACGCTACACTGTATGTACAGAGGAACTAGTGACTGCAATAGGGATCAGTAAGGCTCAGTTACATCAGGTGAACCATGTTCTCAGTCTGTGATATTTAATTCAATGTGCTCAGGTCTATAAACAGTCTGTGAATCTCTTCATGTGCTCTTTCAGTAGATCAGTCTCCTAGGGTGAAGGGTTTAACATGGATCAATGTGTTCAGATTTAAATGGAATGAAAGAGTCAGTCTGACCATGGCCCTCCCTCCCGTGAACACTGATCTTTATTTAGCTGAAGAATGTATTATCATTACCTCCCCAGGTCACTGGTAATGCCCTTGACCCATTCATTATCCTTCATTCCACCTCTCGGGAAGGCTTGGAGAGCTTCTCTGTACAGACTGCAGGACCCAGGCATTAGACTGCTGATCCTGTACTTCCAATATCAATGACCTCATGTAGCAAACAATAGAAATGTGTCAGGAAGTCCTAGCACACGGCTATTGGAGAGCTCACTTTTTCCAGAGTCTGAGTCTGGAGATTGTTTTGCTCATTTTCGAGCCTTTACTAGGGCACCACCCTTCCAATCCCGGCATGTCCTGGAACATTCTCTGGGACTGGTGACACTTCTGTCTTCCTCTTTCCTCTTCGTTCCTATTATTTGAGCCCTCGCGGGTGGTGTTGTGGTTCTTTGCTATATGGGCGACTCCCTTGTTTTCTTTTACCAATTAGTTCAGGTGCTTGTACCAACAATAATATATATATATATATATATATATATATAAAAATATATATTGTATACATATATATACCTCTATTACGCAGCATGCAAGAATAATCAAGGAGGTGTAAAGAATCTTAAAGGGGGACTATCAGCAAGTTAGCCTAATCTAACCTGCTGATAGCCCCCTATTTCACACAGGGCGCTGAGGATGAAGCTATGTCTCTTAACTTCCTCCTCAGTGCCGTTCCCGTGCTGTTAGCAGTGTAATCCTTAGTCCGTAACACCAAAAGGAGCACTGCTCTGCCCCCAGATTGCAAGACGTCTTGGATTGGTGTTCTGGGATCGGGACAGTGCTCCTAACGGTGCTCCAGACTGAGGATTACACTGCTAACAGCACGGGAATGGCACTGAGGAGGAAGGTAAGAGGCATACCCACCTCCTCCTGTAAATTAGGGGGCTATGAGCAGGTTTGATTTGTTCCACTTTAAAGGGAATATATCACCTGCATTTTGTTACTGATTAATGCAGTGCTATTTTTGTTTGTAATTTTTTTAAATTTCATTCTAGTACATTACTAGATGGGCAGCCATCTTGCATGAGTCACATTAAACTGCATTTCGAGATAGGGTTTACAACAAGCCTCATAGACATAGGCCTAATAATCTGTAGTTGGGAATGCTCCATGCAGAGTGGGAGAGTTCAGGTCATGACCTATTGTGAATACCTGGTCCTATCTTATCTATTTACTGGTGTCTGCTGTCACTGTACTCCCATATGATGATAAGGAGGAGACTGCTGAAAAGTTTTCTCTAAAGAAGTGTCAGTATATATATATGTATATATATATATATATATATATATATATATATATATATATATATATAATATAAAATCATCGCCACTTTTCTGATGACACATTCCATGACATATTCAATCACTTTATGATGGGATCCATCCTCTGGGACTCCCACTGTGCATAGTGACCACCCAGAGTGACCTCATGAGGTTCCTATTAAACGGAGCGATAATCGTCCGAATCAGGCCAATTTGGCCAATTATCGCTCTGTGTAATAGAAACAACAATCATCAGCTCATAGGGGGAGATTTATCAAACATGGTGTAAAGTGAAACTGGCTCAGTTGCCCCTAGCAACCAATCAGATTCCACCTTTCATTTTCCCAAGCGTCTGCGAGGAATGAAAGGTGGAATCTGATTGGTTGCTAGGGGCAACTGAGCCAGTTTCTCCTCCATTGTTTCTTTAGGTTCAGACCTAAAATCATCAGCCGCTGACCGCGCATCAATACGTGTAATAGTGATGCACGGCCGACAGCTAACAGTTAAATAAACTGTTATACATCACCTCTCCATGCTCCCGGTCACCTCCTGCCCTCTGCTTGCTTCCCAGCTGTGTAATAGGCTCAGTAAACAAGCGCCGATCTAGCATTATTGATTGGGCTGCCATTGGCCCGTCTAATAGGACCCTAAGTCTCAGTGTCCCTATTAGTGTCAGCATAAATAATAGACATCAGCTAGTATACCCCCATAATTGGGATTTTCAGTATTCCCATAAACGTAAAACTACCAACAACAGTGTCCCTAGTTTGACCAGTAGGTACCGGTGTCCCTATGTGCAAACCATATGTACTTCATGCTAAGAAATCAGGCACTGAGAAATAATCCCAATAAATGGTAAATCCAATCAAAGTGAATGATCATAAGAATACTGCCATTAATTTGAATGGGCTTTTGCTTAGAACATTCTTCAACATTTTATTATCATAGAGTGAATTGTGCTACCCCTTTAATATATTTCTTCTTTTGGTTTAGACAGGACGTGTGGATAAGAACCACCCCACAGTCAGCGGCCACACAGCACCAGTACTGGACATAGATTGGTGCCCCCACAATGATAATGTCATTGCCAGCGCATCAGATGACACTACAATCATGGTAAGTGTCTCTTATTCTCTCCAGTAGGTTCCATAGATCCTGACAGGTGGGGGATCCTTTATGTCGATTACACTTTTGGAATTCACCCGTGTGAGATGTTAATCTGTTACCCATCTGTGCATTCTTGGGCCATAGCTCGCACACTACCACTCCCATTCATGTCACAGTACATTGGTATAAATAGATGAACCCCAGGGCAATGCCAATATGAATCACCAATATATCAAGTGCAATTCAGCTGCATCACTCCTTATAAGAGCCCATTCACACTATGGAAAACAGGCAGGAATTCCGAGGGGAACCCCCGCCCGCGAACTCTGCTCGGAATCCCGCCTGCTATCTGTTTCAATGGGATGCCTCATGCGCCCCCACTCCCCGCCTGTTTTCTGTAGTGTGAACGGGTCCAAAGGTAGAGGTTCCAAAAGTGAAGGATTACCTTATATTTTTATCTATCTTTCACTCTCTATCTATACACTACTGTGCAAAAGTTTAAGGCAGGCATGAAAAAAACTTTGATTTTATAGATTTTGGTAAATAGATGGAAAAGCAGCACTAAAAATGTTAGTGTAGGGGATGAGAGCAAACGGGGGGCGGGGGGTCACCATAAATGGGTGGAGACTTAAAGGTTAGGCCATTCCCGCATTCTGGAAAGAAGAATATGCAAAGAAGCAGTGTGTGAGTCCTTCCAGTCCTAGTTACCAGGTGTAGGCTGGGTTCTAATCAGGGCTTGATTCCTGGACATTGCACTTGGTATGTCCTGGCCTCTTTGGATCCATTTACACAGAAAGATTTGAAGACAAAGCCAGTGACTATAAACAGAGATCAGGTCATACAGGAAAGCCCGATATTTCTCCTCTTTTTAAATCCATTCCTGGCTTTGGCTTCACATCTTTGACAGATAATCTGTGTAAATGGATTAGGACTCATACCCTAGCAGGATTTTGCTATTTTTCTAGACAGGTGTTAATATTGACTGGCTGTCTTAGTGGTTTTCAGGGATCCGGGAATGGCTGTGTTCTTGATGTCTCACTGTTAATGTTTGTTTTTATACAAAACAAGATGTGAAAAATAAAACCTTTAGGGTATAAACCCACACACCGTATATGCAGCAGATATGCAACAAATACGCAGCAGATTTGTTGGTACAGATTTGATGCTGTGTTCAGTTATTTAGATCTAATCTGCTGCGATTTTGCTGCGAGTTTGCTGCGAGTTTGCTGCGTATCGCAGCAGTAAATATGCTGCATATACGGTGTGTGGGTTTATACCCTTAAAAAAAAAATCACTGGCCGCTGTAGTCCCATCCTGGCCAGTGATTGGCTGAGCAGTCTGTCACTTCAGAGACCGCCTCTGGAGTAGCACCGGTGGCTGCGGGGAGAATCAAAGTGAACATAGGGGAGAGTAATGTATGAACGTTATTATTATTTTTTCACTTATAAGCTGTCAGCCACGCATCACTATTACACATATCGATTAACATTCAGCAGCCAATGATTTAAGGTGAGGACCAAAAGACAACAATCAGCTGATGATGTCATTAGCTGATCGTTGTCTTTATTACACAGAGCGATAATCTGCCTGATTTTGCAGATTATCGTTCTGTGTAATAGAGCCCTTAGGTTTCTATTACATGAAGCGATTTTTAACGATTAACAACTAACGATAAACGATTGCAAACAAGATTGTTTATCGTTAACCTGAAATTGTTTACCATATTAAACAGAACGATGGTCATTACTATGATCGTTCATTCCTTCTGATCCCAGCAAAACAATGAACAATGTGCGATTACACTGAACGATTAGTGAAAAAATGCAGAACTACAGCGAACGAATGTGGAATTACAGCAAACAATTACAAATTAACGGTTCAGATCTAAATCAACGATCAATGACATATGAACGATTTTTCGATCCTTGCCTGCAATTACGCAGAACAATTATTATTTAAATTCATACGATATAACGATTTTTCACACTATAATCGTCCCGTGTAATAGGGCCCTTAGAGTATGACTGGGGAGTTAATAGGCCAAGCCAGATGCTCCCCTGAAGGAGGGGTTACCTTAAAACAGCTGTTTCAAGGTTGTTGCACCTAATCAGTACAGGGCCATGCGCCGTATGGCCTAATGTGCAACCGAGGTGTAACGTTCCTTGAGGAGACCACCATAAAGATGTGTGAAGAGTGAGGAGTGTAAACCCTAACAATAATTAAGAAAAGCAAAGTAGACAGCACTCAGATGATGAAAGACGGACAGATCAAGATACTGTATATAGGTAGGTGGATAGATGGCTGTACTATAGCTAGATCTTCTATGAAGAGTTTGGATATTGGCATTGATTTCCTACATTAGAGTAGTAATTTATGGCATCCTCTCCATAGACTATTATAATGGATATTTGTCTACTTGTCAGCCCCATGACTATTTCCTTGAACTGTTCTCCTGTAGTTAATTGCTATACGCGATACAAGTAACGCTGGAACCTTCTCTGGAATGAGCTGTGCACATTATTACCTTGGGCTGGATATATATAGCTCCTGCCAGCCATGTGCCCCGCTCTGAAGTCTGAATCCCACACTGTGATACAGCACTTCTAAATATACCTCACTCACTAGAAGGGGGACAGGGCTGATCCCATGCCAAAAACAGAGGCCAGCCTGTGACGGGAGGCAGGGGATTCCAGTAAGCTGTTGTTCAGACATCACCACGTGGTGGTTTTTATTTTTCAAGATTCAGGAAGCGCGGCGTCTCCTTTTGAGTTCATCAGTAAATGGCTATGGGATGGGAGCCAGCGGAATACAATCCTGCACTCAGCCTCAATCCACTCATCTTTCTACTGCATTTTATAGGGGTTATAAAAACAACAAGTCAGGGTGGAGAATATAGCGACTGAGAAGGCTGTGTCTGTTGAATTCTGGGTATTTGTATATAATACAGTGGTTTCAGCCCATAGAAGTCAATGGCACGTAGGTCACATGTCAATATTCGTACAGATTTTATCATCTGTAATTCTGGTCACCAAAAAACTTTTTTTTAAAAAACTTAATTTTGAGCAAAAACAAAAAGGGATCCAGTATGGGACCAAAAACAGAGCAAATTGTAAATATATATTTTATACATATATACATATATACAATTTTGTGTTTTCCATGAAAAGTCACACTTCTTCACCACCCTACGTTGTGAAATAAATAGAAAATAGAGTCAAGACATTGACAAGGTTAGAAATAATGATTTGTATTTGAAATAACATTGTTCTTACATCACACTTCGCTTTCGTCAGAGAATCCAGCTTTTGCAGCAATTCCAGCATTGCACACCTTTGGCATTCTAGCTATTAATCTGTTGAGGTAATCTGGAGAAATTGCCCCCCACGCTTCTAGAAGCAGCTCCCACAAGTTGGATTGGTTGGATGGGCACTTCTGGCGTACCATAGTCCAGCTGCTCCCACAACAGCTCAATGGGGTTCAGATCTGGTGACTGCGCTGGCCACTCCATTACCTATGATAGAATACCAGCTGCTGCTTCTGCTGTACATAGTTCTTGCACAATTTTGAGGTGTGTTTAGGGTCATTGTCCTGTTGTAGGATGAAATTAGCTCCAATCAAGCGCTGTCCACGGGGTATGGCATGGCGGTGCAGAGTGATGGCCTTCCTTATTCACAATCCCTTTTACCCTGTACAAATCTCCCACCTTACCAGCACCAAAGCAACCCCAGACCATCCCATGACCTCCACCATGCTTAACAGATGGCGCCAGGCATTCTTCCAGCATCTTTTCATTTCTTCTGCGTCTCACAAACGTTCTTCTTTGTGATCCAAACACCTCAAACTTGGATTCATCCGTCCACAACACTTTTTTCCAGTCTCCCTCTGTCCAATGTCTGTGTTCTTTTGCCCATCTTAATCTTTTATTGGCCAGTCTCAGATATGGCTTTTTCTTTGCCACTCTGCCCTGAAGCCCAAAATCCCGCAGCCGCCTCTTCACTGTAGATGTTGACACTGGTGTTTTGCGGGTACTATTTAATGAAGATGCCAGTTGGGGACCTGTGAGGCGTCTGTTTCTCAAACTAGAGACTCTAATGTGCTTATCTTCTTGCTTAGTTGTGCAACACGGCCTCCCACTTCTTTTTCTACTCTGGTTAGAGCCTGTTTGTGCTGTCCTCTGAAGGGAGTAGTACACACCGTTGTAGGAAATCTTCAATTTCTTAGCAATTTCTCGCATGGAATAGCCTTCATTTCTAAGAACAAGAATAGACTGTCGAGTTTCAGATGAAAGTTCTCTTTTTCTCACCATTTTGAGCGTTATATTGACCCCACAAATGTGATGCTCCAGAAACACAATCTGCTCAAAGGAAGGTCAGTTTTGTAGCTTCTGTAACGAGCTAGACTGTTTTCAGATGTGTGAACATAGACAGAGGCAGCGCCAGAGAGCACTGTGTCAGACTGGAAAGAATACACCACTTTCTGCAGAACATACAGCAGCTGATAAGTACTGGAATACTTGAGTTTTTTTTTAATCAAAGTAAATTACAAATCTGTATAACTTTCTGAAACCAGCTGGTTTGAAAAAAAAAGTTTTTCACTTGAGTAGCCCTTTAACCCCTTAACGACCATGGGCGTACATTTACGCCCCCACTGCCTGTGCCTTAACACAGAAGGGCGTAAATGTACGCCCGCCGGGGTCCCATGTTATGGAGCGGGCTCATGAGCTGAGCTTGCTCCATAGCTGGTGAGGACCGGCTGCTATCTGCAGCCAGGCCCTCACCCTCCATGGCTGCCTTAAAAAATGTAAAAAATTTTTTTTATTAATAATAATAATAAAAATTCAAAAAAATGCCCCAAAGCCCCTCCCCTAATAAAACTGAAAATCACCTCCCCTTACCATTTAATACATAAAACACATAAAAATAATAAAGTGAATTAACATATAATATACCGTAGCGTGCGTAATCGTCCAATCTAATAAAATAAAACAATATTATTCCCACATGCTGAACGCCGTGAACAAAAAGTGGTAAAAAAACCACAGAGATTGCTTTTTTTTTTTAATTAAATTTTATGTATAAAGAAATTAATAAAGAGCGATCAATACGTTTGATCTAGAAAAAAATGTTACTAATAAAAACTAGAGATCATGACGCAAAAGATGACACCACATACAACCCCGTAAATGAAAAAATAAAAGCGCTATAAGAGTCACAATAGGGCCATTTTTAATATACCTATTTGCAAAAAAAAAAAGTTTTACTGCTAATAAAAATAGTAAAACGTTAGAAAACCTAGTAACCATGCATATCGCCGTGTTTAGACCGACCTATAGAATAAAGAAAAGTTGCCAGTTTTACCGTAAAGTGCATTACATAAACCCCCCAAAATTTGACCCAAGTTCACCCCATAAATGATATTTTGGGGGTTCTGTCATTCAATTTATGGCAGATTGAAAGATCATATTACAAAGTACACCTGCTACTGAAAACAAACCTTGGCCCTGTAGCTGGAAAAATAATAGAGTTATGGGTCTTAGAAGGCGAGGAAGAAAAAACGAAAATTCAAAAGTGACAATTGGCCCAGTCCTTAAGGGGTTAAACAATGCAGGTACCTTTGCTGTAAGATCACATATATACAGTGTTTGAATGCAGTGGTTCTGCTAGTATATCATGTGTCCTGCATAACACACGGCCTGCAACCAATCTTGACAAGTGTCAGATATTGATTCTGCTGGATGAGCTGCTAATCTTCCTCATACCCAAATTATCACGTTGCAGTTCACCTGCGCTATCCAACATGTCTTTGTGTTAGAGTATATTACATATTATATTCTTGCAGTGTTATTTTTTTTTTCTTCCTACAATAGGTTTCCTTTCTTTTTGTACAAAAGTATATTTTCAACCAGAAAATTAAAATTTGCTGTAAAAAAATGGAATTTGTGAATTTATAAATAATTGTAGCACTGAAAGGGCGGGTTCACACCACGGAATTCTCGCGGACAATGTCCGCGGAATTCCGTCAGCTGTCCGCCCGCACGGGCACACGCTTTTCCGCCGGCTCCATAGACACCATTCTATGGGCCGGTGTATTCCGCGATCCGCTAAAAGAAGTAACATGACACTTCTTTCAGCGTATAGCGGAATACGCCAGCCCATAGAATGGTGTCTATGGGGCCGGCGGAAAGGCGCCCAGATGTGCGGGCGGGCAGCTGACGGAATTCCGTGGACATTCCGCGGAATTCCATGACCATTATTAGTGGGCGTCATTATCAATAGACAGACGCCTTTCCATGATATAGGACGTCACGTTCCTGAAGTGGAAACATATCCTTAAAGGGGTTTCCATCTTTCCTATATGAAGTTATTATGGATTCTGCACAATTTTGCTGTTATCTATCTACATTGACCCCCACCGAATGCATAGAATCATCAGCTCTCAGTCCAACCCATCTCCACTCCCTGCTCCTGGCCCCCCATCCTCCTCTCTTCAATGGGCTGGCTTGTAACCCTGCCCATTGAAGTGAGGGAGGACACTGACAGCTGCTGCTAATCAGTGTCTCCCGACTCCCTCCCCCCAGGTCACCTGTGTGCCCCCCGCCCCTGAGCTCACCTGTGGACACTGACAGCTGCTGCTAATCAGTGTCTCCCGACTCCCTCCCCCCAGGTCACCTGTGTGCCCCCAACTTTGCCCCCCTGCAGCTCAACCACCAGCTCACCAGCAGCAGCGGCGGCGGCATCCCCCGCCCCACGTCACTCACCAGCAGCTGCGACAGCGGCATCCCCCGCCCCCCCCCCCTCCGTGAGTCACCAGCATCGACGGCAAACACCTCTGGACTCACCAGCGGCAGCAGCACATCCCCGTCACTCCAACCCCCCCCCCCTCAGAAAAACTATCAGCGGCAAGAGCACCCCAGCCCCCCGAATGCGCCCGCATCAGAGCTCCGTGGCTCGTACTTTAGCCACTGAATTACTGACACAAACCACTTACAGCACTCTTGAGGTGCATCCATATCAGTCTATGATGTGGATTATGTTATAGTGTCATCTTTGCACAGAGCTTCTTTTCCGCTGAAGAATGATAAAATGCTTAAACACAACATTTGGTTAAAAATAGTATTTCCATGTTCTCATTTGCATAGTATTCACTGTTAGAAGAGAACAAAAGAAAAAGAGCAAAAGAGTGGCAGACAGCTTTGTGGTCATTGTTGTGGCATGTCTTCTATGTGCTTTCCTCATTTATTAACCATAGAAGGACAATGGTGATGAACATGATAGGATCATATGTCACCTAAACCCTGAGAAAGAGTTATTAAATGTTTTATATAGTTTGGATTGTACTGTACTAGAACTAAACATTGGCTAGCACTAACTATAAAAATGTCACAAAGAAGTAAGGACTGAAACAAATCAAAACTCCATCATTCCATAAAGTTTTCTTAAAGATACGTAACTGCTATAAATTTATAGAGACAGAAAGCTCTCTACCACAGCACAGCCGTACTTTGTGTCCAGTGAGGCCGGTGTTACACGGGTATAATACTATGACGCTGTCAGATCAGGTCATCAGATCCATGGTTGGGCTGTAGTAGAGGCCGAGAACTGTGTAACACCTCAATCAAAAGCGCTACACCTATTGCAATAAAAACACATGGGCCCAGATTCTGTATAAGGCCGGGTTCACACAGAGTATGACACCGGCCATTCTGTGACCCAGCTCACTGAAGTTTATCTTGGCCGGTACCGCAGTATAAACTTCAATTCTATTGAATTGGGCTGCGGGCGCATTCGTGTGCGCCCGCATCCCAATTCACCATTAAACACAATGGAGAGTGTGGCCGGAGCCGCGCTCTCCATTGTGTGACCTGTCAGGCTTGTGCGGCCTGAATGAATACCAGCCGCAAAAAACTGACATGTCAGTTTTTGGTGCGGCCGCTAGAGGTCCCGGCTGGAGTGTATACACATAGTATACACATTGGGGGAGATTTATCAAACATGGTGTAAAGTGAAATGGCTCAGTTGCCCCCGGCAACCAATCAGATTCCACCTTTCATCCCTCACAGAATCTTTGAAAAATAAAAGGTGGAATCTGATTGGTTGCTAGGGGCAACTAAGCCAATTTTACTTTACACCATGTTTGATAAATCTCCCCCATAGTATTCCCCCTGACTGCAGTACAACGTAAGTTTTGTATTAATCACGGCCGTTGTTGCAAGTCGGCAGCAACGGCTGTGATTAATACAAAACTTACGCTGTGTGAAGGGCGATATTATGGCCTAATATCCGGGATAAGTGAGCGCCAATTTGCTAGATTGACGCTCTCTCACAGAGCCTATTATATGACTTGACTATGGTGCAGCCCTTGCTGTATATAGATAATAAAAACGTTTTTTACTTACCTATCCACGCTTCCCGTGTTTTTCTAGCTTTTCCCCGCTGTCAGGAGCTGCTGCGGCTAACCCGAACGACAGGCTACTCAGCCAATCACTAACCAAGGCAAAACAGCGCTGTGATTGGCTGAGCAGCCTGTCACTTTAGAGACTGCCGTCATCAGCCGTCAACCTCGCATTGCTATTACATGTAGCGATGTGCAGTCGGTGGTCAATGATTTTTCACATTTTGAAAGACAACGATCAGCCGATAATCGTTTCTTCATTACACTTTATTACACGGAGTGATAATCCGCCGAATCGTCCTGATTGGACAGAGTAACGCTTTGTGTAATAGGGTGTTATATTTGGGTCATTGTGTGAAAATGAATTAAAGGGGGTTGTCCGGTATTAGAAAAAGCACAGCTACGTTCTTGCAAATATGAAGGTTGGCAGAGAGGTAGCAGTGATGTGTGTCTCCACCCTAATTAGGCTATGTTCACACTACGTATATTTCAGTCAGCATTGTGGTCCTCATATTGCAACCAAAACCAGGAGTGGATTAAAAACACAGAAAGGCTGCGTCCAAACAATGTTGATATTGAGTGGATGGCCGCCATATAACAGTAAATAACGGCCATTATTTCAATATAACAGCCGTTGTTTTAAAATAACAGCAAATATTTGCCATTAAATGGCGGCCATCCACTCAATTTCAACATTGTGTGAACAGATCCTTTCTGTGCTTTCAATCCACTCCTGGTTTTGGTTGCAATATGAGGACCACAATACTGACTGAAATATACGTAGTCTGAACCCAGTAAATATAGTAATATACAGAAAAAAAGAGATGGCAGGCATGGTTGGCTACCAATTACCTGTGGACTTAGTTTAATCCTTGAATAGTTATTTATATCTATACAAACAAATCACCAAAGTGTACTATTAAAGGAGAGGTCCAGTGAAAATATTTATTAAAGTATTGTATTGCCCCTCAAAAGTTATACAAATCCCCAATATACACTTATTACAGGAAATGCTTATAAAGTGCTTTTCTCCCTGCACTTACTGCTGCATCAAGGCTTCACTTCCTGGATAACATGGTGATGTCCCTTCCTGGATAACATGGTGATGTCACGACCTGACTCCCAGAGCTGTGCGGGCTGTGGGTGCTGGAGAGGATGATGGCAGAGGGAGGCTCAGTGTCCCTCCAGAGCCCTGTCTTCCTCAGTGTCCCCCTGCTATCATGCTCTCCAGCAGCTACAGCCTGCACAGCTCTGGGAGTCGGGTTGTGACATCACCATGTTATCTAGGAAGTGACATCACCATGTTATTCAAGAATAGACATCACCATGTTGTCCAGGAAGTGACATCACCATTTTATCCTGGAAGTGACATCACCATGTTATCCAGGAAGTGACATCACCATGTTATCCAGGAAGTGACATCACCATGTTATCCAGAAAGTTAAGCCTTGATGCAGTAGTAAGTGCAGGGGAAAAAGCCCTTTATAAGCATTTCCCGTAATAAGTGTATATTGGGGATTTGTATAACTTTTGGGGGGGCAATACAATACCTTAATAAAAAATTTCACCGGACCTCTCCTTTAAGCTACCATAACCATATTGGCCAGGTATCATTGTGTAAGGGTATGTTCACACTGAGTAAATCAGGCGGAATCTTGCCTGCCTGAGTGTGCCATAGCCTGTCTATCTAAGGATCAGCATTATGTATTTCGATGTCTAGTCCTGATGACCAATCCAGAGAACAAACCAAGGGAACCCTGCACATGTCCTCTCACGGCTCTGTCATGTGCCCTGGACAGGCTCCTGATGAAAGTCTATGGGGCAGTCTAGGTCTCACAGACAATCAGGAGCCCCACTTGATCAGTCGCGGTTGGAACACCCAGCCGCGATATTATAACAAATTTTGACAGGTCCCTAGATCTAATCTGTCTAAGGTACTGCACGTGTGTGACCACTAGCACTGACATATTTGATGGACATTCTAAGAGGAAATTAAAACAACACCAGATGGCGCCATAATACTATAAAATGGAGTTTCTCTACTTTAAATTGGTACTCCAGGTGGGAGGGCAACAACATCTACTTACCTCCCTGTTTCCAGCACCAAGTCCCACAACAAGCTGCTCCGGCCTCTGTCACTGAATAGCTTAGCGGGTTAGAAACATTAGGTCTCCAGCCACGTCAGCAGATACGCACTGCAGACCGGAGCAGGGCGATGTGGGACCCAGTGCTGGAACCGGGGAGGTAAGTGGACCGTTGTTGCCTTCATCCACCCCCTCCCTCACCATAGCTAAAAAAGCCCTCCCGCCCAGAGCACCCCTTTAATTATTCAAATTTTGAAAACATGTATGCGTTGTGTGATCTAATATGGTAAGTTAATTA
The DNA here is from genome assembly GCF_027789765.1 of Dendropsophus ebraccatus. Lineage (NCBI taxonomy): Eukaryota > Metazoa > Chordata > Amphibia > Anura > Hylidae > Dendropsophus > Dendropsophus ebraccatus. Next base: position 83,564,445 of record NC_091464.1, read on the forward strand.
TAATTTTTGGGTGCTCTTCAGACTGCGCACTCTCTCTGGTTTGTGACTATGTGGTTTTACTGTATTAACTTTCAATATTTTATATTATATGTACTAATACAAGGACACACAAATAAATAAATTGCATTTTCTTTGCAGGTTTGGCAAATCCCAGACTACACACCAGTGCGATCGATAACTGAACCTATTGTAACGCTAGAAGGTCACTCGAAGCGAGTGGGAATTGTCTCATGGCATCCCTCAGCCCGCAACGTGTTAATGAGTGCAGGTAACCACCTAATAACATGAAACCATACGGCCTTACAGGATAGAGAAGGCCTGCATATGAGTCCGTCCTTGCTATTGGGCTGCGGTTAGAGAATCCTTATTCTTTTGGGAGCCTATGCTTTCTATATATGCCAATAGGAATTCTTTAATGAAAATGTAATCTAGCCGCTCATTGCCGTTATGAAGCAGATTTATGTGGATAATAGGACATCCTTAGTCATTTTCTGTCTCCCTGGGAAACCCTTTGGTACAACCCTGAGATTTCCCAGAACCCACTTTGAAAAAACATTCCTGTAATGGATTTTATTGCTGTAGAAGTGGAAGCAAATGCAAAGTCATTTATCCTAAATTAACTTCAACGATGCAATTTGCGGCTCTGTATTTACAGCCAACGTTTAACCCTAAATCATACACCCTACACTAGCCACTATGTATAGAGGGGGTATAGGGGCATTAATATTAAAGTGATATTTTCACCCCCCTTACTCTCACTTTATTTAATTGAGTAATGGTGTCACCTAGGCGGGGCTTCAGGGCACTTAGCTGATTCCAGGCTGGGGGGGAGGGGCCAAACTTCAGTAAAGCCCCGCTTAGGTGACACTGTTCACTGATGAAATGAAGTGATTTTAGAACAGTAAGAAGACACTGGCAAGTTTTTGTTTTTTTACCGGGATATATCAAATATGCAGTATGTAAGCTTGTGAATGGTGCAGAGAAACACACAGAGAATAAGGGGGGTGACTGTATCACTTTAATTTCACCATTTTTCACAATCTGTTCTAGGTAATTTTACGTTATACTGTATAGCAGTCAAAGCTCCATTTCTTGGCATAACGCTTTAAATCCTCTGCAAATTGAAAATAAATCACTCTTTTTAACTTTTTCTATGTACCAGAGCAGGGACTCCTGTTCATCCCTAGACTCCTTACTTCTGTGGAGTACTAAGCAGCGGCACATACAGTACTGTGTGCATTGTCGTTTAACATTCTCCAGGCTGGGTATTGTTGAATGTATACTTGTTAGGTGCTTAAAGGGGTATTCCAGGAAAGCGTAAAAGCGTAAAAGAGTTTTTTTTTATATTTATTATATTACTTTGTCATACAGCTTCATTAACATAAATGTATTTTTTTATTTATATACCATCAAATTTATTTTTTATTTATATACCATCAAATGTTGAGTGGCGGCCATAAGGAGTGACACACAGGCCTCCCTGATGCCACCAACGTTCTTGTCAGGAACTGCAGGATTGTCTAATCCCTGGTCCCTGTTTCCCCACTATGAACAAGCGCTGCCAAATACACAGTCCTACTGACTGTCCTCAGTTTCCCCCTGTGTACTGTATATTCTGATAACAATATACAGTACATGGTGAGAGGGGACTTTATATCAGTGGAGCTGTGGTGGTTGAGAGCACAGGAGTGGCGGGGATTAGAGCTTGGACAGCCCTGCAGTTCCTGACATAATTGTTGGTGACAACAGAGAAGCCTGTGTGTCACTCCCTATGGCCGCCACTCAACATTTGATGGTATATAAATAAAAATTACACATTTATTTTAATGAAGCTATATGACAGAGTAATGCAACTTTATTAAAGCAATGTATAAAAACTTTTTTTAAACTTGTCCCTTTACATTTTTTTTACATTATTATCTATATTGTTATGATTAGAGATGAGGGAGCACCAAAATGCTTGAATGCTTTTTCAATACTTGAGTGCTCGATTCCAGTAACGAGCCCCATTGAAATCAATGGGAGATTCAAGTATTGACCTGGGTGCCCCCTGCTTGGCACAGCGGAAGGTACCTGGTTACTAGTCTAACCCTTAATTAACCCCCTGAGG